>NC_132925.1:45785984-46094873 GCF_047675955.1 Chlorocebus sabaeus
CGACCAGTACCAGGGCTCAGATGTGTCAGAGCTGAATCCCCTCCACAAGTCCCCACTCTCTCATGTACCTCATTACCTCCTGAGGCCACTGTATAGAGAACTAAGATCTGCCTCACTGAGATACACTCTGGGCTGAGGGGCCTATCAGCTCTCTGGCTCTAAGATATCCAGGAAGAAGGCTGGTCTCGGATGAGGACCACACCTGCCCTCCCCACCACCCTACCCAGTCTCACCACGACTAGAGGAGCCATTTGCCAATGGTCGACTATGGCCAGGAGACAGTGCTGAAAGCTGAGCCCAACTAGGGAGTCCAGACTGGTGCTTGGCGGGAGGCTTCCCTTCCTCTCTGCAGCCCCTGCCTGCCCCCACCAAGAGGAGAGTGCATGCAGGGCCCCTGGGAGTAGGGGGCACCTTCACAATAGGCACCGCCCTCTTGGGGGCTGGAGAGAATACCTTCAGGGTTCCTCCTCAGAAACTGCCTTGTATGAGTTTGTATCCTTGTGATGTACCAACAACAAGAAGGCCGCTGCGGAGCCCTGCATGCCTGCCATGGGCTGCAAAGGGCTAGCCCTCTACTCTGCAGACAGGAAACTGAGGTTCGGAGGGGGACCACCCCAAAGGCACATGGCAAGTTGGTGGCTGACCCAGGTGTAGGCTCAAGACCACTGCCCCCACACTCCCATGCCCTCACCTTCCCTGCACAAGTTTCTTGCTTCAATCAAGAGCGCTCCTGGCCCTTCTCTCGGCTCCTCTGACCTCCCACACAGTGTAACTGCTACTGTGTCCTCTCACAAGTAGCCTGTCAGCCCTGCACCCACTTGGCAGGCCTAGGTACAAAGCTCAGAGAGGTGGGGACTCCAGGATGGAGACCTTGTGAGGCCCCAGGGTGGGCTCTCGCAGAAGCCTCTCCGGTCTGTCTGAATGGGGTGGGAGACAGGGCAGAGTGAGGTCCTCACTCAGAAGGGGCCTCCATAAACCTAGACACTGTTCAGGAAAAGTCCCTTCTCTGGCCACATTGGCACTCAGTGGAAAGGCAGCACCAGTGCCACAACATACATTCCACTCACAGCTCCCCGGCCACGGTTCAGCCTCACCGGCCAGGACCTCTGCCCCAGACAACTCTCAAGAGCTCTCAGAACCAGAGTGTGGTCAAGAAAACAAAAGCTGCAAACTGCTCCCTGGGTGCCGCACCCACACATAACACACACACACAGGCAGGCACACATGGTGCACAAACACCTAAGACGTGTATGTGTGCAAACACATATGGTCACATGGCACAGACACAAAGAAAGCAAGATGCATACACATGTGGACATGCATACACACAGCCACACACCGCTGGCGAGGCCCAGGCCTGTATACATCCCCAGGTACACAGATGAGCATGCCCCATCTCACACACACAGCAGCAGCCACAGCAGCAAAGATGGGGAATGTGCCAACAGCATACAGTGTCCCCAAGGCAGGACAGAGATTCCTTTGGGATGGGCATCTGGAAATGCAGAGGGCTGGCTCTGGCACCTCGGAGCACATAAGCTCTTGGCAAGCAGCCTACATTTCAGGAAAAGGTGGACACCCCTCCCAAGGAGGTTGAGCAGCACCCGGTGCTCAGGGAAGGGTGCTGGGTAACCATGGTTGGGACACTGCCAGTTATCATTTGAGGCCTGATTTCCCCACTGCCATGCAGATCAGACAGCCTGGGTTCTGCCACCTGTGACAGCACTGCCAGCTGGCCTAGCCTCCCTCTCCGTTGGCCTTTGCAGCCTCCCAAACACGCTTCCATGTCCCCAGAGAGGAAGCACGGGCTAGGCCCAGCCCACATGTCTAGAGACATCGGTGAATGAAGCTAGTCCCACTGGTTGAGGAAGCAGCATTTTCAGGATGTGACCTCTCAAATCCGACCCCGGGGTTGAAATCCCATTCACAAAGCAGAGTGACCTTGGGCAAGTACCTGGCGAGTCGGAGCCCTAGTGTCCTATGATGTAAGTTGGGATGGTGGTACTTACCCTGTGGGGCTGTGGGCCCAAAGGGAGCCGCTGCCTGGCCCCTAGACTGCACTCATCCTTCCTCGCCAGCCCCTCAATCCCCACCCTTGTCAGACTGGATGGGGAGACCCAGCAGGCAGCACAGGCCAGCAAAGCCTTACCTGGCCATCAGGAAACTGGAGCCCAGTCGGCTTCTGGCTTCAGGAACCAGAAGGACCAAGGAAGCCTCCAGGCAACTGTGCCAGCTCTGGGCCTGCACTCGCCTGCCCCTCCCTACCCTTCCTCATCCGCCTTCTGTTAATGGTGGAAAATTGCCCTGCTGCACACCCAGGTAAGCAGACATGAGTGGCTGTGCTCACCGCCCAGACCTGTCACCCACCATACTGACCTCCAGCCGCAGCCTGGCCAGGTGCAGGCGAAGGGCTTCTCACCCGTGTGCCGGCGCAGGTGGGCCTTGAGGTGGCTGCTTTTGGTGTACATCTTGCTGCAGCCGGGGAAAGTACATTTATGCATTTTGATGAGTTCTGCGGCTGGGTTCTTGGGGAACTTCTGGCCCATGAGGAGACCGGCAGGGCCAGGCCCCAGGGGTCCTGATCCAACAGGCTTGGCGGCGATGGGCACAGGGGCAATGCGCACAAACTTGGAGGGCAGGTTCAAGTTGGAGGAGGGCACCACCTGGGGCACGAGTGCGAAGGTCTGCCCCTGGATGTTGACCAGGAGCTGGGCAACCTTGACATTCTCCGGGGCTTGCCCTGGGGAGGCAGGCCCCGTGCCCGATTCCTGCTTCACAGGCACGGGCTGGATCTGCAGCAGCACTGGGATGGGGCCATCGGGCGTGGGGCCCCCACCTGGGCCCTGGACACCTCCTGCACTGGCACCACCTGGTGGAGGAGAACAGCGCTCCCTCCCGCTGGACCCAGGATGGAGGTGGCTCCTGTGTGGCCCAGCTGAGAGCTGGCTGCAGGTATCCAAGTCCTTGCTGTTGCCCTCGGGGGCCTCCTTGACTCCCGGCTCCATGTTCTCCTCCAGAAACTCTTCAATCTCCTCCAGGGTAGGCTGGAAGGGCCGTGGGACGTCATCAGGGTCACCCAAAGGAAACTCGGGGAAGCAGAAATGCTCCCCCTTCACAGGGGTCGCTCCCCTTCGCCAGGGCCCCCAGGCCATGGGGCCACTGCTGGCCCCAATGCTACTGCCGCTGCCCCCGCCACTGCCCAGCGTGGCCTGGGACAGTAGGAAGTCCAAGATGCTGTCCTGGCTCTCGGTGCCCGGGCCTCCACCATAGCAGGAGCAGAGGGCTTGAGAGTCGGGACTGGAACAGGAGCAGGGGCTGGAGGCATCGCTGTCATCTTCAGAGACGGGTGAGGGCAGCATGTGATATGCCCGCCGGCCAACCAGCCTATCACCCAGATACCCAACTGGGCATTTTGGCGACGAGAAGTTCTCGTCCACTGGAAGTAAGTGGTCCACCATGCTGGCCTGGCCGTGCCGGTGTCAGCTGCAGGGAAGGAACACAGGAGGCCTGGTCAGAAGGACAGTGCTCACCTGCCACCTCTCGGGCCTCTGACCCCACCCTCAGCTGCCTGCCCACAGCCTCCCATTGCCAAATGCCTGGATCCTGCTTCCATCCCCCAGGAGAGCTGTGCCTGCAAGAGTGTTTTCTGAAATTGCACCACCTGTTTGCAAAAGAGACCTCTCCAAGCCCATTGCACAACCAGGGGCACTTCTGGTTTCAAACAGATTTTCCAGAATTATCCTGGAAAATAGCACATGTGTCTATGAACAACTGAGTATGGGTGAGTATGAGAGAAGGGCATGCGCGAGGAGGCTCTCTGGACCCCAGGAGGGCCAAAACCCCGAATCAGCCTACCGTCAACATCATAGGAGTCACTGGACATCTGAGGACTCCTGACCTCAGTATCACGCCAGTTGAGTCACAGAATGGGGGTAGAACAGCCATTTGCCCTCTGACCCTCATGTTGCTGAGGCTTCCAGAGGGTTGCCAGATTACGCAAATAAAAATACAAGCCGACAGTTAAATTCGAATTTCAGATTTAAAAAATAAACTACTTTTAAGTATGTTCCCAATATTGGATAGGACACACTTATATTTAAAAATTATTTCACCTGAGATTCAAATTTAACTAGGCCGCCTGCATTTTACCTGGGCAAGTGTAGCACGCAGGCAAAACAGTCAAAGACCAAGAAGTGCCTGCCTGCACGGCTGTTTCCCCATCTAAAGGGGAAAACCTCCTCCACTCTCTAGTCCTCAAACCCCGCTGAGCCTTGACTGCCCTGTGAGTGGCACAGGCTTGAACACAACCCTCTCACCTGCACCCTGATGCTTTAGCATCCTGGTGGCCAAGGCCCTGCCCCTCTGGTGATAATCCATGGCGTGGAAGCCAACCACTGGGGTCCCAGAGCACCGGCATGTGCATAACTGCCTTGGACTTCACACCCATCTAGTGGGAAAGGAGATAACCGCCGCCCCCCAGCCCATCCTGGTCAATAAGGAAGTGGAGTCCCCTGCACTGTCTGCCACTGCTCTCTCCATCTGGGACACTCACCACCTTAGGAAGCTCAGCTAATGCCTGTCTCCCCCTGAGACAGTGCACTCCATGTCTCTGCTGCGTCCCCAATGCCTGGACTGGCCCCTGGTGCCCAGGAGGGGCTCAGAGAACCTTGACAGAGAGAAAGGAAAGCTGCATCCTCTGAAGCCAAAGAACATGCTAGGTCTGGTGTCCAAAGAGAGTCAACAGTGTCCAGCTGTGACAGGGCCACCTCTGTGAACCTTTGTCCCTGCTCAGTGACCAGGGCAGGCTGGGTGTTTATCAAGCTTGGGGAAGGGGAACGCTCTGCACCAAAGTCAGAGGTTCTCTGGGCCCAGCATCACCTCTACACCCAGCCCCTCTGTCTCCAGGACCCCTTCAGGACCTGGCACTCCACACTGCCCAATGGCCAATACCATCATCAGCTACGACCTTGAGCAAGTCCTTGCTTCCCCTCCCAAACCTCAGTTTCCTCATCTGTTCCATGCTTCAAAGATCTCTAAGTCTCTCCCTGCTCAGGGACCCCAGGACCTTTGACCTCAGTTCCCAACTTATCCAGGAAGCTTCATGGAACTCCAGGAAACTAAGGCAAGGTCTGTACCCCAGGCCAGTTTTACTAGGAAGACATTTGGCTTTTTGGTTTAAACACTCAGTTAAGGATTTAAACCTGGAGTGTGTTTTAAAATGCACCTATTCACCAAATCAGGTGCTGGGAAGGAATGAAAGTGCCAGACACTGTGAAGGGCACAAGGCTGAGCAGAGCCCACACTCCACCCTGGGCCTCCCCCAACCCTTTCCCACCCTCCAAGCATGGGCTCCATTCCTGAGTCTGCAACTTGTCTGCCAGGTGACCTCGGGCAGGTGCACAGGCTTTCTGTGTCTGTCTCAGTCTGTGAGATGGAGGTGCTTCCAACAGTGCCTGGTTCCTCAGGTGTTGTGAGAACTCCCCTCACGGTCTGGCACACCGGCAGCAATCAGCCAGTGCCAGCCATTGGTGTCAACCTGCAGGCACAGCAAACGTGCGGCCTCTGCCCTTCTACTGCAATGTTAAGGAATCAGGGACCTCCAGCCCTCCTGGGACCCAGAGCAGGCCTTAGAGGCCTCCCCTGAAACGTGATCACTACCTGGCCATCCCATGATATTAAGTAATTACTTAATATTTTTAACTGTGATGATTGTATTGTGGTTAAAGGAGGCCTTACCTTTTAAAGATATAAACAGATATTGACAGATAAAGTGATCTAAAAAGTACAGTATGGGGGCTGGAAGGAAACACCCTCCAATGGCTTCCCAAGGACAAGTGGCCCTATCTCCTCGCAGTGGCCCAGCACCTGGGCCCTCGGGACTCTCTGCAGACCTCACCACCAACTGCCCCTCTCCTAGTTCAGGTATGCTCACCTCACTTCAGCCTCAGCCGGGGGCCACTGCCCTGGCTCTTCCCCCAGCACTGCAGGTGGGAGCTGCTTAGTTAGATCTCGGCTCAGAAGTCACCCCTGTGGGGGCCTCCAGGCCCACCCTGTTACATCACCCTATATTATGCTCTTCACTGCAGGTTCCACTGTGGGAAACTATCTTGGTAATGTGTTTGTGAACTTTGCTGTCTACCTTCCCATCAGAACATCAGCTGTCCTGACTGTTCACTCCAATGCTGTATCCCAGAGTCTAAAACAGGACCCAGCAAAATTTGCTGAATGAGTGAATGGAAGGTGCGGGGGAAGAGGGGGCGGAGACTAGGAGTGGGTGGCCCAGGTCAGGCAACAGAGTCTTAAGGCTGGGCTGAACGTCTCAAGGGGGAGGCACCCAGGCACCGAGAACCCAGAAAGGGCTCTGGGATGGCCCAGGGCACCGGCATTAAAGAGAGGACACTGTAGGGCTGGAGCTGGCTCGGCCCCTAAAACACAGCAGCACGTGGGGCGGCCAGAGGCGCAGGCTGCGTGCAGGGGGAGGGGACACGCTGTTCCGGGCACAGTCCCCGGCTGGCCGCCGGACTCCGCCCCCTCCCCTGGCCCGGCCAGGCCTGCTGTTTATCCTCCCGGGGACACAGCGGCTGCAGGAACAACATGTAATTGATAACAAGCCCAGAGCCGGCCAAGGGCTTGCCATTGGGTCAGCGTGCAAATCACGGGGGTGGCGAAGGGGGCCGTCCTTCAAAATAAGAGTCCCGGTCCCTGAGCCGCCCGCAGGCCCCAAAGTCGCAGAGTCCGGGCGTCCTCACACCTGTAGGGCGGCAGGGTCTCCCCAGGGGCCACCTGGTCCTGGGGGGGAGGGGGAAGGAGATTTGAGGCGCTCAGATATTTGGTGATTTTGTCACCTCCGAGGGCCGTGGGAGAAAACAGCCCGTCTGTGCCCTCCGTGAGAGGGGGTTCCATGAGTAACACCAAGGCGGGGAGGGAAGAGTGAACCGGACCACCATATGGGACGACGGGGACGGCCTCTCTGCCCCGCTGCCGCCATCCCTCAGCCAGGCCATGGCTTTGGCAACGTTCGGTCTGAAGGGACCCGCACTCAGCATGGAGTGAGACGCGTGAACGGTGCGGGTGTGCGTGAAGGGGTGTGAGTTCCTGTCGTGTGACTGCGTGTGCGGGGCGTGGTGCGCGGCAGCCACTGTGGCTGTACGGGAGGCTGTCCGCGAAGTGCTCGCGCGTGGAGCCGCCGTGGGTGCCGGCGGGTGCGGGAAAACGTGCGTGGGAAATGAAGAGAGCCGGCTCAGACCCCTTCTAGAATCCTGGACCGCTGCCCGCTGGGCACCATGCCTTCGTCCCGCGCCCCTCCTTGCCCCCGACACTGCTGCGGTGACCTACAGTAACCCCTCGGTCTCCAGCCCCTCCGCCCCCAACCGTGGGCTGGCCAGCGCGTCCGCTCGTCCCCTCCTCTCACCAGGCCGCGCCGGTGCCCACCATATGGGAGGGCCAGCCCGCAAGGCGCGCCATGGAATCGCCCGGCCAGGCACCGAGGCGGCGGCGCGGGCCTCAGCAAAGTGCTGGTGGGCGACCGGGGCGGTGGGGGGGGTCACCTCCCTCAGGCTAGTCCGACCCCTGCCCACCTCCGCGGGGGCCCACCCGCTCCTCCGATATTCCTCCGGCACTCGCGCCGTGCCTCCGAGAGCTGCGCGGGCGCACGGCCACGCGCCCCGAGGCCGGCCAGCCCTCAGATCACCCGGGGCCGCGTCCACGCGGCCGGCCGGCCCCGCCGCGCCTCTCCCACCTGAACTTGGCGCACGCCCGACCGGCGGCCAGGCCCCGGCGGTCCTGCGGCCGGGCGGGCTGGGCTGGGGGCGGCGGCTCGGCTCTCCGTCCGACCGCGGCCGGGGGCCGAGCCGCGGGTCCTCCGGTGGCTCGCTCGCCCGCCGGCCCGCGGGTCGCTGCGGCGGAGCACTAGCCCGCCCGCAGCTCACTGGGCGCTCACCCCCAGCCGCTCACGTGACGCAGCGGGCGCCGCGAAGGCTCGCAGGAGGCTCGGCCCCGGGCGCGCGCCCCATTGGCCCGCGCCGTGCGTCACATGCCCCGCCCCGCCATGGCCCCGCCCCGCCCCGCCCTCGCGGCGCCCGGACTTGCGCGGCGTTTGCTCCAGGATCCCGGAGCTGCCAGACGCGCACGCCCCCAAACATGCTGCCTGGTCCCCGGCCCGCAGCCACCTCCTTGCTTCCCATCCCTCGCCGCTGTCTCGCGGCGTCCACGAGGGTCGGTTTCTAAAGCTCAGTCCCCGGGTGAGAACGTGAGACGCGCCCCACGATTTAAGAAAAGCTCTGAGATCGCCCCAAAGTGCAGTCTGCGTGATTGAGGGGGAAGCACTGGGGAGCCTGTCTGACCTGGTCTGCCCCACGCCCCCACCTTCATCCACAGCGCGGTACAAGCAGCTCTGTCCCCTGCTGAGTGTCGGATAAAGTAGGAGACTTGCCTAGAAGGATGTATTTTTGGAGAAATATGGTATTGGGCTTTCAGCAGGGCGATCAGTTACCCTCAGGAAAGTGCGCGCGCTCTGCGCTGCCACCCTGCCCTCCAGGACTGACTGAGGTTTGCTGACCCCCACTCGAAGCCAATGACACCTTGTCTCTGGGGCACCTTTCTGAAGACCAAATAATGCTTCCTAGTCTACAAAAGCGTTCATAGACTGCTTTAGTCCGCAGCAATCCTGGCTCGCATTTGGGTTCCCGCTTAGAGATAGGAAGAGTAAGGCTCAGAGTGGCTTGCCCAAGAGAAACACGTGGGCTGACGGTGTTAGACACCCTGCTGTGCCCTTAAATCCATACTCCAGCTGGATCCTCAGCCAAGCACTTTACAGATGAAGAAACTAACTCAGAGAAGACACCAGCCCTCCCCAGTCACACAGCTGGGAAGGAGCAGGTGGAGAGGTAGAGTCAGGTCATCTTGCAGACACCCCCAGGCCACCTGTGCAGAGCTGTCCTACTGAGCTTCCTTCCTCTCCCCTCCTGGCACTGGGAGGTGGGGAGCATTTTCTCCTGCTTCTTCTGGAAGACATTGCTAGAACAGGAATTTTTAACCAGACCCTTTCCAGGCTCTCTGGAATGCTATAGGTCTGGGCTTGCTTGACTAGGGATCTGGGGACACTCTGTGCACCAGGTCAGTGCCAGGGATTCAGCTGCTGCCGCCACTAGGAGCCAAACCAATGCGCGACCAGAGAGAGGGCTTTAAGGACATTTGTGTTGAGGATGGTGAGAGGCTTTCTAGTACACAGAAGTTGGAATGATCACTCTGGCATTACAGCAGCCCTGGCTAGCCTGGGCAGAACAGTGGAATTTGCCCATTTTCATAAGAGAAGAGATAGAGACCTGTATTCCTCATTTTGTCTCAGTGCAGGTTGGGATCAGGCATGGCCACAGCACTTCTCCATCTGCCCTGCCCGCCCTCAGTCTTCACTCCTCACATACTCTCAGCCTAGTGCCTCCTGTCTCCTTGGTGAAAGCTGCAGCGAAAGGTCAGAAAAAGCTTGGAAGCAAAGACACATCCTTAGTAGCTTCAGCACACAGGGAGGAGGCCCCACTGGCTAGAAACTGGAGAACAGCCAAGATGGTCCTAACTCAGGTTAAAACCTGAGTCAGATCAGGTACCCTCTGGGTTCAGAAGCTTCCAGCAGCTCCCAACTCACTCAGAGTAAGTAAAGCCCAAGTTTTCACCACAATCTTTAATGCCCTACAGCTAGATACAGCATTTACCCCAAACCATATCTAAGGAGAAAAGCTCCCTCGATATAGTGGGGAGAATCTATCATTGAGATTCCCTGGCAGAAAGGAGAGAACAAAACCAGGTGGTGCTCTTCAAAACAGATGACAAAAAAAGTAAAGGTTTCTCTTTATAGCAGTGAAAACCTCTAAGTTTCTTTTCCTCCGAAGCAATTCCTTCCCTACTTCTACATAATCAAGTATACAAAAGGGCCTTGGAAGGATATAAATTATATTGGTTAAATATTGTATGACCTTGCCTATAAAACCATCTGGGCCTGGTGCCTTTTTGGAGTGATCTTTGCTTCATGCTTGAATTTCACACATTTTACCAGGATATGTCTGACTCTGGCCTCCTTCTGTTTTCATTATTACTACTCTATGCTTGGTGTATCCTTTTAATCTGGAAACTCAAGTCTTTCTACAGTTCAGGGAAATGTTCTTCTATTATATCTTGTTTCCCCCTAAACAGCTGCATGGATTGCTCCATCGTGTACTCAGGTCTCTGCTCAGATGCCACCTTACCCCAGACACCTTCCTCACCCATCCTATCTAAAACAGCTCATCTTCTGCCCTCAGTTTCCTGGCCTCTGTTTATTTTGTTTCATATCCTGATTTTTATATTATTTATTGATTTGTTTCTTGCCTGTCTCTCCCACCAGTTGACAAGCTCCTTAAGAGCATGGACTTGTTTTTTTTTATTCAATCCTGTATCTCCAGAACCTAGGACACTTATGAAACATGTTGAGGAAATGAGATTTTCTTCTTGCCCCAGTAAAACTGCCAATGGATATGGGGTCAATCTTGTCCTCATTCCCTGTCCCACACACATACCTGAGACCTCCAGCCTCCCCACTAGCTCATGCCTGCCTGGGGGTCTGGGCCCAGCCTGCCCTCTGCCAGGAAGCGTTTTGAGGGCCCCATTCAGTGACTCAAAGGTCTGTGCACAAAGGGCCCACTGTGGCCATCAATCCCTGTGACCTCCCACAGTGACTGACTTCTCCTCACCCTTCCCAGGTGGGAAGCAACAATTTCCCCTACTCTCAGCTCCCCTGTCCCCAGCCATGTTTCAAGGGTCTCTGGCCAGAGCCCCTTACCTTCTCACCACCTCTTCCTCTAAGGGCTGGGGTGCTGAAGAGACCCTATCCATTCTGGGCTCAGGAAGTGGTTTTGAGCTGGAGACTAGGGAATAGGCAGGCAGAAGGGCTGCTGGTACCCAGGGGCCAGGTAAAACATGCTGCAGGAGGTTCCTCAGGCTGGGCTGGACCCTTTCCCCACCAAGCAGACCCCTGGTGCTATGTAGACAAGAGGTGAGGTCTGTCCTGACAACCAGGCAACACCAGGCCCACTCCTGTCTCATGACCAGTGTTGTCCCCACCCCCAGCCCCCTAGCCCTGAGCACACCTAGCTCTGAGGAACATCAGCCCAGGGACCTGGGGACCTGGAGTCCAAGAAGACACAGAGAAGGGCTGAGTCCTGAGAGACTCTGCCCCCAGCTCTGAGCATTGGCAAAGTCCCAGGGATACCCCTACCCAGAGGATCCAGGAGCAGCAGGGGCTGAGGTGGGGTGAAAGCTCCAGCTTCCCCTGGTCCATGGACACATTAGTGTGGTGCTAGGGTCAAAGGGCTCCTCAGCTTCCCCTCATCCCTGTCTCTGCCATGAGCTGTGGTCTCTCTGACACCTGACAGATTTCCAGGCAGGCAGGCAGCCTGAACCCCAGCCTAGTGGTGCTGTAGGTGTGTGGCAGCCTGGAATCTGGTTCTTCTGCAGAGTCCCTCACTGCTGAGTGGCCTTGGGCAAATCAGTTTGTCTCTCAGAGCCTCAGTTTCCTCATCTATAAAATGGGTACTCAGACCCCTATCCTATTTACCTCAAAAGATTGTTTGAAGATAACCAAAGTAAGAGATGGGAAAAGGCATTGGAAAGTACAGAGATTCAGAAGAGGCTGTTACCATTCCTTCTGATATGTATTCACTGCTCCTGGACAGCCATCCTGCCAGTGCTGAGCATTGCTGTGGACTTGAGATGCCGCTCACACTGCCAGGGCCTCCTGAGACCCCAGTGCAGTGTAGGGGACCCAGCAGGATGATGGTGGCACAGGTGATAAGGACAAGTGTGAAGGGGGCTATGGACCCCACCCTGGGGGGATGCACTAGGAACAGCAAGGATCAGCACTGAGGAGCGGGAAGAGACCACAGAGCAGGGCAGGTTAGCTCTAGGGAGTGGGAGTGGCTGCCACTCCAGGTTCTCTCATGGAAGGGTGTACCAAGCTCGGGAAAGACTAGAAGCCAGGGAAACAGTGGCCACCTTGTCAATAGGATGAAAGCCATGGGATTCTCTGTCCCCTGTGGTTCAATTTCAAGACTCCCAGACTGGTGTTCAGGCCATTCATTTGAGTAATTCTTTTAAAAATAACTCCTGCACATGTTTTTAAAGTTCAAGCACTGCAGAAAGGCATGAAATGAAAAGTAAAATTCTACCCAGCCCCAGTGCCACCTACCATTTCTGTTTGTTATTGTTGTTGTTCTAAATAATGTTCCTGGGCCGGGTGCAGTGACTCATGCCTATAATCCCAGCACTTTGGGAGGCGGATTGCTTGAGTCCAGGAGTTCCAGGCCAGCCTAGGCAACACGGCAGTTTTGCCTGTCTCTACAAATATACAAAAATTAGCCAGGCATGGTGGTGTGTGCTTGTAGTCCCAGCTACTTGGAAGGCTGAGGTGGGAAAAATCGCTTGAGTCCAGGAGGTGGAGGCTGCAGTGAGCCAAGATTGCACCACTGCACTCTGGCCTGGGCAACAGAGCAAGACCCTGTCTCAATAAATAAATAAATAAATAAATAAATAAATAAATAAATAAGCCTGTGTCTTTTGTATCTGTACAAGAAGTGTATGGCCCTACCTTGCATGCCAAATAGTGTCTGTGCCCCCAGAGGCACGGCTGCATAGACTGTGAACAGGTGCCTTTGGTGTCTGAATGAGTTTGGCCCGTGGGAGGCACTGGCAAGCTACTGGAGTATGGGCAGGATGTGAGGTTCAATGTGTTCCCCTGGCTGGCTCCCCATGTGTCACCATTACTGGCTGTGTCCCTCTACTCATGGCCATGGCTCTATCAGGCAGCCTTTCCTAGAGATCTCTTCAGGTTTAGGTAACCCTTCCCCAAACCCTTAAGTCCCTTAACCCCTTACTCTGCCCATGTGTCTGTAAATCTCTCCTGCATTCAAGGCCCCTTGATCACCCTGTGGCAGTGCCCATGTACCCTGCTGGGGCTGGACCAGCATGCATTAGCATTGCTGCTATTCAGTCTCTTTGTCATACTTCAAGATGCAAATCACATTTCTTTTCTAATTTGGACTGGTGTTTTCTAAACCTTTTGAAAAGCAACCCTCAGATTTCTTTTCATAATACCACTATTTTTATGGTTATAATTGATTATGATTATGATTGGGTTTCCTTCTTATTTTATTTGGAGTACATAATCAAGTAATTTTTTTCAGTAAAGGTGCTTGGAAGATAACCTTTCTGAGACTTTCCATGTCTAAAAACATCTTTAATTTGCTGTCACACTTTATTGATAGCTATGGAATTCTAGATTCAAAATGATTTCTGCTCAGAACTTAAAGGTATTGCTTCACTGTCATCTGGCATCTAGTGTTGCTATGAGATGTTTGATACCAACTGGAATTTTATTCCTTTGTAGGTGCTATGGTCTGAATATTTGTGTCCCCCCAAAACTCACATGTTGAAATCCTAACCCCCAAGGTGACGGTATTAGAAGGTAGGACCTTTAGGAGGTGATGAGGTCACACGGTAGAGCCCTCCTGAGCAGATTCATGCCCTGATAAAGGAGGCCCCAGAGAACCCCTCCTCCCTCCCACCATGTGAGGACACAGCGAGAAGACGCTGTCTTAGTCCATTTGCATTGCTATAAAGGAATACCGGAGGGAGACTGGGTAAATGATAAAGAAAAGAGGTGTATTTGGCCCACAGTTCTGCAGACTATACAGGAAACATGGCACCAGCATTTGCTCCTGGTGAGGGCTCAGAAAGCTTCCACTTATGATGGAGGTGAAGGGGAATCATTATGTGCAGAGGTCACACAGTGAGAGAGAAAGCGAGGTTGGCGGGAGGTACCAGGCTCTTTTTAACAACCAGGTCTCTAGGGAGCTCACAGTGTGAGGATTCACCCCTTTCTCCCGGGAGGGCACTAATCTATTCATGAGGAATCCACCGCCTTGACCCAGACACGTCCCACCAGGCCCCACCTCCCCATTTCCACATGAGCTTGGGAGGGTCACACATCCATCTATGGCAGGCATCATCTATGAGCTCGAGGGTGGGCCCTCACTAGGCTGAATCTGCCTGCTCCTTGAACTTGGACTTCCTGGACTCCAGAACTGACAGAAATACATTTCTGTTGTTTATAAACTATCCAGTTTACGGTATTTTTGTTATCGCAGCCTCAGTGGACTAAGACAGAGGCTACCTGGTTTTTTCCTCTAAGAAGCTTTTGGGATCTTCTCTTTATCCTTGATTATCTGAAATTTTATGGTGACTTACCTGGTGTTGCCTTCATTTATTCATTCTTCTTCTATTTGGTCAGCATGTGAAGAAGACTTCATGCTTTTACTCAGCTCTGAAAATTTTTTCTATTACTTTTTTTTTTTCATTGTTTCTTCCATTCTCATTCCCCAGTCCCCCGTGCTCTGAGGCCACCTCACTGGCACTTCATCCACTCGAGCGCTGTTGTCCACAGGTCCAATGGAGCTTCCTCAGAGTCCTGTGGCCCAGGTGCTCCCCACCTTGGCCACCTGTAAGTTCTAGTGGCCCTCCCAAGCAGCGCCCTGCTGCAGGGCCCTCCATTCCCAGGACTCCACTGAGCTCTGAGTGAGCCAGGAAGTGTGCTGGGCACATGCTTCTCCCTCCCCTAGACCATGAGCACCGCGGCAGTGGGAACCAGGCCTGCATCATCTGCAGACCCCCTGCCACCAGCACAAGGCCAGGCCCCCAGCACAGACACGCTGTCTGAGTGTCCAGTCCAGAGCAGGTGCGCAGCAGATGTGTGTTTGGGCGTCCTGCTCTTGGGCACCTCTGGCCAGCCTCCCTCGTTCTGGCCTGAGTCTCCCTCTTGCTCCTTCAAGAATTCTGTTCGCTGCGGCTCCTATTCCAAGGCTCAGAGACAACCATCCCTAGCTCAAGCACACTTCAGCTGAAACCAGTCCAACCCACATTTGTCCAAGGGGAAATGGAGTTGGTAGGCTGGAATAAGTGGAGCCTCTGTGGGCTCCAGGCCTAGCTGATGCCAGGGCCTCTGCTGCCAGGGGGACCCTGCTCCTCGGCTTCTTGGTCTCACTTCCCTCCACATGGGCCTGTCTCAGCAGCTCCAGGCTGCACTGCTTGATGCTGATGGGCCCAGCAGGGGCCCTGGCCAGCTGCTGGCTGGTCCTGCTAGTGTCACATGCTCATCTCTGACCCACTTGCTGTAGCCAGGGGCAGGTGGGCCACTGACAGCCAGGCCTGGGCCACCCCTGGAAAGAAAGAAGAGTTGCCGAATCTCATGAACAGAGAGTGGGGAGGGAAGTTCCCAGCACAAAACCAGAGTGCTGTCATTGTTACCAGAGGGACACGGGGGAAACTGGTGAGCATGCAGCCCACCCCACCTCTCTGCTTGCAGAGGAGGAAGCAGAGGGTGGAGCAGCTCACCCAAAGCAATGCTGGGTCCTCAGCAGAGCAGAATTCACACCCAGGTTTCCTCACTTGCAGCCACGCTGGTTCAGGGATGGGCCTCTGAGGAGGATCCCAGGCAGTGGAGGAGTGGGTCCCTGTGGGAGGGACTCAAGGTCTGGGGCTGTGATTCAGGCTGGTCTTCCAAAAGAGGCAGAGATTTGGGAAGGAGGCAGCGTCCAGACCACCCTGGTGGAGCCAGCTCAGGATGGAGACGGCGGTAAGTGGCCTAGGAATTCCTTCCACCACTGACACCCTCAGGCTGGGGAGGGGCTTCAGTCTGGCAGAGCTTTCCAAAGCCTTGGCCTCACTTCTTTACCTCTGCCTTTAATTGTCCCATCCTCACAGCAAATCACCCTGTCTGGGGCAACCTTCCTTGGAGGCTCCTCCAGCTCTTTGGTTAGTGGCAGCATGCACAGTGCACTTCACAGCTAACAAAGACCTTTGCAGAGGCCTCCTGAGCCGTCAGGATGCGATAAGAGGCTGTGGTCTGCTCCCTGCTCTGTAGATGAGGACATGCTGCTCAGAGACCAGCAAAGTCCCAGGGTTCGCTGAACACTTACCTCTCAGAACCGTGTAGGCCGTGTCCCAGTTTCCCTGAGCTGTGACTGAGCCCATGGCAGGGTCCAGGACACCCCCACCCAGGCTGGTGTGAATGAGGTGCTGGGCTTTGCAGGGCGGCCTAAAGCTCCGCTAGCACTGTGAGTGCTGACCAGCCAGGCCCTGTTGTTTGTTGTAGCAAAAACTATTCCCAATCTGGAAAACGATGAGGTAGTGGGAATTTGGGAGAATCTGCTACCTCCTCTATAGAGAAGGCTTTGAGACCCCAGGAAGGGGGAGGATGTAGAGAGGGACCCCTTACAAGGTGGGAAGTGGGAGCCTGCAGGAAGAGCTGGGGTAGGACACTGCTGAGGCACACGGAGGGCAGTGCTGCCTGGCACTCACCTGTACCCACGTTGGCTGACACACGGTCCTTACTGTCCTTGTACCTGCATGACTGTAGGAGCCTGCTGCCCCCTGGCTTGAGAGTGAGGAACGTAGGGTCAGGGTCCTGGAGGTCCCAACAGTGACCAGTGGCTAGGTGGGTATAAGCCAGCCACTGCCAGGAGCCAGGACACAGTCCCCACGCTGGCACAGACACACAAAAGAGCAGTGTCTTCAACAGGAGACTGTCTCTCTGCCTCTGGCCTCCCACCTGCTGAGTGTCAGGAATGGGGATGGTGACCCAGTGTGGGGGCCCAGGCTTCTCCCACCTTGTGGCTCTGCCATTGCTCAGTCACAGTCCTCACTTGCATGGCCCAAGATGACTCAACCACCCACACACACACACACACACACACACACACACACGGGCTCCAGCTCCTGGGGAGAGGAAGGAAGGCGGGAAGGCACAGATCTGCTCTATAAGGGAATCCGGCAGAAGGAGTCATCATCAGCCCAGGGTGTGATGTCTCTCTGCCAGCAGGTTGGGAGCCTGGAGACTGGCAGGCGAAGCCCTGCTCTAACTGGCTGCAGAGATCTGAGCAAGTCACCACTCTCCACTGGTCTCTGCTTTCTCCTCTGCACCAAGAGTTCAGCCAAAACAGCACCTGGGGGTCTTGAGTGGAGGACTATTACTTACAACTCTTTGGGGGCAGATGGGACAATGCCTGGGGGAAGGACAGATGGTCTGGGCTGCGAGGGCTCCCTGGGCTGTGGCATGAGGAGGAGGGCAGGCCATTGACATAGCCCTGGAACTTCCAAGTTTTCTTGGAAAAACATCTGTGGACCACCAGATAATACAATAGGTAACTTTACTGAGTGCTTCCTGTATCCCAGGCATGTGGCTCAGAGCTAACATTCGAGCAACTACTGAATGCCGGGCACTGTTCTGAGTGCTCTACAAATTCCACCTCACCTAACACATAATCTCCCACGAGGTAGGCCTATTGCTATTGCCAGGGGCATAGTGAACCCGTAAAACGAGAACCAGCCGCCATGAAAAAGGAGCACTCAGAAATGAGAGATGATTCCTGGAAATGTAATGCTTGATGGTATCCATGCAAACTCAATCCAAAGACTGAAGAGCAGCATGGACACACCCAAGGAGCCCAATAAAAATGACAGATGGAAATCATAAGAGAATATTCCACAGCCAAGGCCTCAGTGTCCACTGGGAAGGAATTGAGTTCCCATTCAGAAGGGAAGACAGGTCCAAATCCCCTCCCCAGCCCCAGCCTGCCCTCCCCAGCTGAATCTGGCTGGCGGGCATTGATGGGTGACAGGGAGTTAATGAATCACTCCTGCCTGGTTAAAGTCCTCAAAGTTTAACACATGTTTTTCAGGCCAACCTTGGGCCTGAAGTTCCCATCCCTTTTCCCCAAGGTGCCTGTCCCGTAAGCCCAGCAGACTGGGGTCACTGGCTGTCACTCTGCTCCAAGCTGCCCAAAAGGAACCAAGGGGTCATGGTTCAGCACATAAAGGGGAAGCTTCACACACAAGGAGGGGCCTCAGAGGGCAATGAGATGGCATCACCACCCAGCCCGATGCCAGGCACTTCCACACAGTCAGGACAACACCAGCCCGAGTAGAGTGAAGACAGAACATGCCAACAGCCAGTCCTTGCACTGGGAAATGTTCAACCTCACCACTGATCAAAGAAACACAAATGCAAACAAGATATTATTTTCATCTAATTGATAGGGATATTCTAGAGTTATAACACTGTTGGAAAGAAATAGGTACATTTCCAGAAAACAACCTTGCACTAGAACCCTGAGCCAATAAGTCTATGCTCAGAAACTGATTCAAAGAAATTCAGATTTGCAGTCAGATTTATGCACAAACTTGTCTTTTCCAACATGACTTGCCGTTGAGAAAAAAATGGAAACTGGTTAGTGACCAACAAAAGGAAAACTGGTCATAAACTATGTCCCATGCATGCAGTGGAACATCATTTATCTATTTAAATCAGGTGTTTAAGACTACTTGATTAAAGTTAAAACTCTGTATAGGAATTATTCTAAATATGATTATGCAAGGAAAATGTATTCATAGAAAAAATTAGAAAGAAATCAATATAGAAATATTTAAGTTAATGATTTTTCAAATATTTATGTTGAATAGAGGGATGACAAGTGCTCTGTCTTTTTAGCATTACATATTTTACTTTTTCAGATTTTTCACAATGAACATGTATTACTTCTATAACCAGAAAAAAATACGGTTTGCTTTATGTTTGTTTTGATTGTGCAACTTAGTATATTATTTTGCAGTAGTTTTTCTATAAATTTTCTCACTGACCAAACTATCAGAATATATAGACAAGTATAAGAAGGAAACAATTGTTGATAACCACATTATTATTAATATTTTCTTGCTATATTACAAAAATGGGAACACATCATACATACTGCTTTGGAGGCTTTTTTAAAAATTATAGTTAAAGGCCTGGCATGGTGGCTCACGCCTGTAATCCCAGCACTTTGGGAGGCTGAGGCGGGAGGATCATAAGGTCAGGAGATTGAGACCATCCTGGCTAACACAGTGAAACCCCATCTCTACTAAAAAAAAATACAAAAAATTAGACAGGCTTGGTGGTGGGGGCCTGTAGTCCCAGTTACTGGGGAGGCTGAGGCAGGAGAATGGTGCGAACCTGGGAGGCGGAGCTTGTGGTGAGCCGAGATCGCGCCACTGCACTCCAGCCTGGGTGACAGAGCAAGACTCCATCTCAAAAAAAAAAAAAAAAAAAAAAAGATTATGGTTAAAGACACATTAAAAAAATTTACCATCTTAACCATTTCTAAGTGTACAGTAGGGCTAATTATATTCACATTGTTGCACAAGCAATCTCCAGAACCTTTTCATCTTGCAAAACTGAAACTCTGTCCCCATTAAACCAGTCCCCATTCCCCCTCCCCCAGCCACTGGCAACCACCATTGTACTTTCTGTCTCTATGAATTTGACTGCTCTAGATACCTCATATAAGGGGAATCATTTAGTATTTGTCCTTTTGTATCTGGTTAATTTCACTTAGGGTAATGTTCACAAGGTTCACCCACGTTGTAGCACGTGTCAGAATTTCTTTCCTTGTTAAAGCTGAATCATATGCCACTGTATGGACAGACCACATTTTGTTTATCCAGTTACTCATTGAAGGACACTTGGGTTGCTTCCAGGACCTTTTAAAAACAGAACAATATATTGTTACATCATTTCTATATTTTTTCTGTGGCAATAATGATACATTAATATCAATCACTTTTAAAGGTTGCCTAGTGATCCTTAGAGGTAGATGTTTCATAATTGATTTAGCCAATCTGTGCTTGAAGAACATGTATATTATTTCCAATTTTTTACTCTCATATGCAAAACTGCAACAATTGGCCTAGGGTATATGTCTTTGTATGTTGATCCTACTATCTCTTAAAGAGAATTTGAAAGTGGGATTTGAGCATCACATGTTCTAGGGGTGATATTTGTGACCCTGTTGCCCTTTAAACCTTACATTCATGCGGACCCCTGCATCAGTAGTTCCCTGTCCTCATGGTCATTGTCACCACTGGGTGGCCTCGCTTTGTAAAAACTGACACGTTTTTCTGTCAATTTTTGTCAGTATGACAGGTAAAAAAGTGTCATTGTATTCATTTGCATCTCTTTGATAACTGATGAAGTTGAAGGTTAGTTCATACTATTGAAATATTGGACAGGCTGACGGGCTTTCCTTTTACAGGGCTTGTTCGGGCCTGTGCTTCCTAGAGGAGGCTTGTCCATTTCCTTGCTGAGGTGCACAATCTGCTTGCATGGGAAGGACCCTCACACTCTGCCTGGATCTGTGGCCAGCAATCGTTTTGGAGTTGCAGAATTTGTTGTATTTCCAAATATAGTTACGGATTCTGCCTTTGGTGTTCTATTTAGAACACCTGTCTGCTTCAAGATTGTGTATCTAGTCACATTTTCACTTATGTCACACAGTCATGTTCACATGACTTCTGGGACTGTCACGGTTTAATGCTATCATCAGCCTCTTTCATGCAGCTTTAATTTATTCTGATGGGCATGTGCCGAGGTCAGATCTCAGATGTGTCTAAAGCCATGATCAGGCCAGTCCCGTCCTCCCTCAGTACCTTCCCCACAATGTGTGAGACCTTTACACTGTCCCCACCTGCAAGAAGAGAAAGACCATCCGCCGCCCAAGGCTGAGCCTCTCTGCACAGGCCTGCTTGGAGACCTTTGCTGTTTACAGGAGGACCCAGGAGAACATACCAGGTGCGGAGGTCCTATGGCTGGGATTCCAGGCACCACTGTTGTCCCTAGTAATGGAGGAGCCACCACGGGATGAGGGCTCTATGCCTCCCCAAGAGCCAGGTCAGTATCTGCTCTCCCCATACCTGGAGACAATTCATTATCCGTGATATCAAACTGCACCTGGTCGATTGCAAAGCCACTGTCTCCTTCAGTCCTCACAGGAGGCTTTGCTGCTTGAGTTCTAGGGAAGAAGCTGAGAGAAGCCAAGAGCACAGAGGGACTTCAGTGACATAGCCACAGGGTGTAGAGGCAGGGCCAGGCTCTCACAGCGTCTATACTTTCTGCTTCGGGGGCAGCCGAGCCGCAGTTGTCAGGTGGGGCCTTGGTGGACCCTGCAAGCTGTCAGGGCTGCCTGGGGAGACCGAGGAGCCCGGCCAGGCACACCAGAGCAGAGGGCTGGCAAGGAGCCTATAAGCCTGAGACCCAGGGACCCTCAGCTGTCCCCATCCATACCTGCTCCTGGATTCCAGCCCCCAGCCCAGAGCGCAGAGCACGCAACTTCCTGGGGGTGCTTTTCCCTGACATCCCCCTGTTCCTGGCTACAGATGCAGTTCATACACTTATTCACCCAACAGGCATTCATTGAGTACCTACTGTGTGCCTGGTACTGTTCTGGGGACACAGCGTTCACACAGAGGCGAGACCTACCTTCTGGCAGCTTGTATTCCAGTGTGGGATACACAGGGGCTCCATGCAGAGACTGGAGAAGTCCCAGTGGTGCTAAGTGCTAGGACCGCTCTTTGTGGAGGCCCACGGCATGCCAGCCCAGCCTGGGCCCGGCCCAAGAGCAGGGAGCACAGCACGGCCTTTGTCTTTGTGAACATTCCAACCAGACAAGCAGGGAGGCAAAGGGAAGCTGCTTCAGGTGGGCTGCACAGGGAGGGCCTCTCCGCAGAGGTCCTGCTGGAGCTGAGAAGGAGCTGTCTTGAGAAGATCCAGGGAAGGGTGAGCCATGCGGAGGCAAGGGCCGGGAGTGGGGAAGTGCCAGCACGCTGGAGGCTCTGCAGGATGCTGAAACTGAGAGCAGCAAATGTGGGAGATGAGTGGGAGCTATGGGAGCTGTGAGGAGGGCCTGAGTCAAAACAAGCAGAACACGCCCACAGTGAGCAATCACCTGGCTCAACCTGCGCGTGTCTTCCAGCAATGCAAGCATCACACCATTGTGCTCGCCAGCTCCTGTTGGTGTGAGCCCCGGGGGCACAGCTGCTTGCTCCCTTCCATGCACCTCTGCCTTCCTTCCATGAAGCGAGGGTGCAGCCATGCAGCTAACCATCCTGACCCACAGAGGGGCTGCAACTGGAAACTCAAAAACACGGCTGTAGACCATAAAAAAGATTTTTGTCTGTATTCTCAGAGCAACGGGAATCCACTGATGTGTTTAAGCAAGAGAAAGACTTGATCTGAAAGATTCCTTTGCTGCCATGTGCAAAATTGCAGCTGGGCGCACTCATGCACATCACAGTGTGGCTCACAGTAGCCAAAAGGTGGAAGCCCGAGTGTTCATCAACGGATGAAGAAGCCAGATGTGCTCTATCCACATCATGGAACGTGACCAGCCTTACAGAGGAAGGAAATCTGTCATATGCATGGCACAGATGAACCTTGAGGACATGGTGCTGAGGGAAATAAGCCAGGCATGGAATGACAAGTCCTGTATGATTCCTCTTATACAAGGTCCCTAGAGCAATCAGGTTCACAGAGACAGAGAGTGGAATGGTGGTCACCAAGCTTTGGGGGAGTCTGCGTTTAATGGGACAGAGTTTTAGTTTTACAAGACGAAAAAGTTCTGTGGATGGATGGTGGTAATGTTTGCATAACAATGTGAATGTGCTTAATGCACTGGACTGTACGCTCAAAAAATGATGAAGACAGTAGTTTTATGTTATGTATATTTTACCACAATTTAAAATAAAACAAGGGCTGTCAGGATGTATCAGTCGGTGCCCCCCGAGAAGAAGCCAGCACACTCAAGCAGGCTGAACAGAATAAATGTTATGCCAGAGCTCGTGACAGAGGCAGGCAGATTAGACGGTGCAGCTCCCAGGAGTGGAGGCTCCCACCCCACCCAGAGGCCTGAAGGAGCTGTGGGCAGGGCCAATAGGTGGACACACAGGAGCCACCCGACAGGCACTGCTGGAACCTCACCCAGGCAGGGGAGGAGGCAGCCAGGTGCCCTGAGCTCTCTCTGCTGCCCCTACCCCAGTGTGCTGGTGCCTCCTACTGATGAAACCAAACCAGAAGTCAGTGTGTCCTGTCCTAGAGGTCAGCCTCAGGACACTGTGGGGGCCAGGACAGGGCAGCACAGGGAGCTGAGCAGTACAGGAGACAGATGTGAGTTGAGGGAGTAGGGGCTTTACACCAGTGGTGGCCATGGAGATGCAAATGGCCTTGAGCACATATTTTGGAGACAGAACCTCAGGACTAGGTGCATTGGACATGGTTGAGAAACAGGTTTTGTTTCACCTGTCTTTGGTAACTCTGAAGAGCAGAAGGTGCTAAACTGTGCTGGAGAGAGGCAGGGTGGAGCGGAGAGACACCAGGTTTCAGGCAGACAGGCCTAGACCCAGCGGGTTCCAACACAGATCCGAGGGTGAGAGAGGTTCACAGTATCTAACTGCGGGAGGGCACAGGTGCCACAGAGGGATGGGGCAGAGGTGTCCCCTCTGTTACTGGCCATGAGAAGCCCAGGGTCACCAAGGAAGGCTAGTGACTTCAGTCGCTGGGAGTCAGGGGCATCTGGGGGGTTCAGGCAGTGCCCTTTGCCCAGGTTGGAATATTTTCCCAGCTGTTCCATCCATGCCAGGGCCTCCTGGGTGTGTTACCAAAAGAGTGAGGAAGTTGTGCTCAAATATTCTAAAGACAAAGGAAAAATTTAGAGGCAGAGCCCAGCCCAGGGTGGCCCATTGGGTCAGGCCACTAGCCAGATCCTGCAGGGAGGAGGAAGACCTGGACACTCCTCTCTCCCTGCCCTGCTTACTCAAGGAAAGGCCTCTGGGAAGGGGCCGGGTCTGGACCTCACACAGTCCCTACACGTCACTGGCCAGGCCAGGGCTGTTTCCAGCTGCACATTTAGGAAAGTGTAGTCAGCACTGTCAAGAAAATCAACGAAGACAAGAATAAAATAGAAAAGGAAAGGAAAGAGCACAGCACAGCTCACTGCGGGTACAAGGGAAGTGGTGTCCACTCTCTTTTCAGGCTTGCGACGGAGAATAAGTTTCTGAATTCAGGTTACAACCTTTTAGTGCCTTGAGAAGTTGCTGTGTTTGTGGGCAGGGGTCTTGGCTTCTCTTCGACATCTGCACCCAGTGCCCTGCACCCAATCCCCCAACTCAGCACCCCCGACCTGCAATCTCTCCCTCTCCCTCTGGCTTCTGCCTCCACTGGCTCAACGTGTTATCCTACAGTGCTGAGTCCTGAGGTGAGCACCACAGGGGCAGAGCCATGCTGAACCTCTAGTCCCTTTCCTCCTGTAGTGCCAGGACGTGCCAGCAGCCCTGCACCAGCTCTGCCTCCTCCTGTGGGGTTGTCACCCCTATGAGCCAGGCCCCCTACTCTGCTCAGGGTCACCAGCTGTTCTCTGGGCCTGCCGAGGCCTGTGGATCATCCTGCCTGGGAGTCATTGGCCACCTCCCCCCACCAGTCTCCAGGCCATCCTCGTTCCTCAAGGCCTTGACCTCTTCAGCCACCTGGAAATGGGCCTTTATCTGGTCCTGGTCCTGGCTGGGACTTTTGCTCCATGCTTCTGGCCACTTCTTGCAAAAGCAAATGCCTCTCATACAGCATTGGGCATTTTGCCACTGTTGGAGAGGCCAAAAAAATTCAGGGACTTGATGGGCTAGAGAGCCTCAGAAGTCAGATGTGGTCTGTGGTCTCTGCACTGGGGAATGGGACTCTTTCCATGTAATGACTCAAGAATGTGTAACTGTATCAAATTCAACTGGCACATTGGCAGGAAGGTTAACAAGAGAGTCTGGAGTCTCACTCCCAGACAGGTGGAACCAGGGGCCCAGGACTCTGCATTTGCAGGAGACACTCAGCTAATTCTGAAATCCCTAGTTCAGTCAATCTTCATGCAGAGTCACGGTCATGTGCCAGCTCTCGTCGGGCATTTGGGTCACGTCCGTGAACACCATGGACGATGACTGCTGCTCTCAGGAAGCTTGTATTCTGTGAGGGGAAGGCAGAAAGCAAGCGATAGACTCAGGCAGTAAGTGACAGGGAGTGTCAGAGGGAGAGACAAGAAGTGATCATGGAGAGGTGGCAGTGCTGGGGGTGTCAGGCTAGAGCCATGGGCTGCAATGTGGAACAGGCCACTGAGAGCAGGCCTCATTGAGAAGGTGACTGAAATCTTGGAGGTAGAGTAAGGGGAGAGGAAACAGGCCATGCAAGGGTCCTGAGGCAGCACGCCTGGTGTAACTGAGAGTCAGGAGGAGGCTGGCGTGGCAGAAGTGGCACAGGGAGAATGAAGAGAGAGGCCAGAGAGCCTGCGGGGGATGTGATGCTGAGTGAGTTTGAGCTGTTGGAGGGTTTTGAGCAGAGAGATGACCTGGTCTAACATGTCTTCAAGGATCTCTCCCTCTTGGCCCACCAAAAACAGAATCTGGGTGTGGGGTTGGGGTGGATAAGGCAGAAGCCAGAGACCAGCTGGAGACTCTTTCTGTAACTGGGGCAAGGGTGTCTGAGGCAAGTGACAGCCATGATGCAAATTTAACAGGATCCTGCCTGGATGGGCTGCTTAGCCAGGCCAAGCTCTGTTCCAAGTGTTTCCCCAGTAATAACTCATTTAATGCTTGCCCAGCCCTGTAAAACAGGCACATTCATTGTCCTGTTTTATAGAGAAGGATATGGAGGCACAGAGAGGGTGAGTAACTCATCCTGGGCCACACAGCTAGAAGACGACAGAGCCAGGATTCAAACCCAAGTAGTCTGAAGTCAGAGCCCAGGCCCTTAAAGAGCCACATTTTGGCCAGGTGCGGTGGCTCACGCCTATAATCTCAGCACTTTGGGAGGCCTAGGCAGGCGGATCACGAGGTCAGGAGATCGAGAACGACCTGGTTAACACTGTGAAACCCCGTCTCTACTAAAAATACAAAAAAATTAGCCCAGTGTGGTGGCGGGCACCTGTCGTCCCAGCTAATCAGGAGGCTGAGGCAGAAGAATGGCGTGAACCCAGGAGGCGGAGCTTGCAGTGAGCCAAGATCGCACCTCTGCACTCCAGCCTGGGTGACAGAGGGAGATTCTGTCTCAAAAAAAAAAAAAAAAGAAAAGAAAAAAAAAAGCCACACTTTTCAGACAGAAAAGCACAAACCCTGCCCTGTGGGAGGATGTTTGTAGAGAAAAGAGAACAGTGGGCCCTGGATCCAGGAGGGACCATCAGAGGGGCGAGAGGTCCACACCAGTCTAACTTTGGGCGGTCCCAACTGCACTTCTCCTGGCAGTGTGGGCTCCCGCAGGTCCCTGGGCCTCCCCACATCTCCATTTCACCATGTGGGAGTTGGGGCCATGATAGGGCTGCCTCGCAGGTGTGGTGGGGGGCAAGGGACGGCTTGGGCACCACGTGCTCAGTAAGGTGCCTTAGCCCCGCCATTCCCCCAGCAGGGGCCAGAGGTGGTCTGACTGAGCCGAAGTGGCAGGGCTGGAGATGGGATGGCCTGACAGGGGCTGGGGAGGCCTGGGCCCCAGGGCCGGAAGGAATTGTGACAGGCAGGAGTGGCCATAGCAGTGGAGCTGCATCAAGGGCCTCCAGGAGGACAGTGGCCTCCTAGGAAGCAGAGGAAGCAGGGGTGGAAGCCCCAGCCACAGAGGCCTGCTCAGAGGCTAGCCAGCGTGCAGCCTTCCTGGGCCTGGACCTCTCTGGGCCTCTGTTTCCTCATCTGCAGAATACAGGAGCAAACTGCCAGAAATCCTCCTGGCAGGGCACGGCTAGCAGGACACGGCCTCCTGCTGCAAACACTAGATGTGCTCTGCTGGCTGGGAACCTGCCCCTCTGCTGCTGTGAAACACGAAATCCATCTGTTTCGTTCTTTTTCCCCGAGGGTTCCGGTCCCTCTGAGGCTGTAAATCTGAAGCTTGCATCTTTGAAAGTAACTTTTATTTTCTGCCAGGAAGCTTCTGAGGGTTGGCGTTTTTCTCTGAGATCTGTAACAATGCCCTAGCTGTGGCTGCTGCTGAGCTTTCATGTTCATTTTCCTCATTTCAGAGGAGGGTGCTCTCTAAGCCCCAGCCGGCTTCTTCACTCCCCTATGGGATCTTAGTTGGTAAATTTCAACCATGTGTTTTGCCCTAAAGGGGAAGTCCTCTGCTAGCTGTCTGGAGGGCCATCCATCCCATTCATATTCCACTCCTGGTGCATCTGGAGTCTTTGTCAAGTTCATCTCCCATGTACACAAATCCATCAGTTTTCCCAGTGCTGTGGTTTAACTCTGTGGGTGTTTCTTTTCATCCTCCCTACCCATGTGCAATGGGTTTGAGGCCTTCTTTTCTCTCACTAAGTAATGAGATCCATCATCTTCTGATACTTGCTTCTGACTCATGCAGCACATGTGTTCCTAGCAGAGAAAGAAGTGTTTTTTCTTTGCTCTCATTGAATCGTTTCTCGGATAAACACCTGTGTGCCAGGCACTATATCATGCCCTGAGGTATGCCTTTCCCAAATGACTTCATCAGTGTTTGTGGCTTTTATTCTATCTGTTGGGTAGCGACTTCCAAATTTCTGACTCCTGCCAGGATCTGCCCTCTGAATTCCAATCACAGATCCAGCCACCTGTCTGCTACCTCCACATGGGTGTCTCTCAGGCACTCTCCCACCCCAGCAGCCTCACCCCTAATATTTGTGGAACCCAGGCCAAGAGTGAAATGGAGTCTACCACCCTTCCCTTCCTGCCCTGGACACATACTAAGGCCTCACTCACACATTTGCGGACACCCAGGCTGAGTCCATGCTGTGTCCACATCCCCACCACACTCAGGCAAACAGCACCCCTTGGCTTCTCCTGGGCCTAAGCAGGTGCAGACTCCAACACTGGGGATGAGTGGCAAAGACTGGTGCAGATCTTGAGGCCAGGCTCCCAGTTGTTTGCATAGGGGACTCTGGAGTCCAGAAACCCGGGACTTCATCTCTAGCACTCTCACATCCTGACCCCATGCCTGATGCATGGCCTTCTCCTGCAAGTTCTCCTTTACCTCTTCCCTCCCTAGTGCCTCCGTCTTCGTCCCAGTCCTCTCCTCCTCAACCGGACCACAGAGCAGTGGCTTCCGTATCTACTGTTGTCCTCTCCAATTTGCTTGGATTTTTGTAATGTTAATTAAGTCATCTTTCCCCATTCAGTGGTTTTCCATTGCATGTGGAAACATACAGACTCCTCACTGTGACCTCAATGGCGAGGCCTTCTAAAGAGCAGCCACTGAAGGTGAAGTCTAAAAGCCAATAAAGAGCTGGCCTTGTGGGCTGGGTGCAGTGGCTCATGCCTGTAATCCCAAGACTTTGGGAGGGTGAGATGGGTGGATCACCTGAGATTAGGAGCTCCAGACCAGCCTGGCCAATGTGGCAGAACCCCATTTCTATTAAAAATACAAAAATTAGCCGGGTGAGGTGTTATACACCTGTAATCCCAGCTACTCAGGAGGCTGAGTCAGGAGAGTCGCTTGAACCCAGGTGGCAGAGGTTGCAGTGAGCTGAGATTGCACCACTGCATTCCAGCCTAGGTGACAGAGCAAGACTCTGTTACAAAAAAAAAAAAAAAAAAAAAGAAAGCTGGCCTGGCAGGATCAGGGTGACCAAGGCTCTACAAGGGAAGGAACAAGAGTGACAGCCCAGTGGTAGGGACCCCTGCTGTCACCACATCCTTCCTCTCGCTCTGCTCCAGCCCCATGGGCCAGGAAAGATGCGGTCTGTCCTTAATTCTGTGCAGCTCCCCTATGGAGACATGGAGTCTTCCAAACCCCTGGATGTGGGCTGACCTGAGACTTGCTTTGGTCCACAGCTTGTGGCAGAAGCTATGTTGAACCCCTCTGAACCTGGGTCTCGAGGCTTTGCCGCTTCCACCCTCACACCTAAGAACCCTGCCCAGCTGTGTGTGACAAACCCATGGGAGAGGAGAGACCATGCAGAACAGAGACAGGCCATGCCAACTAAGGCTCTCCAAGGCCACTCAGCTCTGCCGACCGGTGACTGACCTCAGACACGTGGGCCAGGCCCAGCCCGGCAGGACAACGGCTCAGCAGAGGTCAGCCCAAATTGCCGATCCACAGAATCATGAGCAAAATCAATGGTGGTTGTTTTAAGGGCTATATTTTCAAGTGTTTTCTTCCAGAGCAAATCTTGACTGACTCCTTCCTGTTGTTCTTCAGGTTTGCCAAAGCCTTCCCTACTACTGGGCTGTCACTCTTGCACCTTCCCTTCTAGAGTTTGCTGTACCCAGATCTTGCCAGGCCAGCTCTTTAATTGGCTTCTAGACTTCACCTTCAACAGCTGCTCTTTAGAAGGCCGTCTCTGAGCTTCCTTTAGGTAAGTCCCATTTTGTTTCCTCGTGCTCCCTCTCTGAGGGGAGAATGTGCAGCCAGCAGCCCAGCGTGCAGAGTCTCCTATGTAGAGAAGCCCTTTTCTCACTCACCTCTTCATTTCTCTGCCTGATTACCATCTCGCTCCCCTGCTGGGCTATACGTTCCCTGGGGGCAGAGGCCATATCTCTGCTCACTGTCATATCCCAGCCCCTGCTACCGTGCCTGGCACATAGCAGGAGCTCCATGAATGTTTGCTGAGTGAGGAACTGACTGAACTAAAGATCTTCATCTGAGTCACCTTTTTCACCAACACCTAGCCCTTGCAACATGCAGAGTATGTTAGTTCAGGGTGGGATGCATGGGCCAGATGAAGCCGTACTGAGTAACAAATAGGGTCACAGGCCAGGAAACAAGAACTATCCAGAGCCCAGGGCTCTGGTCCCTCCTAGGCAGCTCTGTCCTTTCAGGTGCTAGGGCCAAAATCATTACTGGGTCCTTGTTGACTCTTCTGTCTTATAAACTGCATCTAGCAAATCATTCACAACATAGCCAGGCTTTGGTCACTTTCCCTCACCTCTATAGCCCCCCTCTCTGCTTCAGGTCACTGTCACCCTTCTCCTACACCATTACAGTCGCCTTCCACCAGGGACATGATGCTCCCTGCATCAAGTTAGCTCCCTGTGTTTACCCTGCTTTCCTGTCTCTTCTCAATCCAGCAGCCACAGTGACCCTTCAAAACTATGAGTGAGGCCAGGCAAGTGGCTCGTGGCTGGAATTCCAGCACTTTAGGAGGCTGAGGCAGGAGGATTACTTGAGGCTAGGAGTTTGAGACCAGCCTGGGTAACATAACAAGACCCCATCACTAAAAAAAATTTCTTAATTTCTTAATTAACCAGTTGCATGGTGGCATGTGCCTCTACTCCCAGGTACTCTGGAGGCTGAGATAGGAGGATCACTTGAGTGCAGGAGTTTGAGGCTGCAGCGAGTTGTGATCACATCACTGCAAAACCAGCCTGGGTCACAGAGACAGACCCTCTCCCAGAGAAAACAAAAATAACAAAACAAAACAAAAACACTATGAGTGAGATCCTGCCCTGAGTGTTCTCCCTTTCCCTGGGGAGTGAGGATCATGGCAGTGGCCAGCGACCCTGTGGGCTCCGGGCTGCCCACCACACTACCTTCGCTGGCTCTGCACCAAGCACACTGACCCTGGCCAGTCCCTCGGCCCCGCTCTGGGTCAGGGTTCGCCCTCTCACTGGCTCTCTGCCCGGCATCCTCTTCTCCCAGGCAGTGGCTGACCCATGCCCTGTCCTCCTTCAGGTCCCTGTGCCCCGGGAGACCCCGTGGCCACTCTGTAAAATAGAACGCCCCACCACCCAGGCGGCTGCAGCCCCTGGTGGGCCCCTTGTCCCCTGTGGTTCTCCCAAAGCCTCCTCTTGCGGCTCAAGCACCTGCCCACCTCGCTCTGCCTCAGGGTCAGGGTAGAGAAGCACCCAGCAGGTGAGCGGCAACTCATTCTGGACCCGAGGGCCTTTGCACGCTGGTCCTGGGCTAGCCAGAGTCCCCTTCACAGCAGCCACACTCCTCTCCAAGGGACGGACCTTTCTGGCTTCCCCGGGGGTGGCAGGGACTGCACAGGGCAACTGCATTTCTGGGTTCACTAAGCTGGATGTATCCAGGGTCCGGCAATTTCTTATCAGATCTGAACTCTGCCACCTCAAGTCTTAGGAACATGGCTCTCTAGCTCAACTCCACAAGCGTTCCCAAGTTCTCACTCTTTTCTGGGCTGAGGAGGAAAAAACTATCTGTGCTCACAGCTTGTTGGGTGGCTGGGCTCAGCGCCGGCAGAGGAGAAGCATGCACAGGACATGCCCCACAGCGCAGCTCCGAGGGTCAGCACAGGCAAAAGCGTTGCTGGGCAGTGTTCTCCAACTTCTTATCACCCCACATCACTAACCAATTCCTCCTCGTGGGCCGGGTGAGCCTGGTTGAAACCATCACCATCCCTCCCTCTACCTTTCGGGAGAGCGAGCTCAGGGCTATCTAAAGTGTCTGGATGGAAACTGGAACAAACATTAAGGCACTGGGGAACGTGGAGTCACTCACTCTTTTATATTATTTTTAAGTGTATCTACTTAAAGAAAAGTCAAACTTTTAGAGAATTAAAGTCAGTTTTATATAGAAGCCTTACTGAGCACTATAGACTGAGGCCTGTAGCTGGGAGCAGCTCTTTTGAAAGGCTCTGTCAGGCCGTTTCTACACAGTGATTCTGTGCACGGCTTATATCCAGGTGGTGGGGGTGCACTACGTGCAGTCACATCACAGTTTGGGTGCAAGAGTATATCTGGTTATAGATGACAGAGGCATAATCACTAAGCTCATCAGATGTTATGTGAGAAAAAAAGGCAAGGACTAGGGTCATTTTCTTTTAAAGAATATAGTGACACAGGCAAGAGACATAGGGGACCGTGTGCTCTCTCTTGCTTTGTCTTCAAAGACGCAGGGGCCTTGTAAAATTTTGCAGAATTTAAAATTAAAACAAAAATAAACAACCATGGCTTCTGACATTTGTTACTTTGTCCTGAAAGTGTATTTATTTATTTGTTGTTTGAGACAGGGTCTCACTCTGTTGCTCAGGCTGGAGTAAAGTGGTGTGATGATAGCTCACTGCAGCCTCAAACTCCTGGCCTCAAGCAATCCTCCGATGTGCTGGGACTACAGGCATGAGCCACTGCACCTGGCCGTCACAAGTGTACTTAAGTTGTAGTGAATCCATTCTGATCTCCTTAGATGCAGGGAATCGCCTACTCACCACCCCATTTCCCCACAGTCTAGTTATCCAGTAGCTGGCATAGAGAGGGGAGTCCCAGTCATGCTGGCTGCATAACAAAGATGCCAGAACTTAGTAGCTAAAACAATGACAACATTTATTTTGCTCAAAAAACTTCCAATTGCATGGGGCTGGGAGGGGATAGTAGATTTCTGCCTTGCTCAGCATCGGCTGAGGTGATGCGAAGTCTGGGGGCTGACATTACCTAAGAGATTGCTCACTCACATGTCTGGGAATCGATGCTGATTGTGGGCTGAGACCTTAGCTGGGGTTTTTAGCCAGGACACCACACATGGCCCCTCCATGTGGCCAGGGCTTCCTCACTCCACGGAGGCTGGTTTCCAAGGTCAAGATTCCCAAGAGAACACCAGGAGGAAGTCATATCACCTTTTATGGTCTAGCCTTGAAAGTCATGTAGCCTCTCTGAAATTGAGGCAATAATTAATAGCCTACCAACCCAAAAAAGTCCAGGACCAGATGGATTCACAGCCAAATTCTACCAGAGATACAAAGACGGGCTGGTACTATTACTTCTGAAACTATTCCAATCAATAGAAAAAGAGGGAATCCTCCCTAACTCATTTTATGAGGCCAGCATCATCTTGATACTAAAGCCTGGCAGAGACACAACAAAAAAATACAATTTTAGGTCAATATCCCTGATGAAACATTGATGGGAAAATCCTCAATAAAATACTGGCAAACTGAATCCAGCAACACATCAAAAAGCTTATCCACCATGATCAAGTTGACTTCATCCCTGGGATGCAAGGCTGGTTCATATACACAAATCAATAAACATAATCCATCACATAAACAGAACCAACAACAAAAACCACATGATTATCTCAATAGATGCAGAAAAGGCCTTCGACAAAATTCAACAGCCTTCATGCTAAAAACTCTCAATAAACTAGGTATTGATGGAACGTATCTCAAATAATAAGAGCTATTTATGACAAACCCCCAGCCAATATCAGGGGCACATGAATGGGCAAAAACTGGAAGCATTCCCTTTGAAAACTGGCACAAGACAAAGATGCCCTCTCTCACCACTCCTATTCAACGTAGTGTTAGAAGTTCTGGCCAGGGCAATCAGGCAGGAGAAAGAAATAAAGGGTATTCAATTAGGAAATGAGGAAGTCAAATTGTCCCTGTTTGCAGATGACATGATTGTATATTTAGAAAACTCCATCGTCTCAGCCCAAAATCTCCTTAAGCTGATAAGCAATCACAAGCATTCCTATACACCATTAACAGACAAACAGAGAGCCATATCATGAGTGAACTCCCATTCACAATTGCTACAAAGAGAATGAAATACCTAGGAATCCAACTTACAAGGGATGTAAAGGACCTCTTTAAGGAGAACTACAAACCACCGCTCAACAAAATAAAAGAGGACACAAACTAATGGAAGAATATTCCATGCTCATGGATAGGAAGAATCAATATCATGAAAATGGCCATATTGCCCAAAGTAATTTATAGATTCAATGCCGTCCCCATCAAGCTACCAATGACTTTCTTCACAGAATTGGAAAAAACTACTTTAAAGTTCATATGGAACCAAAAAAGAGCCCATATAGCCAAGACAATCCTAAGCAAAAAGAACAAAGCAGGAGGCATCATGCTACCTGACTTCAAACTATACTACAAGGCTACAGTAACCAAAACAGCATGGTACTGGTACCAAAACAGATACATAGACCAATGGAACAGAACAGAAGCCTCAGAAATAACACTACACATTTACAACAATCTGATCTTTGACAAACCTGACAAAAACAATAAACGGGGAAAGGATTCCCTATTTAATAAATGGTGCTGGAAAGCTGGCTAGCCAGATGTAGAAAGCTGAAACTGGATCCCTTCCTTACACTTTATACAAAAATTAATTCAAGATGGATTAAAGGCTTACATGTTAGACCTAAAACCATAAAAACCCTAGAAGAAAACCTGGGCAATACCATTCAGCACATAGGCATGGGCAAAGACTTCATGAGTAAAACACCAAAAGCAATGGCAACAAAAGCCAAAATAGACAAATAGGATCTAATTAAAGTAAAGAGCTTCCACACAGCAAAAGAAACTACCATCAGAGTGAACAGGCAACCTACAGAATGGGAGAAAATTTTTGCAATGTACTCATATGACAAAGGGCTAATATCCAGAATCTACAAAGAACTTAAACAAATTTACAAGAAAAAAACAAACAACCCCATCAAAAAGTGGGCAAATGATATGAACAGACACTTCTCTAAAGAAGACATCTATGCAGCCAACAGATGCATGAAAAAATGCTCATCATCACTGGTCATCAGAGAAATGCAAATGAAAACCACAATGAGATATCATCTCACACCAGTAAGACTGGCAATCATTAAAAAGTCAGGAAACAACAGATTCTGGAGAGGATGTGGAGAGATAGGAACGCTTTTACACTGTTGGTGGGAGTGTAAAATAGTTCAACCATTGTGGAAGACAGTGTGGCAATTCCTCAAGGTAGTTACCTTTTGACCCAGCAATCCCATTACTGGGTATATACCCAAAGGATTATAAATCATGCTACTGTAAGGACACATGCACATGTATGTTTATTGTGGCACTATTTACAATAGCAAAGACTTGGAACCAACCCAAATGTCCATCAATGATAGACTGGATTAAGAAAATATGGCACATATACACCATGGAATACTATGCAGCCATAAAAAAAAAAAGATGAGTTCATACCCTTTGCAGGTGCATGGATGAAGCTGGAAACCATCATTCTCAGCAAACTATCACAAGGATGGAAAACCAAATACCACATGTTCTCACTCATAGGTGGGAATTGAACAATGAGATCACTTGGACACAGGGCGGGGAACATCACACACCGGGGCCTGTCAGGGGCTGGGGGACTGAGGGAGGGATAGCATTAGGAGAAATACCTAATGTAAATGATGAGTTGATGGGTGCAGCAAACCAACATGGCACATGCATACCTATTTATCAAACCTGCACGTTGTGCACATGTACCCTAGAACTTAAAGTATAATAAAAAAGAAAAAAGAAAAGAAAAAGTCATGCAGCCTCCCTTCTGCCACCTTCTGTGTGTCGAGGCAGTTCCAAAGACCCACCCAGGATCAAGGGCATGGGAAACAGTCTCTGTGTCCTAATGGAGAGTAAAAAGTTTCTGAAAGAGCATGCAGGACTGGACATACTGCTTTGCTCTTTGTAGAAAACACTATCTGTCACAAACAGCTATAAAATACCTTCAACATTCCAGGGACAAACTTATTCCAAACTAGAATCCTGTACCCAGCTAATCTGTCAAGCAGGAGAACTTCTAGACGTGACACTTCTCTAAAGTTTACCTCCTGCAATTCTCTTTCAGAAAGTTACTCAAAGAATGATCCACTAAAATATAAAAGTAAGTCAAGGAAGCAAAAGATACTTCCTTGCGTGAATCTAATACAAGGAGGGAGGGCAGGTGCAGGAGGGAGATCTGCAGGAAAACATACACATTTATGGCACTGATGGAATTCTCTGTGTATTTGTTTGTTAGAAAATGACATCTGGCCGGGTGCGGTGGCTCAAACCTGTAATCCCAGCACTTTGAGAGGCTGAGGCAGGTGGATCACCTGAGGTCAGGAGTTCAAGATCAGTCTGGCCAACATAGTGAAACCTCATCTCTACTAAAAATACAAGAATCAGCCAGATGTGGTGACAGGCGCCTGTAATCCCACTACTCTGGAGGCTGAGGCAGGAGAATCCCTTGAACCCGAGAAGCAGAGGTTACAGTGAGCCAAGATTGTGTCATGGCACTTCAGCCTGGGAAACAAGAGCAAAACTCTGTGCCCCTCATCAAAAAAAAAAAAAAAAAAAAAAAAAGAAAAGAAGAAGAAAAAGAAAAAGAAAAAGAAAATGATATCCACAGAGGTTGTGAGGATTAGTGACAATAATATACAGAATGGAACAGATAACAATGATGACAATCAAATAAAATAGGACCCAGACACAGACCTATGTATCCATAGATGCTTAATATATGGCACCAATAAAAGTGCACACCAGAGGGCAAAGAATACACCTTTTTTTTTTTTTTTTTTTTTTTTTTTTTTTTTTTTTTTTGAGATGGAATCTCACTCTGTTGCCCAGGCTGGAGTGCAGTGGTGCAATCTTGGCTTACTGCAACCTCCACCTTTTGGATTCAAGCGATCCTCGTGCCTTAGCCTCCTAAGTAGCTGGGATTACAGGCATGTGCTGCCACGTCTGACTAATTTCTGTATTTTTTGTAGAGATGGAGTTTTGCCATGTTGGCCAGGCTGGTCACAAACTCCTGGCTTCAAGTGATCCACCCACCTCAGCCTCCCAAAGTGCTGGGATTACAGGTGTGAACTACAGCACCTGGCCCCAGGATAAACTTTTTTATATATGATAGGCAATTGCTTATCCTAATGGAGAAAAAGTGAAATTAAGCTTCTGCCTCACACTGTGCACAAAAGTAATTTTCAAGTGAATTAAAGACCAAACTATAAAGGGGAAATCAATAAGGTTTTTGGAAAACAAAGATATGTATCTGACGATGGACAAGTATCCGCAGGACATAAGGCACTCTTGCAAATTAGTAGGGCAAAGACAAATAACCTAATAGGAAGTGCACAAGACTTCAAGAGACATTTCAAAAAAGAGGAAAGCTGAAAGCCAATAAGCAAGTGGGAAGATGCTTGACCTTATTGTCAACAGGGACATGCAAATTAAAGCCACGATGAGATAGGACTCTCCCAAAAGACTGGCAAAAATTAAAAGGCTTAGCAATACAGAGTGTTGGCAAGGAAGCAGATACAAGTACCCGCTGGTGCAGTATAATAGGTACAACCAGTTTGGAAGACAGGATGGCGTTATCTAGTAACACTGAACACATGTACCTCTGATGACCCAGCAGGTCCACTCAAGAGTGTGTGCCCAAGAAAAATCCTTCTTTCTGTGCGTCAGGAGACATGTACACAATTGGTTTTAGAAGCATTGTTTTTAAAACGGAAAAAACTGGACACAAGCCAATGTCATCAACAGTAAAAGGAACAAATAAATTTTGCTGTATTGGTACAATGCAATCCTACTATGCAGCAATAATGAAGGATCAGCCCCAGGCACAGGCATCAGCGTGGATGGATTTCACAACCCTGAGCAGAAGCAGCCAGTCCCTGGAGAGTAAGGGCAAATGATTCCATTCCATGAAGGTTTGCCAGTAAGAAAAGCCAAGCAAGTTGCTGTTGAAGAATATATACATGGAGGGGGACGTGGTGGCTCATAAAGGGGAACGTCCAGCTTTTACCACCTTCATTGTGGTATCATTGGGATTTTTTACATCCACAATGTATTCGTGCATTTCTTGTCTATTTTTGCAAACAGCATTTTGGAGAGTCTGTGAATCTATGTTTGGGTTTGCAGTTGGTTCACACTGAGGTTAGGTGAAAGCTTGTTGCTATAGGCCGGGTGCAGTGGCTCACGCCTGTAATCCCAGCACTTTAGGAGGCTGAGGCGGGCGGATCATGAGGTCAGGAGATCAAGACCATCCTGGCTAACATGGTGAAACCCCATCTCTACCAAAAAAATACAAAATCAAATTAACCAGGCAAAGTGACGGGCACTTGTAGTCCCAGCTACTTGGGAGGCTGAGGTAGGAGAATGGCGTGAACCCGGGAGGCGGAGCTTGCAGTGAGCTGAGATGGGGCCACTGCACTCCAGCCTGGGCGACAGAGAGAGACTCGTCTCCAAAAGAAAAAAAAAAGGAAAGTATGTTGTTATAAGTTTACCAGGTGCTCTAATTAGCATCCAGTTAGTAACGGGTTTTACACTAAAGACCTTATTAGAGTTGGGGTGGACACCTTGGGTTAGGGTTTGGGGAAGATTGGGTTCAAAATGTGAGCCTGAGTCAGGATTTGGAATAAATTTGGATCTGATGAAGCCAAGGCTAGGGTGGGGCTGGATTTGAAGTCGGATGTGGTTGTGGGGTGGGGGGCACTCCTGTAATCCCAGCCCTTTGGGACTTGCCAAGGTGAGAGGATCGCTTGAGCTCAGGAATTCAAGACCAGCCTGGACAACACAGCAAGACCCTGTCTCTGCAGAAAAAAATACAAAAATTAGCCGGGCGTGGTGGTATGCCTGTTGTGGCTACTTAGGAGGCTGAAGTAAGACAATCGCTTGAGTCATGGAGGTTAAAGCTTCAGTGAGCCAAGATCACACTACTGCACTCCAGCCTGAGCCACAGAGCAAGATCCTGTCTCAAACAAAACAAAACAAAACAAAACTCAATTATGCATAAAATCAGGCTGAAGGTTTGAAATCAGGCAGGGTTAGAAGTGTGAGGGTGGTCCAGGAGTGGTGGCTCAAGCCTGTAATCCCAGCACTTTGGGAGGCCAAGGCAGGCGGATCACCTGAAGTCAGGAGTTCAAGACCAGCCTGGCCAATATGGTTAAACCCAGTCTCTACTAAAAATACAAAAATTAACTGGACGCGGCGGCGGGCGCCTATAGTCCCAGCTACTCAGGAGGCTGAGGCTGGAGAATCGCTTGAACCTGGGAGGCGCAGGGTGCACTCCAGCCTGGGGACAGAGAGAGACTCTGCCAAAAAAAAAAAAAAAAAAAAAGGGGGTTACCATTTTGGCAGAGGGGCTCTGTAGGCTTGGAGGTCCTGCCCAAAATATCTCTGTGGATTCCTGCAGCAACTCAAGGAAGGGACACTGGGGCCTGGGGAGGGGTCTTTGGCCCCTTTGGCGCCCCACCTGCGAGCTAGGAACTGTGGGAACTCGCAGCGGGCGAGCGAGCCCAGGTCGCGGCAGCGCTGTCTGTGCGGTCGTCTTGACGCCTGACCAGGGCCAGTTTTCAACTTGTTTACAAGCCTGCGTCACCGGGAACCTTTCACCGCCGCCTGGGACAAAAGGTTCCTCTTTTGTAAGTCCCTTCTGGGCAGAAAGGGCATTCGCCGACCAGCGCACTGGCCGGTGCAGGGCGCCACGCCGTGGCGGATGCGTACAGCGCGCAGCCGGTTCGCCCGCCTGCCCCCTAGCGCCCCGCTCTTCCCGTATGACATCTTCGCGTGTCATCTGCGCATAGCCTCGGCCACCAGCCTCCTTTACGTCGTCCATCCACCCACAGCGTCCTGCCGTCCGCGCCCCGCCCACCCACAGGCTCCCCGCAGTCCGCGCCTGGTCCACCCACGCACTCATCTGCGCGTGGCTCAGACAGACATGCACTGTCCACTCCCTCCACAGGAATTTCATCCTTTCATGGAAACAACTTATCCTCCCGTCCACTCTCCACTCCATTCCCCATCCACTGTCCATTGACTCATTTGACAAACTATCTAATGAACACCTTCCGGGTGCTCCGGGTTGCGGTCAGTGTGTCACAGGACACAGATCCTGCCCTCTGGGACTTCCAAGACAGCAGAGGAGACACCAGCAGAGGTCCTCGTGAAGTGACCATGGCTCTGGGGGCACAAAGAGGACATATCAGCCCACACTTGGGCGCAGGGGTGGTGGGGTTGGGGCTGAGACGGAAAGACTAACTGGGGAAGAGATGGGAGGAGGACAGGGTCCAGGCCCTTGGCAGGGGCTTGGCAGAGGGAAAGGCCTGGAAACTAAGTGGGCTCCAGGCGGAGGGCACCGAGGAGCCCCGGGAGGAGAGGCCAGACCCGAAAGTCCTCATCAGCAGCGCCACAGAGCGCGGGCATCACCCGGGAGTCACGGTGCCCCCAGCAATTTCTTCTACTTTTCACTGTTTTGTTATTATAGAAGTAATACATGTCTACGACTTCATCGTAAAGAAAAATGAGAGCGAGCAGTAGGAAAAAAATAATCAGCCACAATCCCGCCTCGCAGATATAGTTTTCGGTGTATGTGCTCATATGGGGTTTCCCCAGGCATCCGCGGAAGAGCGGCGCTCCTGGGCTAGATGAGGGGGGAACCCAGAGCGAGCTGCCTGCCTCAGGGCTTGCAGACACCCGGGTGGGGATGTCATGGAGTGGGTGCTCTGACCAAGCCAGAATCCATTCAGATCACCCCATCCCCTTCCTAACACAATGGATGCAGTCCAGGCACCCACCCTATGGCCCCGGGATGGGGCCTCCCACAGAGTCCCCAGCTTCCACCCCTGGCAGCGATTGGTTTAGACATGCAGTTTTTTGGCTAAGATATGAGGAGAGGTGTACTGATATGAGGAGAGCTTCTCATGAGAAATTTCCTTGTAAGTCATTTCTGGTGAAGCTTTCTGTTTCTTGAAGCAAAATACAACCTAAATGATGTCTGAAACTAGTGTAAAGATGACCTTCCCTGGGCTCCTGGGCTAAATCACACCCTCCTGGGGAGCACGCCTAATGCTCACATCTCCTGCCCTTCCTCCTGTGTCTGGATCCCAACCCAGCCTCCTCAGCACCATGGTCCCTCCAGCTTGCCTTCTGCCTCCATACACCCTCTCCCTCTCTGTGTGTGTCTCTTTCATTTCCTCTATGCCCACAACCTGGTCTAGTCTCAGCCCCTCTTCCCAGTTGACCACAGTCCCCTAACCACCTGGGACCTGCACCCCCCTCCCCTGCCGCCTGTGGAGACCATGCCCAGGAGCACATCTGGGACCCAGGCCAGTGCCATGCACCTTTCTCACCCCCCATGCTGCATGCCCCAGCATCCTGCCCTCTGAACTGGGGGTCTGGCTTTAATGACCTAGCCTCCACCAGAGCTGTAGGGAAGACCAGGGTCATTTCCCCAGTCCCACTGTGGGTCTGCACACCCATAAGAGAGCAAGATGGAGCCACTGCCAGGACCCTTGAAAGTGCTGTCCAGGGCACTTTCTCCTCTTCCTCATCACCCATCTATCTCAGTCCCCCAGAAGATACCGAAACTGCTCACACCAAGGTCAACCGATTTGTTGGCAAATCCAATGAACACTCTTCAGTCCCTCTTGCTTGGCCACTCAAGAACACTTGGCAATGTGGACCCCTTTCTTCTTCTCCTTTTGAACATATTTATTGAGATATAATTTACATGTCTAAACTTCACCCATTTAAAGTGCATTTACTATATTCAGAGTAAATCTAATGTTCATCATAGTCTTATTTCAGAACATTTTCATCACCCTAAAGAGCAAAATCCCATCTCCATTAGCCACCACTGCCCATTTGTCTATTTCCCCAATTCCATCTAGGCGCCTCCATAGGATATGTGGTCTCTTGTGACCACATATGAGCCTAGTCTTACTCTGGGCTCCAAGACTTTTTTTTTTTTTAATTCCACTAGCACTGTTTCTCTGACACTGTGGTCAAATGTGATATGCCTGGGATGTGGATGCCAAAAGTCATCCCTGTTTTTTTCCAGACTCCAATCAAATTATCTGTCCATCTGAGCTGGCAGGAAAGCAATCTGATTAATGTGATTGCTCACAAAATATAAAAAGCATGCCAAGCTACAGCACCTGGCACTGGGTGGGGACACATGCCCAGAGAGGGAGGGGGGATGGGGCTTCAGACACTCTTTAAGTACTTTGCAGCTTTCACCTGAAACATGGTAGACAAAGTCCTGCTGGTCACAACCCATGCAGGGGATCCTAGGGCAGTGTAAGTAGTGCAAAGAGCTCATATCACTGTCCTCCCTGTGGAAAGCCCTTGACTCACCATGAAGCACGGTAGATATGGCTGTCATTCTCCATATCCTACCACCTCTCAGCAAAAGGAAAACCCACAAGTGAGAGATCTGGGCATCTAAGGCATTTTACCTTGAAGGTGACCCTCCAATTCTCCCTGGCCTGCTGTGCTGCAGAACAACAGTGAGACCAGGTGCTGCAGGAAAGGAACACCAGCTGCTCTCTCAGGCTTTGTCATTCTGGTAAACCTCTGAATACCCTGTCTGGGTACAGGACAACCCTTGATCCCCCTGGTTTCTGAGTCCCTCCTCCAACGGCAGAAGCCAGAGATCTTGTGTGGAAGGCCCAAGGTGCAAGCAGGTGATCCAGGTGCTGCCTACCAGTCAGGAGTACAAAGCCGACTTCAGATCACAGCATGGTCTCTGCCGGAACACGCCTGCCATGGCTTTGGGCTCCGCTCCAGGCTACAACATCTCTCAGCCTGATTCCCTGTTGTCCTACGGAGTCTGGGGGCACCCCCATGTCCTTTTCTCCTTTAACTGGCTATAGTTGCTTTCTGTTGTTTATTCCCAAGGGCCCAGACTGATATACCTTGTTTGAGGAGGAAAATATGAAATCAGAAATACAAATTTCTCCTTTAAGAAGACTGTTAGCTGTCCCAAAGTGTTTGATTATGAACATTTTCAAGCTTCAAACATACAGAAATGTTGGAAGACTTTTGAAGCAGACACCCACATGCCCGCTGCCTGGGCTGGCCAGCTCACAGGCCACTACAATTCACCACACAGCCAGCCAGCCACCATCGCTCCACCAATCACCCACCTGATTTTATAAATTAGCTTTCAATCAGCAAATGGTATTTCTAGTTAGATCTGTTAGGCTAAGACTAAAAGTTCCAAATCAGGTCACGTTTTCTAGGTGGTTTTCTTTCTAACCTTGTAAGCTACCAAGAGCAAAAACAAAGGCCAGAACACACAAACTGACTAGAGAACTTGCCTTTATTATGAAGTACACTTTTGGACTTGTGGGGTTTTTTTTTTCCCCAAAGCTTGTGCATCACTGTCTGGGATAACTGCATAAAATGGTAGGACGATTCCTGGCGAGAGGCAGTGTGTTCTAGGTAAGAGCAGAGCTGCAATCCACTGCCTCACTGTGTCCCTGCTCTGTCCACACGGCAACTCATGCAAAGGTAGGGTGATCATACGGATGAAATGGGTGGATTGGTGTCAAGCGTGTGGAACAGCAACTGGCACATAGAAAACACTCTGTAGGGTTCATGGGGAGATTCACGACATTTCATAAACTGATCTGTTGATCACAATGAATGGGCAGGAGCCTGGGTACCTTTGTTCTCTTTGGGTCACTTATGTTCTAGCTTCCTAAAAGCCTCATTAGAACACCTTGTGTTTCGATAAACCATTTCAAAAACACTTTTCTACTTGAGTCACCAGTTCATGAAGTGCTTCTTGTGGTCTGCTGAAACCTAAATCGGAGGCACAGCTTTTTGTTCTGCTTTGATGGTTTGTAGGGAGATAAGGCTGCAGAGTGAGGCTGGGGCCGGGTCATTGAGGTCTTTGAATGTCAGTGTAAGGAGCCTCTCTCCTAAGGGTAAAGGGACTACTTGTCCTTCAGCATATTTGACACTAGCAGCTGTAACAAACACACACGTGCACACATGCACACACACACACTACACGTGCACATATGTGCACATGCACAAATCACTTAACCACTTATGTGGCTTAACACAATACCACGTTCTTCCTTCCTTATGCAAAGCCCACTGTGGATATTGCAAGTTGGGACACTATTCTACCAGCGAAGATTCAGGGATCCCTGCTCCTTCCATCTTGCTAGCTCCTCCTCACTCCCACCCCTAGCTCCAGTGGAGTTCCTGTTGTGGATGTGGTCTTCCCACCCACTATACCGGCCTTAGGCAGAGCCTGGCACAGCTGGGATCCTCACCAGGACTACATTGCTGGGCTGCAGACTGCTCCAGAGTCCCTCCAGAAACCCCTAAATGTCCCCAAAAAGATGAGTCCCTGACTGTGTTCTCAGCTCCAAGTAGCCTTTGTCAATCTCTCAATCCCCATAGATACTGGGAAAATCTAGGAATATGTTCAGAACTCAAAGAGGGGTCTCCTGCTGTTGCTTTTTGTGGGGAGGCAGGATCCCTGAGTGGAGGGACCAGACACCCAGGTGCCCCTGGCTGCAAGCAGCTGGTGGACCTGGACGCCCAAAACTTGCCCTGGTCTGCATGGCCTCATCCTCTCGCTTGTCCCACTATGATGGGTCTCGCTCGCTCGGTAGAGCAGTGGCTTTCCAACCCTAGCCAGCACTGGGGTCTCGCGTGGACTTGTCAGGACACAGATTGCTGGGCTCCAACCCGAGTTTCTGATTCTGGGGTGAGGACTGAAAACTTGCTTTTCTAACGAGTTTTTTTATGCCCCTCGAGAAAGTGCAATCCCTCCCCAGGAAAGAACCAGGGCTATTTTTGTTCCAAAAGCATCCATCCCCTTCAGCACTTGGCACGTGGTGAATAAATCAATCAAGATGAAAGAAAGGACCCGGCCCAAGTGCGGAGTGATGAATGAACCTCAGAGGAAGAAACCCGCGTTCACCAGGCCCCGGGCTTGGGCCAGGCGCTGTCCTGGCGGCGTCAGGGAGGACATCGTGCCAGGAGCTCGGACCCGGCAGCTGTGCCCCGCGCCCTGCCTGTCCAGCGGCCCGCAGGCCCAGCCCTCACGCTCCCAGCCTCCGCGGCCTTTGTGGCGTCACAACCAGCCTGAAGAATGGTTGCCTTGGAGACGTAAACCCAAGAGCCCTGCTCCTGGAGCTGAGAACTGCAGCGCGGAGGCTTCGGAGTGAGCCTGGGCAGTCTGGGGCCGGTGGGTGCGCGCGGGGCCGGGGTAGAGAGGGCGCGCGGGGTCCGTGAGGGCGCGTGGGGGCGGTGGCAGAGGTGCGAAACCAGGGCCCGAGGGGCGCGCGTGGCCGGGAGCGGACCTCTCACGCGCCCCTGGCAAGGCGCCTTGCAAGGCTCCCCACCCTCTGCTCGCATGACACTTGCTTGAAACACAACCATCTACCATCCACCCCATCTGTCCTACCATCCATCCCATCTGTCCTACCATCCCTGTGCACCTTGCTGTGTGGCCCAGGGCCTGGCAGAGCGCCAGGTGTCAGGAGGAGACCCTGCGAACCCCAGGCTCACCCAATAGGGGGATGTAGCAGGAATGCGGCGGGAATGGCACAAGCCTAGAGCCCTGGGCCCCTTCCAGAGGCAGCCCCTCCTGACTGTGACTTTGGACACCTCGCTGAATCTCTGCTTCCTCCCCTGCAAAAATGAAAATTCATTCAACGGATGAAGTTAAGGCGTGCCAAGGGTATATCAGGAGCTTGGATGAGAGGAAAAGACCCCCTGTTCTCATGGAGCTCACATTTTAGGGGGAAGTAGACAATGAACAGATTTTTCAAGTGATAATCAGATAGTGGGAATTGCACAGAAGAAAATAAAGGCCACACCGGGGTGGGGAGGAAGAAACCACTTTGGATGGGATGGTGAGAGGTCTCTCTAAAGAGGTGACATTTGAGCTCGGAATTGAAGAGAGGGGAGCCCACCACCCCCATCTGGGTATGGGAGAATATTCTCTTGGCTGAGGAGGCTGAAAATGCAAACCCTCGAGGCCAAGACTGATGTGTTCTAAGCACAGAAAAAGTAGGCAGCTAGAGCCAGGTCCAGGAGAGAAGAGTGGACCCTCGGGTGGGAGAGGCAGGGAACAGGCAGGTGTCCCCATGTGGCGAGCCCTCAACAAATGCCGGTGGCTCTCAGCCACCCAGGGGAAGGGAGCTCTGGGCTTAGGGACCACCAGACTTAAGCACTGTGTCACTCCCCAGGTGAGGATCTCCTTTAGAAGAGGAGAAGCCTTGCATCAACCTCTTGGGCCTTAGCCAAGATGTCTGAGACACTGTCCAATATAGTCTCCAAGAACATGACCAATGACAGTAAGTACTGGGCCAGGGTGGGCACTCTCAGAGGTCAGGGGTAGCCTTGGAACCTTTCCAGCTCCCTCAAGGGTTAAGGTGGCTCTAAACCAAGCACTAGGCAGGAGTCATAGATCTGCCCATTTCCCTTGAGACAATGCATGTGGGTTCCCTGCAGCTCCTGTAACAAAGCACCACCACAAACTGGGGGGCTGAAGCCACAGACATTTGTTTTCTCAAGGTCTGGGGGCTGGATGCCTGAGATCAAGTACCCACAAGGCCAGGTCCCTGCGAGGGCTCTGAGCGAGAACCCCTTCCAGGCCTCTCTCCCAGCTTCCGCTGCTTTGCAGGCAATCCTTGGTGCTCTTTGGCTTGTAGAAGCATCACTCCCATCTCAGCCTTCCTGCCCAGGTGGTATTCTGCCTGTGTGTGTCTGTGTCCAAATTTCCCCATTTTACAGGGACCCCATCACATTGGATTGGAGGCCCACCCCACTCCAGAATGGCCTCAGCTTAGTGAATTACAGCTGCAAAGGCCTTATTTCCAAACAAGGTCACATTCTGAGACAGTGGGGGTTGGGACTTCAACATATGAATTGGGATGACACAATTCAACCCACAACAGACCATGAGGAAGGTGTCACCGTGAAGGTGAGCTTCTCTCAGCACCCCTCAGACCACAAATGCCAGGTTGGGCTCCAACGAGGTGGTCAGCTGGCACTATTCCCTGGATGGAACTTGCCTGCCCTGGGGAATTGCATGCATTTGCCAGGATCTCACACAGGGTGGTGCTGAGGGAGGCTGCCCAGGCCCACCTGGGGCCCTTCAGCTTTTCTGTTGGAATTTAATTTGGTTTTGACCAGCCATAGTATTTCGTGGTTCAAAATTCAAAAGTGTGTAAAAGCCCCTCATTGTGAAAAGCCCCTCCCACCCTGTCAAAGGCACCCAGTGCCCTCTCCTTAGAGGTAGCCAGTGTCACCTGTCTCTTCTAGGCTACCAGCTCAGTGCACATACAGGCAAATGTGTGTAGATGGGGCTTGTTCTTTTCTTACACAGAGACCACACAATGAAAACCCTGTCTGCACCTTAATTTTTAAAATTAACCCATACATTGTGGAGACTGTTCCTTATCAATACATCAAGAATTCCCTTATACTTTTTGTGCTTTTCAGCAGAAAAGTAATCTTTCAGTATGGCGCTATCATAATTTATTAACCAATTCCCTGTTCATATGGGTGATTAGCTTGTTTCAGAAAGTGTGCTGCTATAAACAGTGACCTCCACCATTACACTTATGCATGCACGTGCTCTCTCGTTCTCTTTTTGTGCTTCAAAGTAAATTTTAAAATGAAAAAAGGCTGGAATAGGGTTAGAAAAATGGCTTTAAAATGTTTATAGATAACAAATTAACTCTCAGTATGCCCATAAAACAATGCAGATAATTATGCTCCCACAAGACAGTTGAAGGACATGTAAACTATATTGATTTGTTTATTGGTATGAGGGGGAATGCCTACCTGGGGTACCCTGTGACCCTGTGGCATTGGTAGTCCCTCGAGATTGATTGAGGGCCTGTGCATTTGTGAGAAAACCATGCCAGACAGGCAGAGCCAGGATTGGCACCCAGGGTCGGGGGTCTCAGATTTGGGTGGGTCAGGGGGTTTGGCATGGGCAACGTGTGCAGGGGACCTGGCCAGGGGGTCCAGTCTGGAAGACTGCTGAGCTCCGTGTCCTGGGGTCAGCTGCAGGAGCTGGGGCAAACGTAGGGCAGAATGACACTGAGCCACCTGGAGTGAGAGGTTTGGGGATGCTGAGCCAAGTACAGATAGGACCCCAGCCTTAGCCAGAGGGCCCAGGGCAGGGGCCTGGAGGGCAAGTGGGGAAAGGGCATTATAGGTGGCCAGCCAGGCCCAAAGGCCCTAAGGTGGGAGAGGGCAAGGGAGAGATAGGAGGCCAACATGGGCCAACTGGGTAGGGCCTGTGGCCCAGGAGGACTATTGGCCTCTGCCCAGATGACGGGAAGGATTTAAGAGGGAGACTGCTCAGTGTCTAGCTTTATGACTTCTGTGATAAAAGCCAGCAGAGGGGCTGGTTTGGCCACAGCCTCCCTTGAGACCTTGAGCAAGGCCTCGCCCCTGAAGCAGAGGATAGAGGGCACCCGATGGAAACCCTGGCCAGGCTGAAGAGTCAGGGAAAGCCAGAGTGGACCACAGGCCTCCCCGTCAGGGTGGGCAGGGGTGGGGGCTGCAGGAGTGCCCAGAGCTCTGGCCCTGTACTCTCAGCACCCAGCCCAGTGAGGGGCCAGTTCCAGGAGAGGGGCCTGCAGCTGGTCCCTCTGGGCCAGAACCCTGCCCATGCCTCACTATGGGGAGTTTGTTCCTTGAGCAGCCAAATATATTTCCCAAGACACCAGGCTCCAGGTACAAGACTCCAGGAGGAGCGGGTTGGGAGAGGCTTGGCCCTGCTGAAGGAGCCGTGCTCACACGCATCAAATCAGGATGCCCTGCAGGCTCCTGCTGCTGCTTCTCAAGTCCACGTCCCCCACAATGGGAGCATTCAGGAAGGGCATGGGATCTAGAGAGGTTGTTAAACCCAGATGACCAGGCCGTTCCCCTGCCAGTTCTGGCTATGAGGGATGTGAAGGTCTGGAGGCAGGAGTTTAATTTGGCAGTGTGGAGAAACATGGTCTTCAGTAATCTAACCTTGATCTTGGGACATCCGAAGCCTGACCTGGTGGCCTCGTGGGCAGAGTGGGCCGTCCACACATGCAGCCCGCATCAGGCCACGCAGGGACCCACAGTCATTTCACTAATATTTATGGAGCACCTACCGTGTGTCAGGCACTGTGCCGGGCTGGGGCACAGAGGACCATGAGACGGAGGCGCCTGCTCTCTGAGCATTTAGGAGAGTGCAGCAAACAGCTCTCACCTTCACTGGCTCCATCCATTCCTGCAGCCCTGGCCAGGCCAGGCCTGCTTCACTCCCACTCAGTATCTCAGCGCTGCTGTGGCCTCCACAGGGAATGCTCTTCCGGATTTTCCTGGGACTCCCTCCCTCATGCCCCACAGGAGCTCACTTAGATGTCAGCTCCACAGGGGGGCCTCCCCTAAACAAGGTAAAACGCAGTGCCCCGCCTGCCGTACGTCCCTCATTGCTGTTCCCTGTTTCATTTTCTCAGTGACACGTTCTACCCTCTGGCCTCTTGACCCTTCCTCACTTATGTTGCTTACTGTCTCACTCCCATCCAGCAGGGGCATTTGTCCCCCCAGAGCCTGGCACATGACAGGCCTCAGTCAAAACCTGTTAGCCTACAAGCTCTCCCTCTAAGATCAGTAGCAAAACAGTGAAGCCCACGTTCACCACTACTGTTCAGCATTGCACTAGAAGATCTAGCCAGGGTCATTAGGCAAGAAAAAGAAAAAAAGAAGTAAAACATCCAGATTGAAAAAGAGGTAGTAAAACTATTCACAGATGACACAATCCTATATATAGAAAATCTCAAAGAATCCACAAGAAAGTTACTAGAGTAAATGAATGAACTCAGCAAAGTTGCAGGTTACAAGACCAACACAGAAAAACCAGTTTGTCTCTGTTCACCAGCAATGAACAGCCCATAAAGGAAATGGAGCAAGCAACTCATTGATAACAGGGGTGACGTCATGGCAGAGTAGGAAGCTCCAGAAATCCCTCCCCTGAAACAATTGTGCTGGTGTGAATTATCAGAAGCAACTATTCCGAAACTCTGGAGTTTAGTATGCTTGCAGCTTGCAGGGAAGATCTTGATGAGGAGGCTGGGATATTTTAGTGAATTTTTAGCATTTTCTGGAGTGGCTGTACCAGCCTCCAGCCTGCAGCAGGCAGCAGGGAGAAGGTGGCCTGCATTCTTGGTACAGCTTGCTGGTGCCAGGGTGGGAAATAAGGATCTTGTCCTCCAAAAATCAGGCTGTGTGCTTGATTGCTGACCATGGCTTGCTTCTGAGGGGCCCACTCAGTGGCTGACCATTGTTCCAACTCCACAGGCTAAAGCAACCTCCTGGCCCTGATGGTCAAGTGCTGTACTTCCCCACCCCCTCCACCCTCGAGAGAGCTAGACTTTTATCTGAGATTAGCTCACATTTAGAAATCTTTGACAAATGATTAATATCAAGAATATAGAAAGAAATCCTAACACTCAACAAAAACAACAAAAAGCAAACAACCCAATTCAAAACTGGGCAAAGGACTTGAATGATAATTCTCAAAAGATGATATGCAAATGACCTACAAGCAGGAGAAAAGATGCTCAACATCATCAGTCATTAAGGGAATGCAAATCAAAACCAAAATGAGACACTACCTCACACCCATTAGGATGGCTACGATCAAAACATAAAAACAAAAATAACAGGTGTTGGCGAGGATGTGGAGAAAATGAAACCCTTTTACATGTTGGTGAAAGTGTAAAATGATTCAGCCACTGAGAAAAATAGGCAGGTCCTCAAAAATGTAAACATTATTAACATGTGATCCAGCAATTCTATTTCTAGATATGTACCTAAAAGAACGGAAAGCAGGAATTCAGCTATTAGCACACGCATGTTCACAGCAGCATTATTCACAAGAGCCAAGTGGTGGAAGCTGCCTGAGTATCCATCGGTGGAGGAACAGATACAGAAAATGTGGTGCATCCGTGCAGAGGAGCGCTATTCAGCCTCAAAAGGGAAGGGAATTCTGATACATGCTACAACACAAATGAGCCTGGGAAACCTTATACTGGGTAAAATTAGCCAGACACGAAAAGACAAATACTGTATGATTCCGCTCATATAAGTGAGTGGAGCAGTTAGAGTCATAGAGACAGAAGGTGGAATGGAGGTCGCCAGGGCTGGGGAGGGGAGGATGGGGAGTTGTTTAATGCACACAGAGTTTCAGTTTGGGGTGATGAAAAGTTTTTGAAATAGGTATTGGTTGTGGTTGTACAACATTGTGAATGTAATTAATGCTATTGAGTTGTACACCTAAAACCAATTAAAATAGCAAATTTTACATTATATATATTTTACCATACTAAAAAGGTTTTAATGGCATAAAATGGCAAATCATATATATATATACACATATATATATAGTATGTATGTTACTGCAATCAAAAAATATGTTCTTAAAATGTCTTAAATAAGTGAAGTAAACAACTAAATAGGATGGTTCCCAGCAGTGCTGAAATAGGAGGCTGATTCAGTGATTGTGGTGGGGAGCATTTAGACAGGGGGATCAGGAAGGCTTCCTGGAGGAGGTGACATTTGAGCAGAGATGGGGAATGATGGAGATAGTGTCCCGGGAGAGGGAGCAGCAGGTGGGAGGAGGAGGGGATGGAGGGAGGTGTGGCTGTGCCCAGCTGCAGGGGAGGACACTGACCTGTGAATGGGGATGAGATGTGGCCCAATTCTGTGGAGAGCATCCCTGCCAAACCCTGGTCCTTCTGTGGCTCCCAATGGCCTCATCCCTGTGCTCCCCAGTGTCACACCCTACCAGCCATGCTGGCCCCAGTGGCTCCTCTTCAGCTCTGCCTGCAGCCTTTGCCTCCATGACCCCACGATGTCACCACACTCTCCTTGGGGCTCTGCTCTGATGGTGCGTCCTCCGTGGGCTCCCTGGTTGCCACAGCCACTGGAATATCTCTCACTTCTCTTTATTTTGTTTGCCTGTTGTCTGTCCAGAAGGTGGACTCCCGGAAGGCAGACATGGCACCTTCAAGGCAGCATCCCCAGCCACACCTGACCCTGAGAAAGTGCCCACAGCTGTGACTGGGCGGATGCTGAGTGAGCACGCATCACCCTGTGTCCCAGCCCAGAGACGGCCAGAGTCCTTCCATCACGGTGCCCAAGCACTGCTCTGCAGCCCCTGGTGGGCACTCCGAGGAGACCTGGCCACTGTCTGGCACCATCACTAACCCAGTCCTGGGAGTGGTGAGGGATGGGACAGACATGGCTCCTGCTGGTTTAAAACACAGGTTTTATTATTGCTCGGTGTGGTGAGGTCAAAAGAGCAGGAGATGACTGCCACTGGATAAATGGCTGCTTACTCACAGATCCCTAGGACAGAGGGGCTGCACCACGCAGGGCTGTGTGGGGGAAGCTGCAGGGTCAGCCAGGAAGCTGAGGGAGAGGGGGATGTGGTCAGGAGCCTCCACTATGCAATCACAGGAAGGAAGCAGGTGAGGGAGCAGGTATAGGACTGATTTGCAAGAATAGTTTTGGGGTTCTAGGGCACGGGGCTGCCCCTGGTTGTCTGTTGGTGGCTCTGCGGGGAGATGGCAGGGATCAGTGGTCTTGAGAGTGAGAGACTGATAGAGGCTTTGGGTGGGATGTGGGCTCTGGATTGGGTGCTTTGCATTTGAAAGGTGTGCTCTGGGCAAGTCATTTTCTATCTCCAGGGATTGGCTAATCCTAGGGGGAGGGGAGGGAAGGGAAGGTCCTCTAGGCTCAGGAAGGCCCCAGAGGTCAAAGCATCTAACTGAGAAGGTAAAAGGCATGGTTAATATGCCTGCCCTCCAGGAGTTTACTGCCTGGGGGGTCAGGGGTGGGGGGTGCAGTCCAGACTTGCTGTGGGAGTCCAGGTAGGGGCAATCACAGAGAACCAGCAAATAGGGTGCAGGTGGCAGGGGTGGCTGGGCCCAGTGCTCCTCAGGAGAGAGTCTGTGGGATCTGGCGACTGACTGAGATCAGGTATGGAATGAGGGAGAAGAGGGCGTTGGGGATGCCTTGTCTCCTCAGTGACACCTGTGCATCACAGTGCTGTTTGCTGAGATGGCCAAGGCCAGGGGTGGAGCAGGTTCCGCAGGAGGGGGAAGGCCAGGAGCTCAGTTGGCGATGTGTGAGTGTCAGTGTCCAGTGGGAAACTCCCGGCCGAGACTCTGAAGAGGCTGCTGTGGATGGAGGCCCAGAGTTCAGGAGAGTGGGTGGAAACATGAGGGCATCAGCAAATCCACTGGGGCTGGAACTGAAGCCATGGGCACTGGTGAGGCACCTAGGAGGAAAGGAGAGAGAATGGCCCAGGACACAGCCCAAAAGACTCCGATGGATAGACGATACAGGGACCTTCTGATGTTCGGAACTCGTGTCACATGAATGGAGTGCCCAGTCGAGTGTATTTTATCTTTTTTTTTTTCTGAGACAGGGTCTCACTCTGTCACCCAGGCAGGAGTGCAGTGGTGCAATCTCGGCTCACTGCAATCTCCACCTCACCAGTTCAAGTGATCTTCCCGCCTCAGCCTCCAGAGTAGCTGGGATTGCAGGTGCACCATCATGCCTGGCTAATTATTGTATTTTTAGTACAGATAGGGTTTTGCCATATTGGCCAGGCTGTTGTTGGACTCCTGGCCTCAAGTAATCCGCCTGCCTCGGCCTCCCAAAGTGCTGGGATTACACGCGTGAACCACCGCACCTGGCCTATTTTATCCTTTTTTATGAGAAAGTTTCACAACCAGTTCATTCTTTTCCTATTTCTCCTGAATTATTATAAAAGTAGACTTATACCTTAATAGAGACTTTTTAAGTTAAAAAATTAAATCATGTTAAAATACTAGAAGAAAACACAATATTTTTTTCTAAAAAATATTTAAACTTCAGTGGCAGATGCCTTTCTAAACAAGACACTAAACCCCAAAGCATTTCTTTAAGTGAAAGTTTAATTTCCATACAAGGAAAATGAATGATAAAGTCAAATTAGCTGAAGGAGAATTATTTTCAGCATATATGACAAATAAGCCAGTGTCCATCAATATAATAGATGAAGGTTCTCAAGAATCATCTAGAAACTAGAACACTTCAGTAGAGAAATGGGCAAAGGATACTAACAGAATGAGGCAAGAAGATGGATAATTAACATCCGAAAAGACACACAGTTTCTTCCGAATTAAGAAATGCAAATGAAAGCTGAGATGCCCTTTGTGACCTGTTAGAGTGACAGTTTCTGGTGTAGGGAAAGCAGTCCCACTAAAGTTGGTGATGAGAGAGTATCAAGCTAAAATAACCAAAAGAGTCAGAATCATGTTTAGAGTTTCTCCAAGCACAAAGTTGAGGACAGGTCACCGGTAATCAGAGATCCAGAGAATGAAAGTCCATGTTCCAAAGTATAGAAGTTTAAGATTGTTTATCTAGACAAAGCTTTGGGAAGTTTAGCAGAATTTCAGCATCCTTCTATGGAAGGCTGCATGCACATTACAAGGATCTGACTTGCTAAGGGATCCTTTTCTCTCTGGACAGGTATATTTATCATTCCACACTGCAGATGCAACTATCATGGGGTCCTGGGTGCCATCTGCTCTGAATTAGGTATGGGACAATAAAGAGGCAGTTAATCTGTAACAAAGTCTAGTGATTGGAAGTGGGAGTTCTGGTGTCCGGTCTCCCAGTCATTCACAGAGCAGGAACAATGAGGTTTTGTTTCTGAGATGGTCTCGCTCTGTCACCCAGGCTGGAGTGCAGTGGTGCAATCTTGACTCACTGCAACCTCCGGAGGAGGGTTACTCCCTAAGAAGCAGAACTGCAAACAGGTTATGTACGTCAGGTGCCACGGCTTAACTTCCTCCTTGGCCTAATAAATTTAGAGCATTCTGAAATTTTATTTTATAAGAGTAACCATTACAAAAATTCAGAAATTGCAAAAGATGTTAGAAAAAAACCCCAGGGTCCTCCGAGGAACTTGGCTAAGTATGGATGAGACTTGTGCGTGAACAGATGAATTTTCTTTTTTTCTCTTTTTTTTTTTTTTTTTTTTGAGACAGAGTCTCTCTCTGTCACTCAGGCTGGAGTGCAGTGGCGCGATCTCGACTCACTGCAACCTCCACCTCCCGGGTTCAAGTGATTCTCCTGCCTCAGTTTCCTGAGTAGTTGGGATTATAGGCATGCACCACCACGCCTGGCTTATTTTTGTACTTTTAGTAGAGACGGGGTTTCACCATGTTGGTCACGCTGGTCTCAAACTCCTGACCTTGTGATCCATCCGCCTTGGCCTCCCAAAGTGCTGGGATTACAGGCGTGAGCCCCCGTGCCCAGCCTTTTTTTTTTTTTTTTTTTTTTGAAACAGAGTATTGCTGTGTCACCCAGGCTGGAGTGCAGTGGCACGATCTCAGCTCACTGCAACCTCCACCTTCTGGGTTCAAGTAATTCTCCTGCCTCAGCCCAAGTAGCTGGAACTACAGGCGCACACCACCACGCCCGGCTAATTTTTGTATTTTTAATAGAGACATGGTTTCACTACATTGGCCAGGATGGTCTCAATCTCCTGACCTTATGATCCACCCACCTCAGCCTTCCCACTGGGATTACAGGCATGAGCCACTGCACCCAGCCACAGATGAACTTCCTTTCAAGTCTTAAAATTGTGATAAAATACACATAACATTGACCATCTTAACTATATTTAAATGTATGGTTCAGTGGCATTGAGCACATTCACATTGCTGTGCGACCATCACCACCCTCCATCTCATAACTCTTCTCATGGCCAAACTGAACCTCCATCCCCACTGAACACTAACTCCCCATTCCCCCTCCCCTAGCCCTGGTGACCACGGTTCTACTTAGTCTCTGAATGCTCTAGGGACCTCCTGTGAGTGGCAGCATACAGCATTTGTCCTTTGGGGCTGGCTTGTTTCACTAAGTATAATGTCCATAAGGTTCATTTCCGTTTTTGTGTGTAAGCAGGTGAGTTTTTTAGTGAAAAAGCAAGGGCATATAAGTGTATGTTCTTTTGCCAAAGAAACAGGTAAAAAAAACAGTGCATAAAATACTTCTAGTCAGATCTGCAAAAATCTTGGCCGGGCACAGGGGCTCACACCTATAATCCCAGAACTTTGGGAGGCCAAGGCAGGTGGATCACCTGAGGTCAGGAGTTCGAGACCAACCTGGCCAACATAGTGAAACCCCATATCTACAAAAAATACAAAAATAAGCTGGGCATGGTGGTGCACACCTGTAGTCCCAGCTACTTGGGAGGCTGAGGCAGAAGAATCGCTTGAACCTGGGAGGTGGAGGTTGCAGTGAGCTGAGATTGTGCTACTGCACTCCAGTCTGGACAACAGAGCAAGGCGCCATCTCAAAAATAAAATAAAATAAAATAAAATAAATATATAGGTATCAAAAGCTTCAGGTGAGGCTATTTCATCATATCAATACATCAAACCTGTGTTGTTTGAAATACGTGCTATATATGTGCATTGCTCTTTCATTCTTTCTTGTTTTAGAGACAGGGTCTCACCCTGTCACCTAGGCTGGAGTGCAGTGGCATGATCATGGTTCACTGCAGCATCAACCTCCTGGGCTCAAGGGAACCTCCCCCTCAGCCTCCCTAGAAACTGGGACCTCATCTAGATCCGTTGCTTTTTCATTTCTAATAGCCTTTTGGTTTGTGTGGTTTGGGTTTTGGTCTATTTAAATAACAGTGGTATCTTCTGATATATATGATATGGTTAATTAAATTCTACCTGGAAATCTAACCACATGCCTACTAAGAGAGTTAGAGGACAATCATGGTTCAGCAGCCAAGCCCCTGAGTTCTCCCCAGCCTCACCCCTCCCAACCGCCTCTGCCTCCCCGACTATACATTATGGATTCTGCGTGGCCCTGAAGCCCTCTGAGTTTCAGCCTAGGCCTGTCCTTCCCACCTGTCCCACAAGACTCCCACCATCTTCCTCACTCTTCCCTCACCCCATGACCATCTGCTCAGGGCCCAGGCCTTGGTATCAGAGCCCCACCTCAAGAGAAGCCCTGTCTTCCTGCTCACTGTTTCACTCGGGGACCACACAGCCCCTCCCCCATCCCACCCCAGGAGGACTGGCACCCTGAGCAGCCCACCAGAGACCATGTCTGGCAGTCCCTGTCCCTCAGGCACTGACCAGGATCTCCAAGCTACAGAGGATTCCTGGGTGGGAATGGAGGAGGTGTCAGGCCACGTGCCTCCTTCCCTATGGGTATTGGTTGAAGAGAACTGCAAGGCACTGGGGACCCAGCAGTAACACCTGAGTAGTCACCTGAAGAAGCAGGGTGCTGGGGAGCCCACCCCGGACGGGGAGGAGACTTGCTGGCCTTGGGGAGAAAATCAGCTGTAGCTTCCAGGCAGCACAACTCCAGTTTCCTAGCTTGGTCAGAAGGGTCACTCCTCACAGTGGGATAGGGGTGGGAGCTCCCTGAGGAGGTGGGGTCTTAGGGTCCTCCATCCAAGTCCTGCAGGAAGCCCCTAAGGCAAGGCACTGGCCAGGCCAGGGTCAGAGGCTTGGGGTCATTGTCCTCCCTGGGTCCCAGTATGTCCATCTGTAAAACAGCCTTGCACTGCTACTCTTAAGGCACACACTGAAGGATGGGAAAGGGGAGGCACAAAACATCTGTGCACCAGGCACAGGTGCTAGGGAATTCCCAGGCTATTTTCTTGCACAATTCTCACAACTTCCCAGCAAAGTCAGTGTGATCGTCTGGGACCTAGAGCCCTCAGTCTCACAGAGGAGGGAGTTGACGCTGAACCCTTGTGTGTCTGAGACATTCCCCACCTCAGGCTGTGTTCACAGTTCTCATGGGCCAGGGGAGTCACTGCTGTGGCCCTCACTTTTGTGTCTCCTCAGAGAACAGCCTGGAATCCGTGAACATCAGCTCTTCCTCAAGTGCTGAAGAGAACCCAAAGAAACAGGCAAAAAAAACCAAAGGTAACCTTCAAGCTGGGAGGCTAAAGTCCAAGTTGGCAGGAGGCAACTCCTCTCCCTCTGCCCACAGACCCCCTCAGACCAGGTCTTGAGAGCTAAGGGCAGAAGGAAATGCTTCTCTTTCCATTAGGAATTGGATTACAGAGACTTGAAATAACAGGCACGTAAACAAAGTAAGACTTATTGCTCCCTCTATTAATGAGAAATGTGGGAGGGAATGCAGGCTTTCCTGAGGCTCCATAAACAGCAGTTCCATAAAACCTTTCAGGTGACCAAGTCCCCAAGTCTCTCTGCTCCACCAGAAAGGAATTAGGGCTTTCAACCACAAGATTGTCTCATGCTCACAAAGTGGCTGCTGCAGCTCCAGCCTCAGCACATCTGATTCCAGGCAGCGAAAGGAACAAAGGGAAGGGCAAAACTACCCTCCAGCCAACTTAGCCTTCTAGGGGAAAGGATTCTTCCCCAAAGTCCCAAGCAGCAATGTCTTCCCACATTCCAGCAGCTAAATTTGCCATATGGCCATCAGGATCTACAAGGAGGGCACACTGCTGCCACTGTTAGGAGGAAGGAGGGCAGGCAGCTAGCTAGCTGCATGTACCTCACCCTGGTAGCCCTGCACAGGGCATCGCCACCTCCTGCACTGTGGCTCTGACCTCCCTTGCCTGGACTCCCTGCTGTCTCCCACTCTGCCCCTGGGCTAACAGACCAGTCTGGTCCTTCCGCTGAGGTCTGCAGATGTGAGCATTTCTCCCAGCCTGTGCTCCATGGCCCAGGCTCCCACTCCTCTCCCCACCACATTTCCTCTCTTTTATTATTATGGAATTATAAAATGAAAATTCAAACATGTCCAGATGTAGAGATTGGAGCTAGTGAGCCTCACAGGCCCACCACCAGGTTCTGCCACTGACTCAAATGTGCCCATTTGCTTCCTCTGTCCTTTCCCTCTTTTTCTTTGCTAGGATATTTTAAAGTAAAATCCAGACATGTCATTTCATCTACCTCAGTGTGCACTTCTCAACAAGAGGGGTGTTTCCGTACAAACCCAAGCACCATCACCACACCTGACAAAGTGAACCAGCCCAACCCACGGTCAGACTGGCCCAGTTATCTCAGAAACATCTTCTGTAGAAGATTCGTTCTAATCAGGATTCAAAGGAGACCTGAGCTCCTTCAGTCTCTGTGAATCTAGCAGCCCCTTTCCTGGCCCATCCCATCACTCTCTGGCCTTTGACTTGTTGAGCAGTGGTGTCGCCTCTCCTGCAGCAGGGCCCAGTGTCCCCATTCTGCATTTGTGTGTCTGCTTCCTGATGCTGGCACTGGGACTGCTTCTCTGTGCCCATCCTTCCTGCCCTTGGACATTAGCCCCAGGTGCTTGACTAGATCCTGGCTCCCCTTGGTCATGAGGCTCTTCTCATGGGCAGAGGCAGCACCCGCATCTGCTGTGGATGCAGAGGCACGGGAGGGAGAGAGACCTGGGGGTGAGCACCTGACCCTCCACACAAACTATCACAGCAGCCATTCACGCAGTCACCCATCTATCCCTTTGTTTTTTTTGAGACAGGGTCTCACTGTCACCCAGGCTGGGGTGCAGTGGTTCGATCACAGCTCACTGCAGCCTCAGCCTCCTGGGTTCAAGCGATCCTCCTGCTTCAGCCTGCCGGGTGGCTGGGACAACAGGTGCGCACCACCACACCTGGCTCATTTTTGTATTTTTTGTAGACAGGGTTTCACCATATTGCTTTGGCTGGTCTCAAACTCCTGGGCTCAATCAGTGCTTTGGCCTCGGCCTCCCAAAGTGCTAGGATTACAGGCATGAGCTACTGCACCTGGCCCAGTTTGTGAGTTTTGACAAATGTGTACAACGTGTTTCCTCCGCCCTATGAAGATCTAGACCATTTCCATCTCCCCAGAAATTATCCTTCCCTGAGAGACAGCCACTCTTCAGCTATCCCCACCAAACCACTGACCCTCCTCTCCAGCCTCCTGTAAATGGAATCACACACTCTCTAGCCTTTCAGTTTCAGCTTTTGCTCAATATCCAGTCTGTGAGAGGCATCCACATTGCTGCACCTAGCCAGAGTCCCTTCTGTGCATATGCCAAGCATTTATTCTTTCTATTGCTGGTGAACATTTGGGTTGTTTCCAGTTTTTACAAATAATACTGCTATGAAGTCTCGTACATGTCACTGTGGGAACATAAGCACTTGCATCTCCTGGGTACACACCCAAGAGTGGAATTGCTGGTTGTGTGTTTAACTTTACTGGATAAATGAAGTTTTCCAGAGGGACTGTACCAATTCCCAGTCCCACCAACAGGCATACGACTTCCAGTTGCTCTGTGTCCTCTCCACCCCACTTGGGACACTGTCGATCCTTTTAATATGACTTTGTCCTCTGTGTATATGTTAGTGTCTCATATTTCCTGGTAACCCAGGAGGGCCATTCCCTTTTCACATGGTTCTGGGTCATTTGATGATTCTGTGTTGGGACGTACCTGTTTCCATCTTCTGCCCACTTGTCTGTTGCACTGCCTGTTTATTTTAATGACTTATCGGAGCTCTTTACTGGGTAGAAGTCACTTGCTGGTTCTAAGGATGACAGATATATTCTCCCACTCCTGGAACTGCCTTTTACTCTCTGCGCGGTGCTAAAAGGCACCAATAAAAAGTTCCTGGCTGGGCACAGTGGCTCACCCCTGTAATCCCAGAACTTTGGGAGGCCGAGGCAGGTGGATTACCTAGGATCAGGAGTTTGAGATCAGCCTGAACAATACGATGAAACCTCGTCTCTACTAAAACTATAAAAATTAACTGGGTGTGGTGGTGGGCACCTGTAGTCCCAGCTACTCAGGAGGCTGAGACAGGAGAATTGCTTGAACTCAGGAGGCGGAGGTTGCAGTGGGCCAAGATCATGCTACTGCACTCCAGCCTGGGCAAAAGAACAGGACGCCATCTCAAAAAAAAAAAAAAAAACTTCCTAATTTTAGTGTAGTTCAGTTTCATGTAGCTCAATCGTTTCTTCGTTATGGCTTTTAGTGTCTTATTTTAAAACTCTTTAGTGACCCCCAAGGTCATGATATCCTCTGATTGTGTCTTCTACAACTTTTTGTTTTACTTTCACAATAAGACCTACAAACCACATCTTAATTGACCTAATTGTAACCATTTCATTTGTAGATTCCTTTGGGTTTTCTACTAAACAATCATGCCACCTTGAATGGCATTATTTTCTCTTCCTTTGTGATCCTTATACCTTCTCTGCCTTTCTTTTTTTCTTTTTGAAACAGGGTCTCACTCTGCCACCCAGGCTGGAGTGCAGTGGTGCCATCTCGGCTCACTGCAGGCTCGACCTCCTGGGTTCAAGTGATCCTCCCACTCAGCCTCCCAAAGTGCTGGCATTCCAGGCATGAGCCACCATATCCAACCTTTTTATTCCTTTTTCTTGAATCACTCCTCCAGTGAGGACCCTCATTTTAATGCAGAATAGCAATGTCAAGACCAGGCATCCTTGCCTTGCTCCTGGTCTGATCCTACATGGGTGGAGGGACATTCAGTATCTCATCTGAAGGTTTCTTGTAGATATCTGTATTTATTTCCTATTGCTGCTGTGACAAATCACCACAAACTCAAAGGTTTAGAACAGCACAAATAGCTCATCTTACAGTTCTGGAAGTCAGAAGTCCTGTAGGACTAAACCAAAGCATTGGCAGGGCTGCCTTCCTCCTGGAGGCTGGGAGAAAAACCCATCTTCCTGCCTTTTCCAACCTCTAGGCGTGGCCGCCTGCATGGCTTGGCTCAAGCCTCTCACTCTGTCTTCGAAGGTAGCAGCACAGTTTGTTGAGAGTTTTTATCATAAAGGGGTGCTGAATATTGTCGAATGCTTTTTCTGCATCTTTTGATATGATCATGTAGTTTTTGTTTTTAATTCTGTTCATGTGATGTATCACATATATTGACTTGTGTATGCTGAACCATGTCCACATCCCTGGGATGGAACCCAATTGATCATGATGAATTATATTTCTGATGTGCTGTTGGATTCAGTTAGCTAATGTTTTGTTGAGGATTTTTGCATTTATGTTCGTTAGGGAAATTGATCTGTAGTTTTTTGTTTTGTTTTGTTTTGTTTTTTTGTCCTTTCCTGGTTTTGGTATCAGGGTGATACTGGTTTGATTCTATGAGCATCTCTTCTTTCTCAATATTTTGGAATCGTTTTAGTAGGATTGGTACCAATCTTTCTTTGAATGTCTGGTAGAATTCAGCTGTGAAGCCGTCTGCTTTTGGGCTTTTTTTTGTTGGCAATGTTTAAATTACGGATTCAATCTCACTACTTGTTACTGGTCTGTTCAGGGTTTCTATTTCTTCCTGATTTAATCTAGGAGAGTTGTATGTTTCCAGGAATTTACCAGTTTCCTCTAGGTTTTCTGTTTGTGCACATACATGTTCGTAGTAGTCTCGAATGATCTTTTGTATTTCTGTGGTGGTGGATGAATATCTCCAGTTTCATTTCTAATTGAGTTTATTTGGATCTTCTCTCTTCTTCTCTTGGTTAATCTGGCAAGTGGTCTAAACCAATTTCATTTTTTTCAAAGAACCAGGGTTTTGTTTCATTTATCCTTTGTATTTCCTTTGTTTCCATTTCATTTAGTTCTGGTCTGATATTTGCTATTTCTTTTCTGCTGGGTTTGGATTTAGTTTGTTCTTGTTTCTCTAGTTCCTTGAGGTGTGACATGAGGTTGTCAATTTGCGCTCTCTCAGACTTTCTGACGCAGGCAGTTAACACTATGAACTTTCCTCTTGGGACTGTTTTTCTGTGTCCCGGAGGTTTTGATAACTTACCTCATTATTATTCAATTCAAAGAATTTTTAAATTTCCATTTTGATTTCCTTGTTAACCCAGATGTCACTCAAGAGCAGATTATCTATTTCTGTGTGTTTCTATCACATTACTCCACCTTGGCTTCTCTTCCTGCACTCCTCGTTCTGCCCCAACCCTCCTGCCTCCCAATTACAAGGACCCCCGTGGTTACACTGGGCCCACCCGGACATGCCGGGACACCCCAGGATCCTTAACTCAATCACATCTGCAAAGGCCCTTTCGCCACAGAAGGTGACACTCTCACAGGTTTGGGGATTAGGACACGGGCATCTTTGGGGGCTGTTACTCAGCCAAAGCATAATACCCTTTATCAGATTTGGGGGTTCCCTTCTATTCTTAGTTGCTAAGAGTTTTATTCAAAAATAAGCTTTGAATTTTATCAAATAATTTTACTGCATCTCTTGAAATGATTGTATCATTTCCTGTTTTGTTCTGTTAATGGAAGGCATTACATTGATTGGCTTAAAAACATTCAACCAGCTCTGCATTTTTGGAATGATTCACCTCAAATGACTGCCATTTTTGGGGCGGGCTCATCTTCATCTAAACACGTCAATCATCTTCACATGAATTCTGACCACTCCCAAGTCACCAGACTGCAGGTGCAGTGCCTGACTTCTTAAGCCAGTCTCCCCATAGCTACTTACAGTTACGGGACCTTGGCAGAGTATCTGACTGCTCCAAGCCTCAGTTCCTCACAGGTAAAATGGGAGTAACCATAATTCCCACCTCCTTGGGCGGTCAGGAACATTAAATCATGGAAAGTCCCCAGTCTTTCCCATGGCAAGTGCTGGGTGCTTCCTAGCTATCCATTTGCTTTTGTGATGGGGACATGGGATGGGCCACCCATATGTGCTCATCGCCAGTTTGGGAGCATAAAGAATTTTACTTCTCTGCCCCTGTGATCAAGCACCAGGTCCCACGATTCCTAATTGAGGGCAAACACCTCTGCCCTGGTTGAGTTGCTGGACAGGAACAGGGAGTGAGAGCAAGTGCAGATTGGGAAGGTGAAGCAAGTGCTTGGCAGTTCCTCCACCAGCTGCCTGTGTCCCAGTGTCTGCCACCCAGAGCCTTGAAGCCTCACACTGTTCTCCATGCCCTTGTCCCAGCAGCTGTGCCAGGCTGCACCTCCTCACCCCATCCCACCCGCCTGCCCTCTCCCAGACCTTCCTAACAACTTCTGTGACACCAGAGCCACCCTCCCTGTCTTCCAGAGCTGTACTGGAGTTTTACATTTGTTTTCTAACGTTTCTGGGGGGTTGGTGTTGGGCTGGCGGGGAAGGCAGCCCATGTGCTCAGTTTACCCTCTCCACCTGACTTCTTGGCTGCCTGAGGCTCACAGGGAGGCCTCTGGCATCAGCTCCGTCTCCGAATTGCAGTCAGCGTGTAGAATTATGAGTGGGACAAGAGTCCACCCTGCAAAGCAAACCTTCACAAGCCCCTCTCTGGGCCTCTGGTCCCTCCCGAGGTCTGAAGTACTTTGTTCTTGGCCTTCCCTGGGAGGACTGAGAGGCCTGAAAAGACAGATGCAAGTTCACCTGGAGGCCCACAGCAAGGGCCGTGAGTTCAGTGTCAGCAGACCCTGGTCACTAGGCCTATCACTGACAAACAGCAGGCTCAGCCTCCCTCCTCCATAAGGGAGACTCCAGAGGCCTGCAGTGAGGGCTGACTGAGGGCAGATGTGTGAGACAAGGCTGTGCTCACCAGCTCTCTTTCAGGTGCCAGGGACAGAAGCTCAACTTAAACCAGGTTAAACTACAGAGGTGCCTTTATGGAGCTGGAAGGTCCAGGGTTAGACTTTAAGCACAGCTGGATCCAGGAGAACCTTCCCACTCACTCATGCTTTTCCATGCTGGGCTGGGTGGGCAGTGGGGCCCCGGAGACACAGACCACTGCCTGGAAGAGCTGGCTCGCCTTTGCAGCGAGGTGTCTCCCTTTCCAGAGCATGGTCCTGACCCTTCGGCAAATCCTTTCCACTTGTCTGGGGATGTGGATTTCTTCTTGCTCAGAGATCAGGAGCGGAATAAGGCTCTCTCCGTGAGTATCCAGGACAGATGCCAGCACCTCCAGGAGCTTCCCTGCTCCCACTGCTTCCTGGAGTGGCCACATTGCCCTTCTCAGAGGAGCACTTTCCTCAGGTCCTTCTCATTCCAGAATAGTCAATGGCTCACCACTTCCTACAAAATCAGCTGGCTTGGCTCTCAGGACTCACAGTGTCCCACCCGTCTTCCCCTGTCTGTCACCACTCTTCTTGGGTCTCAGTCAGATAGACTTCTTGGGCTGCCGTGGCAACAGCCTCAGTCACCTCACCATCACTTCCAATGCCACCTACATGAAATGCCATCCCCTCCTGATACTCTCTGGGTCCTCCAAGGCCCAGCTCAGCCCTCACAGGCCCTCTCCCATCCCACAGGCACCCCCTATGCTCAGGCCTTGTGCCGTTCCTCTGGCTGGACTCCTGCAGGTCAGATCCGCACACAGAGTCACCCATGGCATACATACACATGCTCCCCCAGGTGCCTAGGGTCCCTGGACCAGCACCTACCCCACTCTTGCCCCATCTTCACCCCAGCCTGTCCTCTTGCTTTCCCAGCCCTGAGAGCTATGAGCCCGGAGTGGGGACAGCCCACTCTTGCTGCCTTAGGCACCTAGCCCTGCCCCACGTGCCAGGCATGGCAGCCTTCCCAGGGTCGCACCTGGGCTGCCCCACAGCCTCCATCCACCTCCCTCAGGGCTCAGCGTCTCAGGGATTCCTCACAGCCGTGGTTCCCAAGGCAGCAACAGCTACACTGGCATCTGCAGGGCATGGGTGGAGATGCACAGGCTTCAGCCTGCCCAGGCCTCCACATCAGAAACCAGGGCTGAGCCTGTGGGCTGTGATTCCTAGACTGACTGAGACCCAGAGATTCTCTGACCCACGCCTTGGCTACCCTACTGTATCTTCTCCAATGAGGCACTCGGTTTTCCTCTACACTCAAGCCCAGCCCTAGCTCAGGACCTCCCCTGCCTTCCACTAAGAGTCTCATCCAACACACTCTCTCCACCACACCAAACAGGGTCACGAAACGCCATATTCACCCACACAATAGGGTCAACGAACCACAACCTCACCCACCCAACAGGGTCACCAAACCATACCCTCCCCCACCCAGCAGGGTCTCCCACTCACAACCTCCCCTACCCAGCAGGTTTTCCCACTTACACCCTTCCCCACCCAGCAGGGTCTGACACTCACCACCACCACCTCCCACTCCCGACAGGGTCCCCCTCAGTCTGGCCCTGCCCTCAGTCAGCTGCCCAGTGTCTTCTAAAGGCCACCTTGTACCCTGAGGATCTAGTAGGTGACATTTTCCTGACTGCAGTGATGGGGACGTGCACTCCAGGGGCCTCAGGCTGGACCCATTTGCCTGGGTTCTTAGATGCTGTTTGTGTACCTGGTAGGTCCCAGCAGGAAACAGAAGTGACCCTAGAAAGTCCATATGAAGAGACTCCCGGGCCGATGCAGAAAAGTGGGAGAGGGTGTGGAGCTGGCAGGGGATATCCCTACCGTGAGAACCGGATGGCAAAAGGGACACGGGGCGGGGTGGGGATGTGGGGAGGTGAGTCCAGCCTTCCCCCTCCTCCGAGGGTTTTTTCCCAAGGGAGGGCTGGCTCGAAGCCACCCCTAGGCCGCACAGGAACTGGAGTGGGGTGGACAGCAGGTGGAGATGGCCACCAACGGTGACCTTCCAGCTAGGCTACACCCACTACACAGCCATAGTCTTCGGGAACCCCAGAGCCTCTAGGTTCCTTGCCCCTGGGCTGGTCATCAAAATATACGACTCTCACTTAAATGTGGATTTCGGATAAAATGAGACATCATCTTTTCGGGTGAGGGTGTCCCCTCTGTGGGTCTGGAGTACTCATTTGACCGGGCAGCCTGTGTTTAACCAGGGGACCCTGACTGGCGCCCTTCTCAGGGGCAACTGGCCTCCCCAACAGTTGCCCTGCCTGCTTGCCTGTCAGCCCGGGGCTGCTGTGTTCAGGCCCCCGTGTCCCCGCGCTGCCTAACTCCACGGGCATCCTCCCGCGCTCACGCGCAAACCCGCGTCCCAGGCCTCAGGCCCACGCGCCCCTAGGAGTGGACGCGGGTGGGGAGCCTGGGCCCCGCCCGACTTGGCCCGACGCCCCCAGGAGCGGCAGCAGCAGAAGACGATGCGAGTGCACGAGAAGATGACCTACTCCTCCAAAGTGTTGGCTAAGCACACCAGCTTGCGACGGCAGCTGCAGCTGGAGGACAAGCAGGAGGACCTGGAGGCGCGCACCGAGGCAGACCATCTGCGAGCCTTCCGCGACTACAATACCTGGAAGCTCACCTTGACCAAAGGTGCGTCCCTTCCGGCGCGGGGGAACCTGGGCCAGTGGCGCCCCACATCCGCGGCGCATGGGGCGCTTGGAACCTCGGTGCCACTCGGCTTGCACAGATGGGAAGTGCTTTGGAAAGGCCCGCCTTTTCTGTGTTTGGCCCCTCCAGGGGCGTCCCAAAGCTCTATTCCAGGACTGCAAGCCTAAAAGCTTTTCAATCCTAATAGGATAGTTCCCCACCTTATCCTTGGTTTCTCTTTCCTTGGCATCAGTTGCCGGAGCTGAAAGTAGGTGAGTACAATACAGTAAGATATTTTGCGAAAGAGACCACTTGCCTAACTTTTATTACAGCATATTGTTATAATTGTTCTATTTTTATGAGTCGTTATTATCTCTGACTGTGCCTAATTCATAGATCTAATATAACTCCATCACAGGTAGCTATGTGTGGGAAAAACTTAGAGAGGCGCAAGTCAGACACAGTAAGGACCTCCCACCTGGCCGGACTCTGGCCATGGAGAATGTAACATTTCAGGCAGAGCCTTCTCTTTTTGTGGAGACAGAGGACAAGAACACTCCCTTCCATGGTCCCGGTAATCACCTGGGCGTGGACGCAAAGCAGTGCCCAGCAGCCGGCGGAAGGCTCCTCTGCAGACCTGCCAGGCCCCTCCTCAGCCTGGGCTTCCCACTCCTGCTCACCTCCCTCTTCTTCCAGCAGAAAAGAATGTGGAGCCTGAGAACATGAGTGGCTACCTTAAGCAGAAGCGGCAAATGTTCCTCCTCCAGGTAGGTCCCGCAGCCCCCAGCTTGAGGGATGCTAGTAGGGGCTGGCCTGGGCCAGGCACCATGACCCCACTCTGGCCCCCAGTATACCCTGGATTGCAAACGGAGAGAGATCCAGCGGCTGGAGACACTGGCGACCAAAGAGGAGGCCAGGCTGCAGCAGGCCGAGAAGTCCCTGGAGAAGGATGCCGCCTTGTTCGACGAGTTCCTCAGGGAGAACGACTGCAGCTCCGTGCAGGCCATGAGAGCGTGAGCCTGCAGGCCCGAGGGGCTGGCTGGGCAATGCCGAACCCCCACTGTCCCTGAGCCTGTGCACACCCACTCATCCATCCCCTCACCCAGCCTCTGCCCCAGCCCCTACAAAACTTCTGGAAGCACCAAGGCTGGTCGGGAGCCAAGGGCAGGGGATACTACAGGCAAAAGGATTAACTGTGTGGCTCTCCAGCCCTGTCCGGAGCCTGGCACAACCCTGGGGCCTGTGGGTGGTGGGCTCACCCCTCTTTAATAGGCTGCCACTGGCCCCCTGCCCCCATCCCTCCTCCCCCACGCCCAACTCCTAGGGCTGAGAAGGAGACCAAAGCCAAGATAGAGAAGATCCTTGAAATCCGGGACCTCACCACCCAGATTGTTAATATCAAAAGGTGAGGTCAGAGGGCATGCTGGCCATTGACTGGTCCACCTCCTGGTCCCTCAGTCATTTTGCATGGCCAAAGGGAGCCTAGTGCCACGTGAACCTCATGGCTTTACCTCCCAGGGACTCAGTGCTTCCATAAGGTTGTTGCCCATTTATAGACGAGGGGAGTGAGACCAAGAGAGATTCAGTGACTCCCAAAGCTTCCACTTGGAGGCAGGCAGTTTGGCTCAAAGGCTCGCCCAGCTACAGCCTGAGAGAGGTGCGGTCTCCAGGGTGGAGAGGAACTTGCAAGTCACAAAAGGCTGTGACTCTGCTTGTTGCAGGGTGGGTGCCCATCTTCCAGCATGTGGCATTCCTGCACCTTTTCTCAAGGAAAACAAGGAGCCCACACAGACTTGGCCAGGATAGAGGTGTGGCCCCGGCATGGGGACCTCACTGTGGCAGAGGCTGACCTCCTCTTTCCCACCCCCCCACCCCACCCCGATGTAGTGATATCTCCAGATTTGAAGACACTCTGCAGCATTACAAGGTCTACAAGGATTTCCTATACAAGCTGTCGCCCAAGGAGTGGCTTGAAGAACAGGAAAAGAAACACTTGTTTCTCAAAAAGGCCAAGGAGGTCTCCGAGGCTTCCAAAGACGGCAGTGTTAACTCCACACCAGGGGACAAAGGTAGCAGAAAAGAGAATGTGGGTACCCATGTGGGCTCTGCCAGTGGCCCACTGAGACCCGGAGCCCAGCTGGCAGGTTACCTGCAGGCATCTGGGCCACGTGGCATCACTGAAGCTTGGCTGCAGCTGAGGCCATCGGGACCCCCCCTTTGCTTCCTGCAGGACCAGGGATCAAGGGCAAGGCGAGCTCTGTGTGGGCCAAAGGTGAGCTGCCGCCCCCAGCCTGAGGAGCCCGGCTCCGCCCTGCACAGGGTTCAGAAACCATTCCTCTGCTTTCTCCAGAGGGTCAGGGTACAAAGAAGCCCTGGAGGTTTCTGCGGCTGGGGCGGAGCCTGTCTTACCTGAGCAGCCCCCAGCAAGGCAGCCAGCCCAGCGAGTCTAGTGGTGGCAACTCCAGAGGGTGAGTGGGCTCCGGTGGGTGGGAGGGGCTGGGGCCTAGCAGGGAGCCCTCCCTTGTGGCACCCACGTGTAGTCAGGTCTGAGTGCCACAGGAAAGAAAGTATGTTACTCACAGTCCCTACTCCATGAAGGGCCACACTGGGAAGTCCCAGGTTGGCCAGGAGGCAGAGGGAGTAGGGCCCTAGGGCAGGAGTTTCCATTGTGGTTCCCATGGGAATTCAGGTTGAGGCGGTGAGCAGGTGTAGGGCTGATTTGTTTCGGAATAATTTCGGGGCTCTTGGACAAAGGCCTGCCCCTAGTTGTCTGGTCCTGGCCCTGGGGGGATAGGTCCTGAGTGTGAAAGTCCGACAGAGGGTCTGGCTGGGGTGTGGACAGTGGATTGGGTGGTTTGCATTTGAAAGGTGAGCTGAGGGCAAGCTCGGAGGCCAGGGTGAGTCACTTCCTGTCTCCATGGACTGGTCAGCCCTGAGAGAGGTGGTCCCTCCAGGCTTGGCAAGGCCACAGGTGTCAAAAGCAACAAAACACAGAACATCAAAGTCATGGTCACTACATGGGTGAAGTGGTCTTCAGGACCATATGGTTTTCACGACATTTTCTGATGACACATCTGGATACATTTCATACTTACTGGCTGTTCAGATGTCATTTTTTTGTGAAGTATCCGATTTCTGTACATTTTTGTTGGATTATTGGCCTGGTTCCTATGGTTACCTATTGGTTCTCTATGTATTCTGGGGACCAGCCTGGTGTGGTAAGTGTGGTATACATATCTTCTTCCAGTTTGTGTCTTGCCTTATTTCTTATTTATTTATTTATTTATTTATTTATTTATTTATTTATTTATTTATTTATGTATTTAGAGATGGAGTTTCGCTCTTGTTGCTCAGGCTGGAGCGCAGTGGCGTGATCTCGGCTCACCACAACCTCCACTCCCCGGGTTCAAGCGATTCTCGTGCCTCAGCCTCCTGAGTGGCTGGGATTACAGGCGTGTGGCACCACGCCCGGCTAATTTTTTGTATTTTTAGTAGAGACGGGGTTTCGCCCTGTTGGGAAGGCTGGTCTCAAACTCCTGACCTCAGGTGATTCTCCCGCTTCAGCCTCCCAAAGTGCTGGGATTACAGGTGTGAGCCACTGCGCCCAGTCACCTTATTTCTGTTTAATACTGTATTTTGAAGAACAGGAATTCTTAATTTTAGTGAAGTCAAATTTACCAATCTGTAATTTTATGATTGGTGAATTTGGGGCCCTGCTTAAGAAATATTTGCCAACATCATAGTCACTAAAATATTCTCCTGTGTTTTCTTCTGGAAGCTGATGGTTTTTATTGGCTTGGATAAGGGTGGCAGAAGCGGGGATGGAGAATAGTGGGCACTAGGGCTCGGGGCTGCTCCCTACACCCCTGCCCTGGCCCTGTGTCTGTGGCGACCCACTCTCCTCCACAGGGCCTTTATCTGCTGCTCAGCCCTTCTGCCCTCCACCCTCTGTCTTCCCCTCTCCACGACTGCCTGTTCCTGAACTCCACACCCAGATGGGTGGCCCCAACATCAGCCTCCCATGGCCCAAACTGATGCTTCTCCAGCTGGAAGAGGACCCAAGCTGGCTTTCCTCTCTGCCCAGCACAGCCATGCCTTGTGGGGAAGACCAGCCACCACTGGGGCGTGCTGCTGGGCCGTGCACAGGCTGGTGTTAACGCTGCCTGCCATGACGCCCTGCATTTCCAGTTCTGTGTTGAGGAGCAGAGGTTCTAATGTATGCAGTGCAGCCTGCTCCGCCTAGGGCCCCCTCAGTCACGGACTGACCCCTACCAGACAGGCCCTGACTTGGGAGACTTGAGAACAGAGTCAGGGACCACACTATACTGGGTTTCAATCTCCTAGCCCCTCCGTCTATTAGCCAGGTGACTGGGGCCACTGAGTACAGCTGGGCAGGCTGTGAACTATACAAGGTACTCACTCAGCCAAGAGGGCACGTGGGAGCTGAAGTCCAGCCCACCCCCACCAACTGCCAGGTCAGGCTCCCTGACCCAGGCTACATCCATCTGGAGGGTGGAGTCTCAGAAAGGCATCGTATGGGCCAGCAGTGCCCTGCACACAGCCAGCTCCCTCATCTGTAAAATGGGCATCGGTGTGCAGTGTGAGGCGTGGGTCTGGCAAGTGCTGTAGTTGATATCACAGCCTCTCGTGGGAAGCCCTCCTGGATCTGCCTTCAGAGTCCCACAGGCCCTTGCCCTGATGCCTCTCTGTTTCTGGGGGCTAGGGGGTGGCATCTCCAAGCCCAAGCTCAGGTCCCTGAGGTGCCTGGGGCGAGCCAACGCAGCCCCCCCACCTCAGCCAGCAGGACCTGCAGATGCTAGGTGAGGCCCAGGCTGGAGCAGGCTGGGAGGGCAGGTTTGGAAGTCGGTGGAGGTGAGGTTCCCATCCAGTGGGGCTTTCTGGGGCCCACACTGAGCGTTTAAAGCTCACATAGCTTGTGCCCAACCCCTCTCCACTGGTCCAGAAAGACCTTGCCCCTGGGCACTCAGGATCACCTGAAGGCAGCCCTGAGAGTCCCTCTATTGCTGTGAGTGGGACCCCAAGGACAGGGGCCAAGACTGACCCTAGATGGGGGAGGCAGGGCAGGAAAGGCCTCAAAGGTGGCGCTCAGTAAACAATGGTGAGGGAGGAGGGACAGCCCCAGCAGCCAGCGGAGCCGCAGGTGCAGAGGCCTGAGGTAGGGCAGCACCCCGAGAGAGGGGACCTGACCGGGTGGGCAGAGGGGCTGGGGCAGGGGAGGCAAGGTGAGTGCTGGGAGGGCCGCCTGGCAGTCCCCAGGAGGAGAGAGGGTTTTCTTCTAAGTGCAGTGGGGCTGGGAAGGGTGAGGGCCATTTGGCCACCCAGGACTGGGGCCTCTGGGGACAGGTCTGGAACATGGCTTGTCCCGCATGTCAAAGTGGCTAGGGCCTTGGGAAAATGAGTGGATTGAAACTATCCCCTGGCTGCAGTGTGGCAGCTGGGGACTGTGAGGAAGCTGGTGCTGCCCTCTGGGCAACTTGTGGGCAGCTGGGAGAGGAGGGATGGGGATGCTGACAACGCCTTCAAGACCTCTGTGCCCCTCCCCGGGCTCCTGTCTGCTCAGGCTGGTCCCAGAGTCCCGACCCTGCCATCTCTTCGCAGGTCGAACTCTCCCATCCCCCCCACGCAGGAGGACACCGACAGCGATGGGGAGGTGAATGGCCCAGTGCTGTACTGGAATTCAGAAGTCGCCCCTCCCTTGCCGTGCCCCTATCCCTGCCCCTCTGGCTCTGTCCCTGGCCAGTCCCTGCCAAAACCTGTGGGTTGCAGGAACCACAGCTGTACTTCACGGAGCCCCAGCAGCTCCTGGATGTCTTCCGAGAGCTGGAGGAGCAGAACCTGTCGCTGATCCAGAACAGGCAGGAGATGGAGGAGACCCTGGAGGAGCTGAGCCACACCCTGAAACACACGCAGATCCACATGTAGGTGCCGCGCGGTGGCTGGCGGGAGCTCCCTGCCACTCTCATTCTGGGATCCCTCTGCACTGGGAGCTGAGTTGGCAGAACAGCCCCCACCCCTGTCCACGGCCCTGGCCTGGTCCATATTGTCTGAAAAGCTCCATGTGAAGCTCCGTTTGTGGGCCGGATCCTGGAGAGAGGGTGCTGGAGCTGGGGGTGGGCAGGGCCCAGGCACCTGTGCCCACCCTGAAGCAGCCCATGGCTAGAGCCAGGCCTTTCCAAGGAGCTTCCACCCTAGGCTCCTTCTGCTGCCACCAAGCTCCTGGGGGGCCCTTGGAGTGGCTGGAGGTCCACAGCGACCCTGACCCCCCAGTTCCTGGCAGCACTAACATGCTTCACACAGGCGCCCAAAGCAGTCATTTGCTCAGAAGGGCCTGGAAGCTGCTGCTGCTTCATATTTCGTAGACCAGAGTGGGTGTTCATGGCACAGAACTGGGGAAGGCCAAGCCACCTGTGGGCTGCTGTGAAGTGTGTCCCCCACTGCTGTTCAGCAGCGTAACGGGGACGGGAGTGGGTGCAGCCCTGAGCAGGAGGACATGGGCGTGGTGAGTCATGCCACCCTTCAGGCTGGGGCCAGGTGGGGCTGAGATGGGCAGGGATGGGTGAGGGCCATCTGGTCACCCAGGACTGGGCCTCTGGGGACAGGCCTAAAACACAGCTTGTCCAGCATGGCAAAGTGGCTAGGGCCTTGGGAAAATCCTGGCCTCCCAGTTCCAACCAGAGAGGCAGCAGCAGAAGTCAGGTGGCTGCCCAGCTCTCACCTGAAGCCCACCTGAGGTTATTATGGTCCCTCCTGCTGGGTGTGGCCACTCAGTCTCCTGCAGGACACCTGCCTCCAGGAGAACTGGGCAGGGCAGGGTCAGCCTGAGGCACTGGTGAGGCATGTCCAGAGCAGGGAATCCTCTGCTCACTCCCCACATACTGCCTGTGCATCCATTCTGGGTCAGGCCTGGGTCTAAGCTCTGCAAGGATAAAGCAAGGCCCTGCCTTCGTGCAGCTGACCTTAATGGCAGCAGATACAACAAACAGGTCCACAGATGTGACTTGTGGATACTGATGTGTTCTAGGAGGAAAATAAAGCAACTTGAGAAAGAGGGCTAAAATGGAGGGTGACAGCAGATGGGAGGGGCAGGGAAGGCTTCCAGGAGTTGTCAGAAAACTTCCTGAGGAGTGGGAGGAAAGCCATCCACACAGAGGCTGGGCAAAGAGGGTCCCAGGCAGCAAGAAGAGCGGGTGCAAAGGCACTGAGGGGGGAGCCCATTGAGGCTTAAGTGTCCCATGGGGGAACCATGCTACTGAGCACCCATGTCCCGTTGGTGCGGTGTGGCAAAGAGTCCCCAGAATGATGTGAAACCCCCAGCCTCAGGCAAGACTATGTATCCTGGAATGCTGGGAGGTGACAGAGGAAGACGAGCTGGGGAGAGGTGGGCAGGCTCCCAGCTTAATTGGGCAAGAAGACAGGTTCCTCCTCCAACACACGCATGCAAACGTAAACCTCATAGCAGAATGCTGGATGTGACATCCCAAAGCTGGTCTTCAGCCAGCCAAGCCATCCCTGAGAGCACCCATACTTTGTTTCCAGGGGAGTCACAGCCCATGTGTATTTAACTTCCATGAACTCAGCAATCTTTTCTCAGAAAAAAATCAAAATACAGTCTTAAAAATATATAAAACAAATAGACAATCATAATAGGCCTATATCCATTAAAGAAATTAAATCAATAATTAATAGCTTTCCAAAAGGGAAAGCCCCAGGCCCAGATGGGTTTGCTAGTGAATTCTACAAAGCAAGAATTTCATCTAAGGAATAAATTACACCAATTCTCTACAATCACTTTTCAGAAGATAAGAGCAGAGGGAGTACTTCCTCGCTCATTCTATGAAGCCAGTATCACCCTAATACCAAGACTAGACAAAGGCATTACAAGAAAGGAAAAGTAGCCACCAATATCCTCAACACAGATGCAAAAATCCTCAACAAAATATTAGCAAATTGAATCCAACAGTATATGAAAAGAAGTATACACCACAACCAAATGGGATTTATCCTAGGTATGCAGGGCTGGTTCAACATTCAAAAATTAACGTAATCTGTCATATCCACATGTTAAATAAGAAAAGTCACATGATATAAATAGCACTGAACACAATCCAATACCCATTCATAATAAAAGCTTTCAGAAAATGTGGAATAGAAGGGAATTTCCTCAATTTGATAAAGAACACAAAAATCCTACAGCTAACATGTTACCTAATGAAAAAAAAAAAACACTAAAAGCTTTCTCATGAGATGAGAAATAAGGCAAAGATGTCTTCTCTCACTACTGCTTTTCAACATTGTACTGGAAGTCTTAGTTAATGTAATAAGACAAAAAAAAAAAAAAATAAAATGTATATAGATTGGGAGGAAGAAATAAAACTGTCCTTGTTCACAGGTGACATGAATGTCTATGCAGAAAATTCAAAGCAATCAACAAAAAGCTCCTGATGGCCAAGCACAGTGGCTCATGCCTGTAATTTCAGCACTTTGGCAGGCCAAGGCAGGAGGATCACTTGAGGCCAGGAGATCAAGACCAGACTGGGCAACATAGTGAGACCATATTGCTAGAAAAAATTAAAAACTTAGCTAGGCATGGTGGCACACACCTGAAGTCCTAGCTACTTGGGAGGCTGAGGTGCAAGGATCACTTGAGCCCAGGAGTGCAGTGAGCCATGATCATGCCACTGTACTCCAGCCTGGGTGACACACTGAGACCCTGTCTTAAAAAAAAAAAAAAAAAAAAAAAAGGTTGCGTGTGATGGCTCATGCCTGTAATCCCAGCACTTTGGGAGGCCGAGGCAGGCAGACCACGAGGTCAGGAGATTGAGACCATCTTGGCCAACATGGTGAAAACCCATCTCTACTACAATACAAAAAATTAACTGGGAGTGGTGGCGTGTGCCCGTAATCCCAGCTACTTGGGAGGCTGAGGCACGGGAATCACTTGAACCCGGGAGGCGGAGGTTGCAGTGAGCTGAGATCGCACCACTGCACTGCAGCCTGGCAACAGAGGAAGACTCCATCTCAATAAATAAATAAATGAATAATAAAAACAAAAAGCTCTTGGAACTAATAAGCTGTTACAGCAAGAAGCAAGGTTGTAGGATATAAGATTAACATACAAAAGTCAGTGGCTTTCTCATATGCCAGTAATGTGCAACTGGACTTCGAAATTAAACACATAATACCATTTACATTAGCACCCTCTGAAATGAAGTGCTTAAATATAAATCTAACAAAACATACAAGATCTATATGAGGAAAGCCGTAAAACTCTGATGAAATCAAAGAAGAATAAATAGAGAGATATTCCATGTTCAGGGATAGGAAGGCTCAATATTGTCAAGATGTCATTCTTCCCACTTGATCTATAGCTTCAATGCAATCCCAGTGAAAATCCAGGAAGTTACTTTGTAGTTACTGACAAACTGATTCTGGAGTTTATATGAAGAGTCAAAATACCCAGAATAGCCAACACAGCACTGAAGATGAACAAGAAAACTGGGTGACTGACACTACCCAACCTCAAGACTTACTAAAACTACAGTAATGAAAATGGTGTGTGTACTGGTGAAAGAATAGTGAAATAGATCATTGGAATAGAATAGAGAGCCTAGCAATTAACCCACATAAGTACTGTACACTCTGAGGTAATAAATGCATGTTATGTGTAACCTGTTGTGTAGCAATGGATAACCAAAGTAGCTGGTTCTAGAACTTCAAGTAATAGTGTAGTAGGTTTTCATTGGTGTCTGGTCTCTTTCCCTCAGCACCATGTCTGTATGGCTCATCTATGTGCAGATGTTTGTGTGTGTGTGGATGTAGGTTTTCAACTCATTTGGGTAAACACCAGGAAGCACAATTTCTGGATCACATAGTACAAGTATGTTTAGTTTCGTAAGAAATTGACAAACTGTCTTCCAAGGTGTCTGTACCACTTTGCATTCCCACTAGCAATGAATGAGACTTCCTCTTGCTTCAAATCCTTGCCAGCATTAGGTGTTGTTAGTGTTTTGGATCTGGCCATTCCAATAGATGTGTAGTGGTATTTTGTTTTAATTTGTGACTCCCGGATATATGATGATGTACAGGAAGCATGATGCTGGCAGCTGCTCAGCTTCTGGAGAGGCCTCAGGGAACTTACAGTCATAGCAGAAGGTGAAGGCGCATATTACATGGCTGAGGCAGCAGCAAGACAGTGAGAGTGGGGGAGGTGCCACACAATTTTAAACAGCCAGATCTCATGAGAAGTCACTCCTACAGGAGAACAGTACCAAAGGGATGGTGCTAAACCATTCATGAGAAACTGCCTCATAATCCAGTCACCTCCCATCAGGCCCCACCTCCAACACTGGGGATTACAATTGAACATGAGATTTGGGCAGGGACACAGATCATAGACAATATTAATCATTAAACTGTGGTACATCCAGAAAATGGAACATTTTTCAGTGCTAAAAGGAAATGAGCTATCAGGTCATGACAAGACATGGAAGAACCTTAAATGCGTATTACTAAGTGAAAGAACTCAGCCTGGAAAGGGTATATACTGTATGATTCCAACTTTATGACATTCTGGAGAAGGCATAACTGTGGAGAAACTAAAAGAATCAGTGGTTACCAGGGTCTTAGGGGGAGAGAGGGATGAAGAGAGGGAAAGCACAAGGCATTTGCAGGGCAATGAAAATACTGTGTATGATGCTATAATGGTGGATATGTATCATTATATAATACATTTGTCCAAACCCACAGAATATACAGTACCAAGAGGGAACCTGCATGTAAAGTCCAGACTGTGGGTGATAATAATGTGTCCAGGTAGGTTCATCGATTGTATCAAATGTGCCACTCTGCAGGGGGATGTTGATAGTGGGAGAGGCTATGCATGTGTGAGGGTGACGTGTGTTTGATCCTTTTAAGGCACTTTTGAATTCTGTGTGATAGTTTTGGGAGGATTTTTGTATCTATGTTCATAGGGGATATTAGCCTAAGTTTTCTTTTCTGGTGGTGTCTTTGTCTGGCTTTGTTATCAAGGTGATGCTGGCTTCATAGATGAGCTTGGAAATGTTCCCTCCTCTTCCATTTCTGGGAAGAGTTTAGAAAGGATTGCTGGCTGGGTGCGGTGGCTCACACCTGTAATCCCAGCACTTTGGGAGGTCGAGGTGGGTGGATCATCTGAGGTCAGGAGTTCGAGACCAGCCTGGCCAACATGGTGAAACCCTGTCTTTACTAAACACACAAAAAATGAGCCAGGCATGGTTGTGCATGCCTGTAGTCCCAGCTACTTGGGAGGCAGGAGAATTGCTTGAATCCGGGAGGCAGAGGCTGCAGTGAGCCAAGATTGTGCCACTGCACTCCAGCCTGGGTGACAGAGTGAGTCTCCATCAAAACAAAAACAAAAACAAAAACAAAGGCCAGGCACGGTGGCTCACGCCTGTAATCCCAACACTTTGGGAAGACAAGGCGGGCGGATCACAAGGTCAGGAGATTGAGACCATCCTGGCTAACCCGGTGAAAACCCATCTCTACAAAAAATACAAAAAATTAACCGGGTGTGGTGGCGGGCGCCTGTAGTCCCAGCTACACGGGAGGCTGAGGCAGGAGAATGGCATGAACCCGGGAGGCAGAGCTTGCAGTGAGCCGAGATCACGCCACTGCACTCCAGCCTGGGCGACAGAGCGAGACTCCACCTCAAAAAAAAAAAAAAAAAAAAAAAAAAAGGAAAGGATTACTGTTAATTCCTTAAATGTTTGGCAGAAGTCACCCATGACACCATGAGGTCCTGTGCTTTTATTTGTTAGGAGTGTTTTGATTACTACGTCAATCTCCCTATTTGTTATTGATCTGTTAAGACTATTTCTTCTTGATTCAGTCTTGGTAGGTTGTACGTTTCTAGGAATTTATCTTTTTTTTTTTTTTTCTGGATTGTCTAATAGTTCCTTATGTTCCTTTTTCTTTCTGTGCATCAACTGTAATGTCTCTTCTTTAATTTCTGATTTTATGTGAATCTTCTTTTCTCTGCCTCTTGTGACAGTTTTTGACTTAAAGTCTATTTTGTCTGATATTACTGTTGCCATTTTGTTCATTTTTTCTGTCTGTTTCATAGCTCTCTTGTTCCTCCTCTTCTGCTGTCTTTTGGGTTTGATTTTTTTTTTTTTTTCAGTGATCTGCTTTGATTCTTTTTATCTTCTTATGTATCTACTATAGGTTTTTTTTGGTAGTTACTTTAATGAGACACTGAGCATCTTATAATAGTCTATTTCAAGCTGATAACAAATTTACTTCAATTGCATACAAAAACCTCTGAATGTAACCATTTTTTGTGATGTTACCTTTACCAGTGAGATGTATACTTCTGCATGCTTTTGTGTTGCTATTTAGTAACTTTTTGTTTCAACTTGTAGAACTCTCTTTAGCACTTCTCTAAGGCAAGTATTGTGGGTGACCACCTCATTCAGGTTTTGTTTGGGAAAGTCTTTATCTCTTCTTTATTTTTAAAGGATAGTTTTGCTGCATATAGTATACCTTTTAGCCATTTTTTTCTTTCAGTACTTTAAATATATCAACCCGTTTTCTCCTGACCTGCAAGACTTCTGCTGCGAAATATACTGATAATCTTATAGCAGTTCTGTTGTACATGACAAGTCACTTTTCTCTTGCTATCAAAATCTTTTTCTCTTTGACTCTTGATAATATAATATGTCCCCAAAGTAGATCTCTTAGGTTCTACTTATTTGGGAATCTTTAGGCTTCATGAATCTGGATATCCATTTCCCTCTCCAGACATGGGAACATTTCAGCCATTATTTAAGTTCTCTTGATTATTGGGTACAAATATAAAGTTGGATAGAAGAAATAAGATTTAGTGTTTGATACATTAGTAGCATGACTGTAGTCTAAAGTAATCTATTGTATACTTCAAAATAGCTAGAGTAATTCGAATGTTTTTAGTAGAAAGACAAATATTTAAAGTGATGGACATCTCAATTACACGGATTTGATCTTTACAAATTATATGAATGTATTACCACAGGTACTGCAAAAATATGTACATCTATTATGTATCAATAAAAATAAAATTAAAAAACACTTTGCCCTCTCTCTCTCTCCTTTTCCTTGAACTCTTATAATGCATATACTGTTTCAGTTGATGATATCTGTAAGTCCCATAAGCTTTTTTCTCTTTTTCATTTTTTTGCCCTTTTGCTCCTCTAACTGGCTAATTTCATGTGACTTATCTCTGAGTTCCCTGATTCTTTCTTCCGCTTGATCTAGTCTGCTGTCACAGCTCTTTATTGAAATTTTTAGTTCAGTCATTGCATTCTTAGCTCAATAATTTCTGGGTTTTTTTTTTTATGGTTTCTATTTCTTTGTTGAACTTACAGTTTTCCTGATTTTGTTTAGTTGCCTATCTATGTTGTCTTACAGTTCACTGGGAGTCTATAAGACAATTGTTTTGAATTCTTTTTCAGGCAAATTGTAGATCTTTATTTCTTGAGGGTCAATAACTGGAGACTTATCAGATTCCTTTTGTGGTGTCATGTTTCCCTGATTTTTCATGATTCTTGTGGCCTTGCATTGCTATCTGCACATTTAAAGGAGTTGCTTCTTTCAGTCATTAGGGACTGGCTTCAGCAGGGAAAGCCAAAGGAGAAAGCCAGACAGCTCAGCCAGAGATTCTCCATGTGCTGGCTGGTGGGGTCTGTGGGCAGGGCCTACTGCCACGGTCCAAGGTGGGTGGGGCATGCTGTGGTGGGTCTACAGACAGGTGAGGTCTGCACATTGGGTGCTATCAGGCCCTGTGCCTTTTATTTGTTCCTAGCTGCCCCGCTAGGTGATCCATCCATGACAGTTACACCAGGGCTCTGGCAGAGATGAGACAGAAATGGGCCTCTTGGGCCCAAAATGCATGGAAACCTGGGGTTCCACCTTGCTTTCTCCTTCCCCCAACATGAGAAACTGCAGGCCAATGAGATCTCTTTCAGCACTGCCATGGCCTGGGAGAGAGGTGACATAGGCAGAGTGAAATTATTCTCTCACTCTCTATGGCTTTTCTCTGTTTTTATGCACCACTGGGTGCATAAACTGGGTGCTATAACCTCTCCCTTGAATTCTGGAGCTCTGACAAAGACATTTTCATCCATGGATGGTTGTCAAATTAGTGTTTCTGTGGGGGGACAAGAGCTGAGGACCCCCTACTCCACCATCTTGCTGATGCTATTCCTCTGGTTGTATCGTTAAATTCTTCTATCTATAAAATCAATCTATAGGTTTCCTTTCTGTTTTCCCCCTTGCCATCCATTTGTTGAAGAAACCAGATCACGTTCCCTATAGCGAAGTGCTTCTCAGACTTTATGTGCACTTGAATCCCCCAGGGATCTTAAAATGAAGTTTCTGATTCAATAGGTGTGGGTCAAGGTCTAAGACTCTGCATTTCTGACACACTTTCAGGTGATGCCCAGGTTGGTCTGAGGCCCAACTCTGAGCAGCATGTCCCTTGTGCATGTTTCTTATTTCACTTGAAAGGTGAATGTTGAAATTCTACTCCTAGATACATATTCGAGAGAACTGAGAACATGTCCTCACAACAACCTGTACGTGAATGTTCATAGCAGCAATATTCCCAAGAGCCAAAAGGTGGAAACCACCCAAATGCCCATCAATGGATGAATGGATCAACAAAGTGTGGCCTACGTATGCAATGGAAGATTACTCAGTCACAAAAAGAAATGAAGTGCTGACACATGCTGCAACATGGATGGACCTTGAAAATATACTGGGTGAAAGCAGCCAGTCACAAAAGAAAACATATTGTGTGACTCCATTTTTATGAAGTGTTCAGGGTAGACACAAAGTTAGATTCATAGTGGCTTAAGGCCAAAGGATAGGCCAGGCGCAGTGGCTCAAGCCTGTAATCCCAGCACTTTGGGAGGCCGAGACGGGCGGATCACAAGGTCAGGAGATCGAGACCATCCTGGCTAACACGGTGAAACACTGTCTCTACTAAAAAATATGAAAAAACTAGCCGGGCGTGGTGGCGGGCGCCTGTAGTCCCAGCTACTTGGGAGGCTGAGGCAGGAGAATGGCATAAACCCGGGAGGCGGAGCTTGCAGTGAGCTGAGATCCAGCCACTGCACTCCAGCCTGGGCGACAGAGCGACACTCCGTCTCAAAAAAAAAAAAAAAAAAAAAAGACCAAAGGATAGAGGAGACAATGAGGAGTGACTGTTAATGGGCATGGGGTGATGAAAATGTTCTAAAATTAGATTATGGTGATGGTTGTGTAAACTCCTTAAATATACAAAAAAACTTGTATACTTTATGATGGTTATGCTAATTTTATTGTCTGTGAATTATGCCTCAATGAAGCTGTTTATTTTCTTTAATGTTGATTGTTAAATATTTTAAAATTTCCCCTACATTCTGCCAGCATTTCTGACCCCCTGGGCATGCAGAGACTTGGCACCCATGATCCTTCAGCCCTCAGGACAGCTGGTAGGGGCAAAGCACTGTACAGACGGTCAGGCTCAGAGAAGCGATGTGCCCAGGGCTGCGCCGAGGGACTGATGCCCTGCCGGTTTCTCCCTCCTCCAGGGACAGGGAGGTCAACCAGCTGAAGCAGTGGGTCAGCACGATGATGATGTCCATCACCAAGGAGGAGGACACAGCAGCTGAGCTGGAGCTCAAAGCCCGAGTCTTCCACTTCGGCGAGTACAAGGGTGATCAGCAGGTAGGCTGGGGATCAAGGTGGCCAGAGGCCCAGGGGAAGGAGGGACCCTTGGGCACCCACTGGAGGAGCCCTGACAGGCCCTGGGAAGATGGAGGGCAAGGCCTGGGTAAGTGCCCTGCAGCTGCCCTTGCCCTGCCTGCCTCCAGGAGCCACCACATGTATCGATGCCTGTGCCAGCCAGCTTGGTTGCCCCCATGCCTCATTCATTGCTTCATTCTTTTATTCAACAAATGTGTCTACTTCTTAAACACATAAATTGTGTCTGGCAAGGTGATCCTGAAGGCGGGGAAGAGGCGAGTCCCCAAGCCAGTCTGAGAGGGTGAGAGAATTCGGAGACAAGAGAAAGCCAGTGGTGTTCTGAGCAGAAGCCAGGACCCAGCCAAGGGCTCAGCCTGCTCCCAACCTGACGGCACACCTGGGGCCACCCTGGGCATGGGGCGGCTTCCTACTGTCAAGTGCCTGCTGTGTGCCAGGCACTGGGCCAAGGGTATGGGATACAGCCATGAGCAACACAGCACTCCCCTGATACAGCCAGAGTCCACGGGCACTAGCTGTGCCCAGGCTGGGCTGAGCTGCCTGCCTGCTGCTCCTCTCTCCTCATACAGCCCACGTGGAGGCGCTGTTATCTGTTTTCTAAGTGTCAGAACAATCTCAGAGAAGACATAGCTCTGTGGGGTGCTCAGGGTACAGGGCTCCCTGGAGGAGGGGACTGGGCCCTGTTGGTGTACCAAAGGCAACTAGGGGAGGGGCTGGAACCAGGGATCTGGCTGACTCCAGGGGGCCCAGGGGATAGGCTGCTCTGGCCAAGACAAGCCAGATTCCCAAGTTCTGTTTCAGCCTATGTTCTCAGAGCTCCCAGTGTGTGCCAAGCGGTGGCCCCCACCCTGGGAGGTCAGCAGGCCACCGCTGAAGGCACTAGCATGGGGGTGGGTTTCGGCCTGCCAGCACTCTGCTGGAAGCTGCCGCCTCCACAGGATAAGCTGCTAGAAAGCCTGAACTGGAAGGTGCTGGATGTGTACCGGAACTGCATCGGCACCCAGCAGGAGGCCAACCTGGGCACCGTGCAGATGCTGACCATCATTGAGCACCAGCTGGATGAGCTGCTAGAGAACCTGGAGCGCGTGCCCCAGGTCAAGATTGAGCAGGCCGAGAGGGCAAAGGAGAAGGAGCGGCGCATCAGGTGAGCTCTAGGCCCTCCCTGCCAGCTGCTGTGTCCGGACTGGCCCTGAGGGCAGAGGGCATGTATAGGCCCTGCCCTCAAAGCGCTCCCAGGAGACAGGCCCCTCATGCTCCATGCTATGAGACAAAAGCCCAGGTCTTGGGGGGATCTAGAGGGGTATCACACTCAACTAGGGGGTGGTTAGGGAAAGCTCCCTAGAGCAAAGGACAGTGACTCAATGTGGCCAGGAGGCTCAGGGAGGGACAAGGTCCAGAAGACAGAAGAGGTGGAGCTCAGTTAGAGTGCGGCTATCATGGCCAGCCTCAAAGACATGGAATAGCAGTGGAGGGCTTTAAGCAGTGGGGCAAACATGGCCAGGTAGGGCGTGGTTAGATTCTTCCCTCTGGGGCTGGACTGGAGGGGCTGGAGGCTGAGGGCAAGGGCAGCTGCCAGCACCCGAGAGGGAAGGCATGGCTACAGCAGTGTTGCTGGAGCAGAAGACGAAGTGCAGAGGCTCAGAGAGCCTTGGGAGTTTCAGCTTGGAGGGGAGTGCAGGGGGGCAGATGGGCGGCAGCTTGTCATCTGTCAGGACACCAGCCTGGACCCAAGGTAGATGGGGGTCATGGCTTCCCTGGCCTGTGGGCAGCCCGGTTCATCCACCCCGTGCAGGGCCCTGAGATAGCACAATCTGCAAACATCCATCCGTCCCCCACAAGCACAGGGGCTTCTCCTCTGGGTCCCTGGTGCCCTGCTCGGAGTGGGTACCAGACCAGGCTTTGATGACTGAGAGTATACACAAGACGGAGACAGGACTCTTGCTCCAGGGGGATGCTGGACCTTCACAGTGGCAAGAGAGGCCACAGGTGCACAGATCAGGCCATGGGTGTAGATTCAGGGAAATGTGCCTCTGGGAGAGGTCTGCTGGATGAACCTTGGATCAGCCCTTGCAGGAGGCCAGAGACAGGGCCTTGGAACAGCAGGGCCCTGGCTGTCTTCCTGTGGGCCTAGGCCACCTTGGCCAGAAGCAGTGGTGCTTTGGCTGTGGATAGGTATTGAGGCCTTGACCTGGCAAAAGAGGTGAAGAGGAGCTGGGAATTTTCTTGAGGGAGGACACGGCCTGGCCTGGGGACTCCGTGTAGAGATTACACAACAACTCCCAGGTCCCCCCAGTTTTCAACGTCATTTCTTGCTGCGCAGACTTCGAGAAGAGAAGCTCCAGATGCAAAAGATCCTACAGGAGGAGCGTCTGCAGCGGGCCCGGGCGCGCGCCCAGGCTGAGATCAAGAAGAAGGTAGGCAGGGTCGCCCCGGGGGTCTCTGCTGGAGGGGGTCCCAAGACAGCATGGCAGCTGAGGTCCTGCAGCCCAAGCCCCCGATGCCCCCACTCTGAAGGCATTCACTGAGGCTCTGAGGGAGACAGCCTGCCTTCAGAGCAAGGCTCTCCCAGGACCTGCTTCCTGCAGGGGGCTCTTCCCCAGGCTGCCAGCTCATGGCCCATGCCAGGCTGAGACTGGTTCAGCCATGCCCACCCACCCCAGCCAGGTACACTCTGCTCAGGAACAGGGTCCCACCACCCTACCCACACTCCAGCCAGACCCCAAGCCCTGCTCACTGCCTGTCACTGGGGTCCCCCTACTGCTGTGTCCCAAGGCCTCCGCCCTTCCTGCCTTCTGACCCTGGCAACAGGAAGCAGGTCCCCCTGCTCCCACATTTAAGAGGTGGTGATCCAGGGACCAGACTTGATAAATGCCAGGCAGACTCACATTCCCAGTTATTTCAGAGTTAACTCCAGCCCTCAGCCTGCAGGGCTGACCAGAGTGGGCTGGAGCTGACTGGAGCTGCTGGGCCTCTCCCTGCGCCAGGGGCAGGGGTACACGGGCATATGGCTCACTGGGTTTGTTTCCCCTGCAGAGAGGCAGGACATTGGTATGCCGCTCACAACCCCCAGTCCACAGGATCAAACAAGAGTCTGAGCACACACTGATGGACAAGGAGAAGGAGGAGCTGCTATTTTTCTTTACGTAATCTTCGCAGACCATAGCTGTTCTAGCTGAAGGCTTAGCAAAGATGTTGGCAGAGTCTGGGCTGGGTCTTGAAGGGCCCAACTGAGTCTTCTCTGCCTCCCGTGTGCTCCCTTCCTCACCTGAATAAATTCATGTCTTTCTGGAGTCTTGAAAGCCTGTTTAAGGACGCAGCCACCATTGCCAAATCTCAGCATCCCCCCGGTTCATCATCTAACCCTAAGCAGATGCTTGAGGGCAAGAGCATGACACCTTGGTTCTCATCTAAAACAGCTGCTCTACGAGACAAAAGCTAATTCCACGCTGAGTGTAGTGTGAGATCAGCCTCTGTGCAAAGACCAAAGAAATGCAAGCAGGCAGCTGGGTATATGGCAGGGCCGTCACTACCAACTAAAGGAGAAACAACGGGCTGAATGCCATATATGCAGCTACTCGAATTAAGCCAAGGTGAAAAACCTTCGGTGCATGACTAGAGGCAAACTTTCATTCATTTGCACTAGGAGTTGGGCCCGTCACCGGCAGGGAACCTCAGTGTCCAGAATGCTGGGTGCCAGTCCCAGCCACTTCATGGTGGCGTTCCCAGGGAGGCACATGGGAGAAAAGTAGAGGCCGAGAGGGCATTCCTGGGGGCAGACTCTGCTCCCCGATAGAGACGGGGTGGGTGCAGCTCCACCCCCCATAGTGGCCAAAAGCCTCCCATGGAGGAGGAGGACTCTGGGCCACCTTGGGGCTGAAGAGTCTCCCAGGTGGGCAAGTTCTCTCCTTGGCTTTGGCTGGTGACAGAGCGGTGGTCTGTGGAGAAGACCCATTTGCTGATGGGGTGTGGATTCCTCCATGTGGAACAGCACCTGGGGACAGCACCTCGGAGTGGGACAAGACAGAGGGAGGACTCACTCAAACTTGGTGTCACCCCCAAATTCAAGAAACAAACACGGCAGTTTGAATGATTCAGTCTGGGAACCAAAACAGCCTCTGAACGACACACACTTCAAAAGGCACAAGGCAAAAAAAAAAAAAAAAAAAAAAAATCGTTTAGGAGTGACCCTGTGTCATTGCTAAGTTAACAGACTTACAAATAAACAAGGGCAAGGTGATCATGTTGTCTCCTTTTGCAAGACAGACCTCACTCTATAAGAACATACATTGACGTATTATGTGCACATCAACCTCAATAATAAAACATAAATGCACCATCACAGTCCTACACGAAATTTATGGTATTCAAAACATCACTTTATAAACTATTGTCAAATTACCATTTAGACATTAATACCCAAATACAGAATTTAGAAAATTACTTAAAATTTTAACTCTACTATACCCGCAAGCTCTCAGCTATGAGTTTAGTCTGGGAAGAGGGCTCTGTAATAGGCCACTGAGGTCCTCTGTCCCACCACATCATTCTCCCCAAAAAACTAGCTGCCCAACTGCTCTGCCAGACTTGGGCTAGAATTTGGCTTCACTGTGGCAATGGGATCTCCTGGGTCCTACAGTGTGGCAAAACCAACTTTCCCACAAACCCCATCCCAGATGCTGGGATGCTCACACACTGAAGCTGAAAGACCCCACTTGGTTTTGCCACAGATCAAGTTGCATCTGACTAGAGAGCCTGTTCTCTACCCTATTTCCTGCAGAAGTCTTTTTCCTTGTAATGCAACAAGTGCTACACAGCTCAGATCAATGGGACACGGGGAAAGGGGCTGTTGTGCACCCAGCCCTACTGAGGGAGACCCTTGTCTTGCCAAAGCACTTTGCTCACAAAGGCAGTTTCAAAGAGTACAGCTCGAACTCGTTCCTGGTAAAACAAAAGGAAAACATTTTTGGTAAATGTACCCAAAAGTCTCAAAAGGGCTATGCTGGTCTTCTGAATGGAAACCAAATGAGGTCTCCCCAGGCTCATGTCATCTGACTCTCAGGGAAGGTGAGTCCTAGACCGTGGCCTTGGGCCTGCCCAGGCCGAGGCTGCCATCACTGCAGGTCCTGCAGGTTGATAGTGCTTCCTGGGAACTGGGTGGCCTCCGGTCCAGAACGGCCTCCAGATGAGGGGAGCACCTCCTGCAAAACCAAGCATTGTCATGAGGAGGGAGGAGGGAGGGGAAGCAGAGGGATCCTGTGGCTCCACACAGCAGGCAACTGACCGGGCTTGTGGTGAGATACCTGACTTCTCTTAATTAAAACTACAGGCTCCCCTTATTCTAAACACATGTTCTTTGATGGAAAAATGAACTCAGTACTGTATTGTAAATTTTTCAAGATTGTTCTGTCTGCACACTGACGTATAGCTCACATGTTCACACACCCGCATGCCTTTTTACAGAAACAAAATCATCTTTACTTCTGCAACCCTTTCTCCCCACTTCTCATGAGGTCCCTCCTAAGGCACTCTCCCAGGTATTAGGTGTCTGCCTGCGCCCTCACAGCTGACCGGCATGTGGCCCAGGGCTATGGAAGCCCCATCTAGCCTGTCTCCTCATGTTAGAAGTGTTTCTGCTGCTGCACCATTCGACTCCGGGCTACGGTGATTATTCCACAACTTTTTTTTTTCAGGAGCAGTCCCAGGAGGGGGCTGCCAGGCACATGGAGCAGACACTTCTGAAGTTCTCTGATCCATGCTGCCAAACCGCCCTCCAGTTCACGCCTCTGCAGCCCGGGTGCCCGGCCCTCTGCTCCCACCAGTGCTTCTGTCCAAGTTTGGTTCTCATTGCAAGGAAAATGCTGAGTAGCCCAATTTGCAAAAAAACTAAAACACAATTTGCATGGCTTATTGTAAATATATAAATATGTAAGGCAAATTGTTAGAAATGTGGTAAGCTATACACTTTCGGTATTTCATATCAAACTCTGAATCATTCACCGCCACCCATCCTTAGCTTAACCATGTAAGCAAACTACTGAATTCATCCGAGTCTATTCTCCCACAGGCTGGGCCCTGGCCAGCCCTCTTCCCAGAGCAGTAACTGGAATTCCTAGGCACAGCACTTTCAAGAGCATATTAACTTCTCCTGCTTTGTTTACCAGCAGGAGCTGCAGTCTCCTGCAGATCTGAGCTCCACTCACCCACCTTCTCCAGAAGGCAGCAAGACATCCTGGCAACCAACCCGCTGAGCCTCCCAAGCCACGCGGCCTCAGTGACCAGCCTCAGCTGTGAAGCCAGCCTTCCGGAAGTCGAAGGCTCTGTGAGTCTCAATAAGAAAAACAAAGGGCAGTAAGCCATCCAGACCTGGAGGACGTAGACGGGCAGGTCCACAGTGAGGAAGGGGAGGAAGGCGGCTGGGCCGCGGGTTGAGGGCAGGACACCTTCGCCGGAGGGGTCATCCTGGGGAGGCAACACAGAAAGGCCTGTCACGTGTCTGTGAGTGCAGCAACAGTCCTCACCTCACCTGAGAAGTCTCCTCCAACTGCAATGCGTGGCAGAACCAGCCCACCCTCTGTATTCCAAGGGAGGCTGAGGACCCAGCAGGAATTGTTTATGGGGTCTGGGTACTACCTGTTCCCACCTGGTGCTTATTCTCTCACCTTGATCCCAGCAGCTTTTGCTGGGCCTGGAACCTTCTGCTGTCCAGCTCCTCCCCTTAGTCAGCCCAAATACCAATTTCCCTCCTAAGGCACGCTCCTGAACTCCTTGTGGGTGCCCTGGCAACCCCTGCCCCCCCACCAACCTCAAGTACCCACAGTGCTCTCCAGCAAATCCTCGGGCCCCAGAGAGGGCCTTCCCTGCATGCCCCAGCTTGCCTACAGGCCAGTTGGAAGGACCAGGGCAGGTGGAGGGGCTCCTGGGAGGGAGGCTGTCAGGCCCCTCACAGTCCAGGCTAGAAACTTCATCTGTCCCACACTTCCCCTGTCCTGCACCTGCATGTCCACCCATGGCCATGAAGCAGAGCTCCTGGTGCTGCTGCCCTGTACCTCTCATTCCTTCTGCTTGAGAAGCTCCTGTGTGTCAAGGACTGCACTACTGTTCCCATTTCATAGACGACAAAACTGAGGCCTGGAGTGCTTAAGTAACCAGAACTACACTAGCTAGTAAGGGACAGAAAAATAACTCAAACCCAGGTTTAATCAGGCATCTCTTAAAAGTATGCCCCCTACTTGCTCCTCTTCTGCCAGCGGCACCAGCTTCCCTACCGTCTCCCTATTGCCAAGCCTCTGGTCCTGCCTCTGTACCTCTGCCCTGCCAGTCGAGGCACTGTTTCCTTGGGTGGTTCTCCCCCTCCACTGCTCCTGCTCCTGGGGAGTTCTTACCTCTTCAGAAGCTGGAAAGAAAGGACCAGTGCTCTTCTTGCCCATCCCTAAGACAAGCTTCAGCCCCCACCTGATGCTCACTGCTAGCTTCCAATCAGCACAGGGCCACCCCCCGCTGCCTGCAGCCTCCTCCCTGCCCCCTTCCCAGCCCACCTCTGCCCAGGCCATCCCTCCTCTTGCCTCTCTGAGCCCCAGGCCTGGTCCTGTTCCCTTGCTAAGCCTCTCCCAGGACTATGAACCCACAAGCATGCCTGTTTCCCAACTCAGAGCCGGCATCAGCTCCACCCTCCGCACTTCCGTGGGGCCTGCAATCGCATCCTCTGCCACAGAGAATCTACAGAGTGGAGTGGTGAAGGGGGCACGCACCTGGGCCAAACCCAGACAGCCCCGGCTTGTATATCTCTTCTCTCCCCAAATCCTTCCAAATCATCTTCCCTCCCCATTCCAGCCCCTCAAACTGAGACTGAAGATGCAGGTGTGCTCAGGGCTGCTGGAGCGGGTGTCCTCAAAAACCTGGGAACTGGCCACAGCTGCAGGTATCTGTGGCCCAGACAGGCTGGGAGGGGCCTGGGCCTGCCCTGGAGGGGCTCCGTTTCATAGGAAAGAACATAGAACAACACTGAAAAGACCCCCACTACCTTTAGCATAGAAAGGCTGCTAGTCCACCACAAGCAGGCCGCCCTAGAAACGGGGTGGCTGAGGCGGCCTGCAGAGCCCCTTTGCCCCAGCCCTGCAGAAGAAGGGCAGGGTGGCCTCAAACAGATCTCACCCTGCTGCAAAACAGCCCTGGGGGCCTCGGGCAGGGAGGCAGGCTGCACCGGGGCTAGACGCGGGGCCGTGCACAGACAGGGTCAGGAAGTGGATGCATGGTCCCAGCAACACTCAGAGCTTAAGCAGATGCAGCAGGACAGGCTGGGAAAAAGGGAGGAGCTGGGCTGTGAGGAGACAGGACTTGGGGCAGTCTACAGGGGAGGATGGGAAAGCGGCAGGCAGGGGGTGCTGCGATGGGCAGGGGTTGCAGCATGCTGCACACTTCTCAGACCTGTGTGACCCTCCCACCCCACCTACAGCTGGCCTGTGTGACTCGCCAGCTCTCACCTGCACCAGCTGGACCTGGACGCCCTGCGCCCCGCACTGCACCCCAGCAGCTGGAGCTGGTCCTGGCCGTCCTCCGCTGGGCACCACAAGGCTCCCACACAACCAACTGCTCTGGCTTGCGTGGAAATGGGGAGGACTCATTTTGCCTTCTTTTATTTTTCTCTGAGTAGACTGTGAGGCGCCTAAAATGAAATATAAAAACGAGCATACCCAATCTACAATCTACAAGTCAGGTCCGCCCTCACCGAGGTCTACGGGGAAGACAGCCTTTCCATTAATCGTCATTCTGCACAGCCAAGAGACGTAAAATCACTCAACAGAAAAAATCAGGAGTTAAGAGGTTGAAAGAAACAACCATACAAACAAAAAAAACACCAGGATTTTGATTTTAAAAATGCAAAAACATCATACATTTTTTTTGCCAGATGGTATGGTAATCAGACACAAGCAACAGTAGTGTTGCTTAGCATCTTAGCATAAATGTACAGTCAGTATCATTGCTTAGTATTTTAACATAGTTAGCATGGTCAGTATGGTTGCTTAACCTTTCAGTGTAGTTAGTACAGTCAGTATGGTTTCTTAATATTTTAGCATAGTTAGTACAGGCAGTGTCAATGTTAAGTACTGCTAGCATAGTTGGTGTGGTCAGTATCATGTCTAAGCATGTTAAGAGTTGTTAGTCTAGGCCAGGCACGGTGGCTCACGCCTGTAATCCCAGCACTTTGGGAGGCCGAGGCAGGCGGATTATGAAGTCAGGAGATCGAGATCATCCTGGCTAACACGGTGAAACCCCGTCTCTGCTAAAAATACAAAAAATTAGCCGGGCGTGGTGGCGGGCGCCTGTAGTCCCAGCTACTCGGGAGGCCGAGGCAGGAGAATGGCATAAACCTGGAGGCGGAGCTTGCAGTGAGCCGAGATGGCGCCACTGCACTCCAGCCTGGGTGACACAGTGAGATTCCATCTCAAAAAAAAAAAAAAAATTATGAAAACCACTGTAGAATAAATTAAGGAGGGCAGGGAACAGTGTATCTCTCCAGATTACTTTTAAAAGCAGGCAAGATTTAAATGATATATATCAAATATTTATTATCAAGTTTTATAACACAAACAAGATAAAACTGAGCCATTTATCATGATTCAATGCCATAGATGTAGGCCACTCTCTAAGTTACCTATAAAGCAAGAGGTATGACCAAATCCTAATATTCCTTTGTGAAATGTGTGCAAGCATGTATGTGCCATTCGAATCATGGGAAAATTCAGAATTATGTGCAAAATCAGAAATAATTCCACTAATGTCGCTAGACATGGTTACACTTTCCCTTTAACTTAAACCAGTTAGTAACTAAAATTCTTCTATCTTTATTAACATAATTTACTTGTATTACTTTTACAACAGGCAAAAAGACAGGCTATAACTAGAATATCTCATGATAAGCTAAATTGGTTTTAACTTCTGTATTAGCATACAACATGAAAAAAAAAATCACAGGAATTTCTGTTTTCAACCCACACATTTAATTTAGTGTCTCAGGTAGTCCTGCAGACACCAGTTACACTGAGAAGAAACACCACCACTAATTCGTACTGTTTTAGCATCAGAAGGTGTTTTTCTTCCCAGCTAACAACTCGTCTAGGGATAAAAAGTCAACAGCTGAAAAGAACTGCTCATGCTTATACATACATAGGGCTCTTTCCTTAAAAGTAATGCATTCTTTGACAACAGCAGAGGGCTAGCAAAGGTGAGGACTTTCTACGAGAGATGTCCATCCATGCCCCATGGCGCCTCTCTGATGTACCTCAAGCAGAACAGCTCAGCATCCACCCCTAGACACATCTCTGCACAGGAAGGGCAAGCTGGCGAGCCCAGCTCATCAAAGTTCTGATGTCAGTATTACTCTACAGGATGCTTCCCTGAAAACAATATTTGGACCTGTCCCTGGGTTTGGTGCTCTGGAAAGATATCGTGTTTTGTGTGCACTCCAAGGCAACACACTGTGGTGGAAGTCTGGTGGAGAATTACAGCCTCCCCGTTTTTTGGCAAGCAGAAGGGCAGCTGTGGGTGAGGGGGAGAACCTGCCGCAGATGAGCTTGGACACCCCTTCTCAGGGAGTCCGTTCCAGCAAGGACTGCACCTGGAAGATGAGCCTGGAAAGGATGCAGGGGTCCAGGCCAACAGCTGCGAGAGAACAGGGCAGCCAGGGGAGGAGGGGCCAAGCCCCAGTCGCTGAGCTGTCCCCTAGGCCTGGGTAGGGTCAGAACCCCTGACGGTACACCCCGAAGCCTGGTATTATGTTGTGAACATTTAAGATGGTTGAAAGTTCATCATAAACTTCCTGGGTTAACTAAGCAAGTATGTTTATCTAGGGATGCTTAAAGACATGCCAGAGCAAACAAATGGGGTCCATACCACGTCCTCAGAATGACCATGCAGCCCTGCGTCCTCACTAGTAAAGGGCGCCATGGCATCAAATGCAACATGACCACTTTAATTAATAAACAGTCAAATTCTTTCTCACTATGGACAACCGCAAACCCTTATAGAACAAGGTAACAACACTGAACTAAGTTTTGCTTCAATATTTTCAATAGTTATCCAAAATGCTTTTTAGTGCTGGAGAACTCACAGGAGTGGGAAGAGGAGCAGTATAAACCCAACACCAAGCAACCTCCTGGGAAGCAAGGAAGGAGACTTTAGGGAAGAGTCCTATCTGGGTATGAAGGTAAACACAAAGCAGTCAAGGGCCTGGGCTTGGGAGCTGGACGATCCAGCCATGTGACTCAGCTTCCACGGATCTGTGGTGAATGGAGATTGCCACACTGCTTTCACCTTGCCGTGCCATGACGAGAATTAGGTGAGGTCAACAGCACTGGGCCTGGCTCAAACAGTATGCCATCCCCACACCAGGAGCACCGCAGTGGCCGCCACAAGACAGAGTTCAGAGCCAGCCAAGTGCCCCGAGAAAGGATCTGCACAGACGAGGCTCAGGTCCCTCCTCTGATAACCACAGGAGGTCATGTAAGCTTCCTCTACTGAGATCCTCACTAGAACAGGAGGTAAGTGACTATTTTCCCAATTCTCCCAAGGGTGGGAGATCAGAGGGCACTGGGGCTTAAGTCACTCAGTCCCTGACAGGGTTAGTTCAGCATAGCTCTTAGAAAGAGATAATATGTTAATATACTTATCTGCAAGGAAAAATATTCATATTAAGAACAAAAAGCAGAAAAAAATGTTTATCATTTTTCAAAAACAAGTCATTTGTGTAGGGAAATGTTTAACACTGAAACACTGTAAGTAGTTTTTCTTGGGTGGTGAAGCTACAGGCGAGAAAACGTAAGGAACCCACACTGATCTTTTCCAGAATAAACCCACATGACCAGCCCTGCTTGTGCTGAGCGCTCACCCTTTGCTTAGGGATGTGCTGCTCACACAGCAGGTCCTTTGTTCCGCAGGGGCACTCTCTCCTTCAGGGCATCTGGCAGGCCCTGAGTCGCCGACTGCTTCCTCCTCTCTCACAGCCTTCAAGGGTATTCTCGCCAAGCTACCTTCCCAGATGAACTTAAAATGGACAGGTGTTTAAGTTACTCAAGATTTTAAAGGAAATGAATAAAGTATGTAAGTGAACAAGATCGGGCATCTCCAGCTGGCAGACCCTACACAGGACCTTACCCATTCGGAGCACTCTTGTCATGAGTGAGCCTGGCATATTTTATTACTTTTACTGTCAATACGAATGAAGTTAGTTTTTCACAATTATTCTTATTTGAAAAGCTATTAATTTTATATATACAAATGTGTCCTGTGCAATTAGCTACCTATTGATCCTTCTTATTTCTAATTGCTTGAGTTGATTCCCCTGGGTTTTCTAAGCCCGACAATGACTTTGTCATTAAGTAATCATCATTCTCTCCTTTCTATTTGATTATCTATTTCTTTAAAAATAAAGACTTCCATAAAAGTGTCAAATAGATTGCGCAGCTGGTTTGGTTTACTATTCCTCCAGCTTTGTGGGGAATGCAGCCAGCATCTCTCCACTGAAAATGCCACTGACAGCTGGCTGCTCTCTAGTATTAGGGAAATCTTCTGGGTTCCTAGTTGATTCATATTTATGATGTTTTCAAATCAGCAGCAGGTGATGAAGGTCGTCAACTGCCCTGTTCCGCCTCTGGGGACCCTGCACATCTCCTGTAGCATTTGCTGTGGCAAATCATGCTGACGGGCTGCCTCACCCCACATCACCCTTGCCCACTGTCCATGTGCTGGCATTTCACTTGGGATTCCCATGCCTGCTTCACCTGCTGGAGGTGAGACACAGTGTTCCTGCATACCACGTGGCCAACAGGCTGAGTAACGGCTCTGAGGGCAGCTGGCCTTGGGTTCCATCCTGCCCCTACCCCTGCCCTCACCAGCTATGCAGCCCTGGCTAAACTCTCCCTGCCTCAGCTTCCTCATCCAGAAAAGTGGGGACACAAGGACCTACACCTCATAGGATTGTTGCAAGGACTAATGGGGTAACAGATGTAGACGTGCTGGGCTTAGAACTGTGCAGGGCATACCGTATGCCTTCATTAGTTATCACACCTTTGACAAGTTTTAGAACCAGGGTATGTTAGCTTTATACATTGAATTTAATAGCTTTTACTTGAGGTCTGCCCAAGTTTCATCATCCACTCAACAAGTGTGTACTGCCCCTCCACTGCGTGGCAGGTGCTCAGCCACAATGGTGGCCCTGCACATGGAGCTCTCAGCTGCTGGCTGGTGCACTCAATACAGCTGTGCATTTTGCAGCACACAGACAAACCCACAACAGATGAGCAACGAGGGACGAGAAAGTGCAGGGGACCCTGGGAGCCTCGAGAGGCCACTGACAGGACCCCAAAGTGTCTGTGACACAGGTACTGCCCTTGAGGAGCTGATCACAGCAGGGACCCTGCCGAGAACACTCTGGGCATTCCACACAGGCATCCGGGGCAGGCATCGGGGCATGGCACAGCCATGCACTAAGAAGCAAGCACCAGAGACCAGCACATCGTGGGGCTGCCACCCCTAGGGCCGGAGGGACTAGGGAAGGGGTGGTGTCACCAGAGTCCAGAACAGGGACAGCACACAGCAGCAGAACTATAGCAGGGGCCACCCAGGAAGAACTGGGGCCACAGCCATGGGGGGAGACAGCTATCGCCATGAAACTCCCACGGAAGCAGAGCAAGTGAGGCCCTGCCTCCTGCCACACACCCTCTAGCATCCCCCTAATGTTCCCAATGCCAAACCTAGCTGGAAGTGCTGAGAGGAGCCTGGGTCAGTATCTCCAAGGATGCCAGTCAGACAGCAACGGCCAGCATCCACATGGCAGGAGAAGCAGGAACCGGGGGTGGGACGGGGCAGCGTGCAGGCAGGGCACGTCCACAGGCACTGCACATAACGCAGGGCATGGCACAGGGCAGCCAAAGCCAGCTCCAGAGGCCTCAGAAGAGTAAATGTAGTGGGATCCCATCCTAGAGGTCAGCAGCTCCGAAACCACATACATACAAAGCCCTGCCACTCTTTGCTTTACTTTGTTCCGACAAAATGTTGAATGTACAGAAGGAGATGTAATAAACAAAATATATGTTTAAAACTATTACCAAAGCTTTTACTTTTTTTATTAAGAGATAAGGTCTCATTATGTTGTCCAGACTGGACCTGAATTCCTGGGCTCAAGTGATCCTTCCACCTTGGCCTCCTGAGTACAGGTATGTGCCACCATGCCCAGCATCTCTGAATCTTTTAGTCAGCCCTGGGCTAAGTATTTTGCAAGAACCCCTGTAGGTCCTCACAAGCACCCTACAAAGCCAGGTCCCATCACTTTCCCCATTTCGCAGAAGGGGATGCTAAAGCCAGAGGCCAGGCAACCTGCCCCAGACTACTGCCTCACCTGGCGGTCCTGACCCTACGACTGACGCTTTGACTCTCTCAGCACGCTGGCTCTACAAATCATCGTTCTGGCTGTGTGTGGCAAAGTCGATTCCATTTATTTGTTAAATAGAAGCTTCCTCTTCCCAAAGGCTGGAGACCTGCCACTGAGGGCCAGGAGTCAAGGGACTTCCCACTGGGCTGCCAAGGCCGACCTTCACGCTCAGTCAGCTGACAGCGACATAGGGACGACCGAAACGGGACACGAATGAGCTGGACCTACAGAGGCCAGGTGTCTGCCATGCAGATGGAAAGGGAGCCGGGGTTGTGTGCTCCATGCAGGAAAGTAGAGTAAGAAACAAGAAAGGCGTAAAAGTTAACAGAAACCAAAGTGACAGCAGGACGCTCTGTGGAGAAGGGCCACGGCGCTCACTCATGCAAGTGTGGGAAACCCGGCTCCCAGCCCATTCTCCAGCAGTGGGGTCACACCCAGTTCTGCGGCAGGAAGTTCACTGCCACCAAGCACCTTTCTAGCTCTCCCTGCGACAGCCATCAAAACCGAAGCTTTACTCACAGGACAAAAGGAGCCCAGGCCCCTCTAGGAAGCGATGTCCAGAGCCTGCAAGGGGTCTGAGACCCTCACAGGAAGTGTAAACAGGAAAGGCCCCTCCACAGCTGCTCACAGGCAACTGCACCTCACTCACCCTTGACCTGCCAAGGCTCCGACCTTGGACACGTAAGGGTCAGTGGTGTGGAGGGAGCTATGATGGACTGCTGGGCAAAATCCTCCTGCCCCTAAAGAAAACAAGAGCAGACAGCTCCCACTTTGACAAGTCTGTAATCTGCTTTCCTCCCCAACTGAGAGACCCATGCACCCTCCCCTGTTATAGGCCACATCTGCCCCAGGGGTGTACATGGGGCCCACAAGGTACGACAAAGCCTCTGCAGCCTCAAAGATGCCCTCATCCAAATCCAAACCCACCTGGGCACCTCATGATACACGTGGCACAGCAGTCACACGCATGTGACTAGAAATCTCTTCTAGAATGAGGAATAAATGGGGGTGCACCTCCAGGCTGACTGCCCCTGCTGACCCAGGGCCCCTGCCCGCACCTCCCTTCCTGCTGCTCTCCCTGCAGGGTGGTCCCTTCTGCTTTCATCATGGCAGCAACGGGAAGAAAGGGAAGAAAACTTGGACTAGGTGTGCAAAAATTTTTGTTTTAAAGCGAAACAAAAAGATTATAAAAATTTGATAGCTGACTTAATTTCAAGGCTCCATCCAACCTGATCACCCATTGGAATACTCTAGCGTGTGCGTGCCTGAGCTGCAGTGCCAGCACAGCCACCTCACTCTCCGCCTGCAGGGGCCCACTCCCTAGGCTGGGACCAGCAAGCCAGCACTGCACCAGGTTCAGGGGGTCCCGGGGTGGCCACAACAGTGTGCCAGTCACAGAGAGGCGGGCACATACTTAACCTGCCTCCTCCCTCTAGCTCTCGTCCCCACAGTTCCCTGGAAAGAAAGGACTCGAGGCCACTCCTCATCACCCTGTGAGTTCCTCAGGCCCACCAGGCCACCCAAGGAGGAACAGTGCTCTATTGCTCACCATTTTGATGGCAGCTCCATCTTCACGTTTTAATTACACAAAGTATTTTCCAATACAAAAAGCAGAAATGATCATAACAAAACATTCACAACTTAACACTCAGGAAAACACCATTTCATGCACGCATATGTGTACTACTGCTTGTTTCCAGGTAAATGTACACCCAAATTTGTCTCTCAACACACCCACTTTTTCTTACAAATACGAACGTACTAAAAACATGCACAGAGTGTGCAGTTCTTCTGGACATTTGAGTTACAAATATTTAAACAGTCCCACACTGAGCAGCGGCAGCATGTGCAGCTTCACACAGATCCCTGGGATTTCCTCGAGATAAATTCATAAAATGTAATTGTAAGAGTGAATATTATGCATATTTTTTGGCTCCTGAACACACCACCAAATGACCCTCCAGAAACATCACAGTGTGTCCCCAGTGAAGCTCTCCTGAGAAAGCACAAGGACGCACTGTGTGCACCAAGGCCGGCACTGGGCTCCTGTCACCCAGGAAGGCCCAGTCGACCTGGCCCTCAGTTAGATCTACCAGTGTCCTTGTGAGCACCAACTGGCTGCATCTTGCTCGTTGCCATCCTCCTCATGACCTTCTGCACAATGGTCTCACGCTGTTGCTGGTGATGTGGAAAGCTCTCTGTGCGGACACGTCTCCGCGGCTGTGCCTCTGCTGACACACTCTGGGAAATGATTGAACCTCGGGGCCTCGGTGGCGCCCGTGCAGGAAGGGTTGATGGCAGGTCTCCACCTCATAGGGTTTTTGTGAGGCGTGAACAGAGTTACTGCATGTGAAGGACATAGGACAAACAGAACAAGTGCAGGCTGCCCCCACGGCTCTTCATGCCTTAGAAAAACCTTTAACCTCTTATCTTCATTCTCTATTCTGTATGGAATTCTAATATATTTTTTCCCTAAAAGGCCAGCATTCACCCATCAATAACTGGAAATGCCACCTTTCCACACGCAAAGATGACCAGGTACCAGGTCAGTGCCCGGTGTGCTGGATCCTGGGCTCCTGGCTCTGCCATGCAGCCCCAGCACCAGAACATGCTTTCAGCTGCCATGGCCTTGCATGAAGTCTTAGCTACAGTGCAAATCCTCTATGCCATTTTCCATTTTCTTAGACATTCTTGTCCATAGCTTCTTACACAACTGTCCTGAAACCTGCTTGGACTTCTGCATGAAATCGCACTGCAATGCTGTGGGAAGAGCAAAAGAGGCTTCTCTTTCCTTCATCCCACGTCTGTCAGCTAAGCCTGTGGGCTCTGCCATCAAGATAGGTGCAGGAGCCCGAGCACTCCTCCCCACTGCTATTGCCACTCTTGTTCCTGCTAGGTGAGCACACAGGCTTCCAACTGCTCGCCCTGAAACCTCCCATTCCCCCAAGTAAATTGATTTTCAAAATGGCAGCAGAAATGGCCCTCTTCAAACTATCACGCCATTTTCCTAATCACATCCTCTGGTTCCCCATCTGACTGAGGGAAAGCTGGAGTCTGACAAGGACTCAGGCGCGCCTTCAGCAAGCTCTGGCCCTTCTAAAATGCTCCCTCGGCGAGGTCCACCTCCGTAACGGCCTCCTGGCTTTGCCTCTGACGGGTCATGGTCAGGACTGTTGGCTCCCTTGGCCCAGAAAAGTGTTTCCCCAGACACATTCCATGGCTCCTTTCTTGCCCCTGCTGGGTGTTGCCTCCTTGGAGACCCTCCCTATCCCCACTGTTTAAAACTACAAAATTCCACAGACTCCTCCTGGTTGTCTTTCTTCATGACATTTATCATTTGGTTTCCTGATTATGAGGTGCTTTTTCACCCAGTCCTGCTACCAGACTTCTAGCAGGGTGTCTATGCTGTTCACCACCATGTGCCTGACTCATCCAAGGCAAGGGATCACCCCAGCTGAGAGCAGTTGATCTTGTCATCCCTCCCTTCACCTCCTGTCCACTGGTGATATCTCCTCCTGGCTGTTATGATTTCTGTTGCTGTGTGAATGAGATCTCTTCTCCCACTGCATTTGCTAGCTGGCTACTTGGCTATGCAGGAAGCTCTGGATAGTAGACATTTATTTTCTAACTGGCACTTAAATATCTTCTGTTTTACTAATTTTTCTGATAGTTGAGTTTTCCAATAAGTAGTCAAATCATCAGTAAGCTATTATTTGTCTCCTTCCTGCAGTTCTATCTTATTACTTTTTCTTGGTTTATTTCAATGGCAAGAACCTTCAAACAACATCCAACACCAAGGATAACAAGGGTAATACACGCAATTCCTAACTCCTAGGTGTGTGGACAGAACGCCTCTGATAACCCACCATTAAGCATGATGTTGGCTGTTGGTTTGGGCACATAATCTTTTATTACATTCCTAGTCCCACCAGTACAGTAATGAATATCAATTTTGTAAATCAAATACAGGATTTGTTGAGAAAATAATAAAGTTCTTCACCGATTATTGAGATAATGCAATTAACAGACTTACTAACATTAAATCATTCTCAAGCTATCTTATTAAGCTCTATTTGGTCAGAATAGTACATTAAATATATATTGCCAGATCCTAAGTGTGTTTTATTTAGAACATTTCCATCTATCTTCGTAGGAGTCACCAATCTATAGCTTTTCTTTTTTTTTTTTTTTTTTTTTTGAGACAAGGTCTTACTGTCACCCAGGCTGGAGTGCAGTGGTAGATCCTAGCTCACTACAACCTCCATCTCCTGGGCTCAAGTGATTCTCCCCCCTCAGTCTCCCCAGTAATTGGGACCACAGGTATGCACCACCACACTTGGCTAATTATTATTATTATTATTTTAGAGATGGGGGTCTTACTACGTTACCCAGGCTGGTCTTGAACTCCTGGCCTCAAGCAATACTCCCACCTCAGCCTCCCACAGTGCTGGGATTACAGCTCTCTTTCTGAGAGATATCCTTGTCAGATTTTTCATGGGAAGCTTCTGTTTTCCACAGAGCTTTGGAGCAGCATTTACTGCACAAATTCCACAAAGGGGAAGAACTGTTAATGAACTATTCATATTCTTATTTCTGAATGATTACTTGTTTTTCTAGAAAACTCTGCATTTTGTTGCAAGTATTCTAACTTATTATCATACAGTTAACATGATATCTATTTATCTCTATGTATTCCAAAGAATTTGTGGAATTTACTTGACGCTTTTTTTTTTTAATTGCTCAGACAGAAATGGAAAATGATGGCCTAGGGGCTGTATCCCCTTAAGGATATGTTTTCTTTGGCCCATACCAAAGTTTTTCTAAATCTGAATAAGCTGTCACATTTAAGCATCAAAATCTGGATTTGACTCTGTTCTGACAGGAAGACATCTGAGGCACAAACTTGAATCTAGTTTTGGCCACATCCCTTGTGTTCCATATACAGTAATACATAATAGTTGGCTTCAACGTCAAGTGTTTCTAAGACCCTCACGTGTAATCCACAAGAATCCCAAGTGCAGCATGCTTCTATTACCATTTCACAAAGGAGAGAGCTGAATGTGCAGAGAAGTCGCTGGCTCAAGAGTTCAAACTTATAAACACATGGCCTATCCATTTTCCTGTATTTGTAATTAGCTTTTATTTATTTATTTATTTGGCGACAGAGTTTCACTCTTGTTGCCCAGGCTGGAGTGCAACAGTGCGATCTCGGCTGACTGCAACCTCTGCCTCCCGGGTTCAAGTGATTATCCTGCCTCAGCCTCCTGAGTAGCTGAGCTGGGATTACAGGCATGAGCCACCATGCCCAGCCTCACTTTTATTTCTTCTTTCACCCAATTGTCTAGAGGTTTTCTTTTGTTTTCCAAGTAATTTTTACTAATTTAACATATTATGATCAGAAAACATAGTACTGCCTATACATGTACATATGTACACATATACATATATGTACACATACACATATATACATTCCTACACATATACACATCTGTAATACACATATGCACACGCATGCACATATATACATATATGCACACATACACATATACATATATGTACACATGCACATACAAACGTATATATGTATACATGCACACACTCACATATACACACATGTACATGTGCATGTGTATGCATGTGCATATATGTACATGTGTGCGTGCATATACATATGTGTATACATATACATATGCATGTGTATGCATCTGTATACGTATGTGTATGTGCATGTATGTGTATGTGCATGTGTATATGTATATGTGTATATATGTATACACATATATACATATACACACATACATGCATATATACATATACATATATAGGCATATATAGGCAGTACTATATATTATGTGTATATATAGGCAGTACTATATATACTTTTTTTTGGTAAAGACTTGTATAGTTTTCCTGATGCCCTAATTTGTTCCGTTTAATTTCTACAAATATTCCACAGACATGGAGTAGGATCCATTAAATCAACTTTATTAATCCCATTATAAACATCTTTCATATGCTTATTTTTTTCTGCTTGATCAGTAATTAACTAATCACTTTCAAACTGCTAGTTTCTATACATTCAATTATCCTAGATTTCTATCGGCTTTTACATTATATTGTTTGATAGTATATGTTTTCCAATAAATATTCATATAAATGTCTGTGGGTCTTACAGTTCTGTTGTAGGCTACACATGAACAGCAACCAAAAAGAGGAAAAATCTTCTTTGTCCTCATGCTTTTTCCTTGAATTCTACACTTTTCATATTAACATTAGCCCTTGCTTTGTGATTTGCCTTTGTTTTATTTTACCCTGTCTTAATCTTAACCTTCCCAAATATTTTCATACAGGGTGCACCTCTCCTAGACAACACACAGCGGAGAGTGTGCTTCCGATGTATTCAATCTTTGTCTCTTGGCAGGAGAGTTGCCCTCATTACATTTCACTGTGACACAGGATACCCTTGGTTTTCTGTCACCATGTGTCTTGCTGCTGTCTCTGACAAGCACCACATCTTCTTTCCGTTCTCTGCCCCTTAGACAGCAGAGAAGTATACATACCCATTTATAGTTCTGAAGCTGTTTACGCTTTTTTTTAAGCTTAACTTTGCTATTCGTTTCAAGAATAAAACTTGACAGTTTTACACTGAGAGAAAAATCCTTGTTTTATTCTAAGGGGAGAATCACAATACTCGAGATAAAGAAATTGGCACATTTTATTTTCTACACTCAACAGCAACACAATGGGAACAGTCTTGAATTTCAGATGCTATTGCTCAGACTGCACATTTCCTAAGAACTGAGGTGTGCACTGGCTCCTAACCACATTCACAACAGCGGAGTCTTGACTGTTTCTAAATGACCTGATTCCATTAACAGTCCTATTACACAGAAACTGCTCATTCTTGAACTTATTACAGGTCCACAGTCTCTCAATCACAAATCCTGAAACCCAGAAAGTCCCAAACCCCATTTTTTTCCCCTGAACTTAATGCCAAAAGTAATTTAGCAACATAACTGACCTGAACTGATGTAAAGCTATTTACAGTCTTATTTGATTCCACTTAGATATATTTTGCTGAAAAGTACCAATGTAGTAACTAGTGGTATGAATACATAATATATGTACCATATTATCTAAAATTTGAAATAGCCTGAATCCAAAGCACAGCGTGGGTTAACATAAACACCAGCACTGACCACTGAAACCCTAGTGTAACAACACCCTAGTAACAGGAAGTACACCTAGTGTCTGCATTCTAAATACCACCCTCTAACAAAAGAAACCAGGGCTCTCTGGAGGAGGAGTTGATTCCAGGGCAGGGACAGGGATAATACAAGAGCCTGCTGGTGCTAGGAAGGAAGGAAGTGCTCAAAACAAAAAGCTAGGATGGAGAATGCTGATGGGGCACAAGAATCCAACTGAAGGATTGTCCACAGCTGGAACAACTGGAGCAACAAAATAAATGGTGATAATATTAATCATAATCCAATATCGACTACAGCCTGAAGAATCAATACCGTTGAGGCCGGGCACGGTGGCTCACGCCTGTAATCCCAGCACTTTGGGAGGCCAAGGCGGGCGGATCACAAGGTCAGGAGATCGAGACCACCACGCCTGTAGTCCCAGCTACTTGGGAGTCTGAGGCAGAATGGTGTAAACCTGGGAGGCAGAGCTTGCAGTGAGCGGAGATCACAAATCAGTATCATTGAATCCATACTGCATAACTGAGTAAGTAAATGAGGGAGAAGAGACAGCTCTTCCTTACAAAATTCTAATAAATAAGTATACAAAAATAAGGGAAATGTAAAATCACCATTAGAACGCCACAGGCAAAAGCCCCCGCTGAGTGTTACGTGAGAGGAAAGCTTAAAGAGAAACAGGGCACTTGCACTGCAAGGCAAAGGGTTAACCCTGCCCAGAGAGGCCTGGCCTCTGGCCCCGGCTCCTGGGAGATCTCTAGGCCCTTGGAACGCCCTGTCTGGTAAGAATGTCTGTCTAACTGGGCGCCCTGGGCCACTTCCACAGTCTGTGCTAACCCATGGTGGAGGCCTCGGGCACATAGCGCCAGCTCAGCCTCTGGAGGGCTGGAGAGTAAGGCCAGCAAGTCCACACAACTGAGACTCAACAAAACTCCAGACAGCGAGTCTCAGGTGGGCTTCCTTGGGGGGGCAATGGTACCTGTGTGTGCTGTCACTTGCTGGGAGAAGTTGGCACTGTTCACACGTCCATGGGAAGACACTTGAAGTGTCACACTAGGAACTCTCATGAGCCCTGCCTGGGCCCCTTTTCCCTCAGCTGGCTTTAATTTGTGTCCTTTTGCTGCAATAAGCGTTAGCTGTGAGTACAACAGCTATCAGTCAGCTCCATGAGTCCTTCTAGAGAATTACCTAAGGGTGGTCTTGAGGACCCCCAAGCTTGCAGTTGGTACCAGAAGTGAAGATGGTCTTAGGGAGCCCCAAGCTCCACACACAGTCTCAAAGCATCCACTGCAAGATAGTTAATTACAAAAGGAAAAACAGGAAGTTGATGGTGAAGAAACCTAGCAGCTACCACCCTAACCAGGGATCCAGGTTTACATACCTGACATGTAGACAGCATAGCCCAGGGAGGATGTGTGGGGAGGGCACCTCGCCCCCGTCTCTAGCAACCCCAGCCCAGGTCTCATCTCCAGAAGATATCAGGCAGGCCCACAGGGAGGACAGTCCAAAGTGATAGGCCCACCCTCTTTGAAAGCACCATGACAAGGGAGGGCCAAGGCCCTCACCCAGACCAGAGGAGATGGGGAGGGGTGACAATTAAATGCACAAGCGGCTTGGAACAGGGAAGGGCACTGGGGGAGCCTGGTCATATCCACATCAAGTCTGCCGTTCAGCTCCCAGGACTGCGGCCACAGGGGACTCTCAGCTGTGATAAACGCAGCATGAGTATGCAGGATGCTGTTTTGAGGGGAGGCGGGCATCCCCCCATGCTGAGGGGGGGGGCAGGGGTCTAAAACCACAGCAGACACACGGGCGCAGGAAGACAACGGTGCCCTGCAGGTTTTGGAAAAGAGACAGTGGCCTTCCTCCACTGGCTGAGGCACCCGGAGGGGCTTTTCAAGGATGTGGGTGGCAGTGGTAGCAGCCTCACCCTCACGACGACATTCTCCTGCTGCACTCACACAAGGAGACCTAGCAGGTACCAGGTTTCCATTTCCCTTAGAAGTCTATGAAGCATTTAAACCAATGAGTGCATTAAAATACTCTGTCCATCACTGTAGGATGCTAAGAAACTCAAACAGATTCAAACATCATTAACTGCACCTCAGGGTAAAAAAATGAGAAGCTGCTCTTTATAGACATGTCCCAGCTATAAGAAAGAAAGAAATGACAGATTTAGAGTGCCACCGTTTAGAGTAACCCCTAAGGAATAAGTGGATCCAGTATCTGGTCACAATGGTCGCCAGCAGTACAGACAGACAGCCCGCCAGAGGCTGGGGGCCTCCAACGAGAACCCACCCCCACCTGCAGCAGAGTTTTATCAACCAACCAGATCTAACCACTAGACATAACTACTAATTTACAGAAAAAGAAAAAAAAGGAAGGAACGTGTTAAAACAGTGATGTGATCATTAAGGTCCAGACTGGCACACTCGAAAGAACAATCAGTTCCTTCAACAAAAACCAGACAAGAGATAGCAGAGAACCCTATAGCTGTCAAACAGAGTCAAGAGATGATGTATCAACCAGTAGTGACATATGAACCCCACTGGATTCTGATTCCAACAAACAGTTACACAAAACATTTGAGGCATCTGGGACAACTGAAAATTTGAACATTTGCTAGATACTGACATTAAGAAAATACTGTTAATTTTTAAAGAATTGGCAACAGTAGGTGGCTATAATTTTTTTTAATGTCCTTACTTTTTTTTTTTGGAAATGGAGTCTTGTTTTCTGTCACCCAGGCTGGAGTGCAGTGGTACAGTCTCGGCTCACTGCCACCTCCACCTCCCAGGTTTGAGTGATTCTCCTGCCTCAGCCTCCCAAGTAGCTAGGATTACAGACATGCGCCACCACTCCTGGCTAATTTTTTTGTGTTTTTAGTAGAGACAGTGTTTCACTATGTTGGCCAGGCTGGTCTCGAACTCCTGATCTCAGGTGATCCACCCGCCTCAGCCTCCCAAAGTGCTGGGATTACAGGTATGAGCCACCGCACCTGGCCAATGTCCTTAACTTTTTAAAGATAATGCTGAAATATTTACAAAAACAGTAATGAAAACATCAAATCTCCTTTATAGATAGTACTCCAAAGCAATGTAAGAAATAGGACACGTGGTATATACTTGAATGTTTGTCTCTTTTGCCTTCAATATTATCTATCAGGTTCAATAAAGGCATCCGCTTTCCTTCATGAACTTTACTTGGTCTATGGTTAACTCTTTCTACAAATTTCACCACCACACTTCCTTCTATTATCTCTGCAAGTTCCATTCTGGTACTTCGTGAACCGTGAAGGTGTCTCTTCCTAAGTCACAATCCACACTGATGCATACAACATTATAGGGAAGAAAACTGATTAACAGAAAATCGGCAATTGTTATTTATTTTAAATAAGAAGTCAGTCATGATACTCTTAGGAATAGAGAGCAAGATATAAAATCGTATCAACCCTTTTAGATAAATACAAAGGACAAATGAAATACACAAAAAACAATACATTTTAAAAATCCACTGTTACTTTTTAGAAAAAGATTTAGCAGTTTCCATTAAGCACTACATCCCATTATTCCATTTTCAGGAAGGACAGATGCTTGAGGCCACATAGGTTACCAGCTCTTGTTTGGTCTTTAAAAATACAAATAAGTTGCTAACATTTTCAAATAAGATTTCAATAAAACTCTGACAATGCCACAGGACACACAGTTTGGCTCCATGTACATGTACCTGGGGACAGTGGCAGTCCCCAGGTCTCTGCCATGCCAAGATCAGGCCCCAAGGCCATTCAGCACCAGGCACAATCTCTGCTTTCCTGACACCTGGCCTGCTTTGCTTATTTACCTTAGTAGCCTTCCAGGTAACTGACACTGGTGTTTGAACCCTTAACTTTCACAAAGCTTGTTTAGGCAAATAAAATAGGTTCATACTGATGCTGGGAATTTTGTTACTAATTTTTTCCCTTAAGTTCAAATAAAACTAAGGAGTTGATAAAAAGGGTATTCTGAACAGAAAAGTAAAACCAAGAGCACAGAAACACCTGCTGTGTGTTTCTTCTGCCAGTAATAGTGACAGAGAACCCTCAGGCCCTCGCTCATCAGGGCTGCAGCACACACGGCCTCACCTGCATTGCTCCCCGCTCCTCTCTGCTTTTTTTCCTTGGCTAGTTGAATGGCTCGGTAATCAGTTCTTGCTGAGCCCCCACTTTCCTGAGACCAAAGAAAAGCGTATCAGTCACTTATCTAGACACAAAGGAAGGGTAGCAAGGGAGCTAGAGAAGTGCCATAAGCCTGCTTCTGGGACATATCCGAGCTCCCATAACCAGAGTCGCCAGCAAGGCACACAAAGGGCCAAATGCTACGTCCACTTGTGGCGAGGGCCGAACAAACTTGGAGCTCGAACAATGTATGTGACTTTCTTATCCAGAGAAGCAAAGTGTATTCCTCCAAAGTCTAAAACATAGTAAAATATTTTACACAGAAACTTTTTAAATCAATTACATACTTCTCTGCTGAAACAAACACTGAGCCTTGCCTGGGTGACCCAGGGTCACCTTACCATGGCACTCCGCGACACTTTTCACACTGTGCCACACACGTGTATGGCAGGCCCGGGACAGGTCCCACCTTAGAGACCCACAGCAGAGGCCGCTCTGGTGGCAGGGGCTACACTCAAAGTCTTACGCAAACACAATAATGATGGTACTGAATTCAGCAACTTTCCTGAGGGTGCCAGACAGTACTCAGAGGACTTCAGCTGTTGGAAGTCTGTGAACATTTCCAAAGAAAGACAGTTTAACACTTATCACCACGAAGAGAAAAAGAGCAGCCCTCAAAGCTCGTAGCATACCTGGGACCCATTCACCACACACCATTTGTACTCAGAGAAGCGAGGTAGCCCAACGCCACACAGCTAGCAAGAAAACGAACACGGGTTAGGACCGAGGTCTTGCTGGCTTCTCCACCTCCACCCACAGCTACAGCTGCACCAGGGAGCTTCCATTTCCCAAGGCACCAAGGCACACAGTCCTTGCACCAGGGACTGACTGCACACTTGTCTCTAACTGTGGCCACCTCCCATCCCTGCCCAGTCACCTGTACACTTAGCAACTGCTATAGCTGCTTAAGCAAAGGCTGGCAAGCATAGCTCTGCCACCGACAAGCAAGACACCAGAAATGCAGAGACAGAGACCGTCCTCTCCCACTGAAAGAAATGAAAGCTTGCTCCATGGAGCCTCAGTTACTATGTGCCTCACAACTGATCCTACTTCAAAAGATTTAACATTTTTTAAAAGTTGTGGTAAAATAAGATGTAACACTCTGAATAATATAAACGTCACCATCAAATTTAGCCTGTGCCACCAAAAAAAAAAAAAAAAACCCTATCTGATCATTCCCATCTGAGTCAGGAAAGTCAGACTATCTCCCAATAATCTTTAAATTATTTTAAATTAAATTATATTAAATGTATAATTGATATAAAGTATATTAACTGTTCAGCCTCAAAATTGGAGTACTCTTATAATCCTCCAAGAACTAAGGCTCATAAACCCCCTCCCTTTTTTTCTTTTCTTTTCTTGTTAATTCTAGTTCTAAAAAAGAGTTTGGTATGGTTTTAAAGTTTCCACTGAACCTCTGAAGGTGGCTTATGTCTTGACTCCTCTTCTAGGGCTGGTCATGAGCTGAGAAGCATAGAGGCAAAGTATCTCAACATTACAAAACCCCCAATTTTCAAGGAAAGGAGCACATTACCATGGAGCCACAGGACTCCAAAGGACCTCAGAAAGCATTTAGCCAAATCTCCTTATGTAGGAAATAAATGAGAATTTAAGGCTCAGATAGGTTAAGGTGATTTGTCAAGGTCATAAGAACTTGTCAGTTCCAGACTTGTAGTCCAGGGCTGCGTCCTTTTGTAAACCAGAAACGTCTGCATAGAAAGGATTAATCCAGAATATCCTCAAGACTGAGTATGAGAGAAGTGACCTATATGGTGGTGACTGAATAGATTGCTTCATACCAAATAGAAGTTGCCGGTGCCTGCACTGAGCTCTGTGTCCTGGGCACCGTGCCGCTCTGCTGGGCTGGACAACGTGGACTGGGGCAGCCCATGGCTTCCTTCCTGCTGCCCAACTGCTCCTGGGCGAGAAGGCGAGTCCGGCTCCACCTTGATTGGAGCCAGCAGTTCCGGGACACTGGCATTTTCTTGGGGGGTGCTTGAAGAGGTCGGTGTGGTGATGTGTGCTGCTAAGTTACTATTGGAGGTCAAAGCCAGTGGGTCGTCACTCAAGTTCTTCATGGGCAGAGCCACCAGACAGCCTAATGCTCCTGCACTCACAGTCTGCACATCATCCACACTGAAGCTGCCCTGCTGCAGAACCGTGGCTGCTGTCCCAAGAACCAGAGGGCTGTCCAGGCTCGGGGGAATATCACTGTGGGCCACCAGGACCAGGGGTTCCATTGGCCCTAGGGAGCTATTACTAGCAGGGAGGTTCCCTCCCAGAGAGGAGCTCACAGAAGTGACGTCAATAGTCAGGATTCCGGAGTTCAGAGCCTCGTCCGACCCACCTGCAGAACCACTAGCATTGGCAGGTGTGTCAGAGAAGAGCGCAGCAAGATCCATGTTAGTGAGCTCGCTTTGGCCTGGGCTGCTGAGTTCACTGCTAGGAGTAAGAGAACTCGGAGCTTCTAGCTGAGGTAAGAGATCTGAAAAAAAAAGGAATACACTCCGGTTACTTTATGACCTTGAAGACTGAGTACTTTTGTTTATGCCCATGATGTTATCAAGTGATGCCCCAAGGAAGCACTGACTGTCCTCTTCCCAGACTCTGAAGCTTGGTTATCATGACAGAGTCTCACGGCCAGTCTCTCGGGGCACCTGACACACACCCCAGGAAGGGACATGAAGGGATGCTGGCTGACATCAGACACTTTATGTATGCGTCTTGGATCCTCAGGCTGACAGGGCTTTCTCCAGTAGGAACAATTGGAGAGAGATTAAATAACATTTCCTAAGGTCAGGCCAACTGGTAACAGCAAGAAGCAAAGTAAGACTTGCATCCATGTCTTTCTGGCTTCAAAGCCTGCGCCCTCTCCCCTCCCAGTGCTACGGGAGCTGCCCGAGAGGACTGAACCTTTCCATGGCACATCATCCTCAGCTGCCAGTTGCTAGCTGGCCTGTGCTCTGAGGATATTTTCGAAATCAGCTTGTCAGCTCATGTTTGCCAAACTCTGTGCTCCACTCCACAACTAGCTGCCACCCCAAAACCGACTGGAGCCATATAGGGATAAACAAAGGAAATGAAACTGGCTGCCTGGCAAAGCCAGGACAGACCCGAAGCTTCAGCTCTAGGCAGATGCACAGGACCTCTAGGCATGCTGGGGGCCCCCTAGACAGAGCTGTTCCTGATGGGCTTTCCCTCCCAGAGCCTCCCCTACCACTGCATTTCCAGCCTCACATTTCCCCACCAGGACTGTAAGCCTCCTGAGGGTGGAGAGCCGTCTGACCACCACTGTCCCCTCAGCTCCCAGCACAGTGCCCAGCCCTGATGCAGCATGTAATGATTCTAACAGGCCCTTCTTCATCTGGAGTCTTAATTTTTGGTCATAATACTCTTTAAATATTTGATTATTTGTTATTCTATGACTATGAAATTTAAATAATCAGCATACCTTTGGGAGAATAATGACTTCCAAAAAATTTCAACGCATAGGCAAGTTTTGGGTTTGTATACAAGTACATGCCAGTTATACCAAATCACAGGATGCTTCAAGCATCAAGCAAACGATAAAATGGGAGCATAATTAATTTGGGCAAAAGAGCCAAATAAGGACTTGATGTCACCCTTTCCTGAGGACTGTCCCCAGCAGCTTCCTGACTGTGCCAGCACCTGGCCCAGAGGAAAACCTGCTCTCAGTTCTCTGATCCTATTTCTCCCACGCCAGCTGTTACTGACCCCAAACTCATACCTGCAGGCTGTGAACACCTGGCCAGAGTGTCTATTATATTTTATATTTTTAATAATGCAAATCTACAAAAATCTATTCTAGACAAAAAGCAAATCAAATTCAGAATGTATCATCTTTAGTTGTCATACTACTTCAAAGCTTAAAAAAAAGCATCAATATAGCATCACTTCTTCAATAAATATCCCTTAGTACCAATGAAGCATTTTGAAAGAAAACGGTAGTGATCCTTTGGCAAAATTAAAAATGGAAAACTATGTCAGTTTTTCAAAACTTTCTAAAAACTCCCTTGACTCTCTTGAGGATTCAGCTCCCTGTGAAGAGACCATGAATAATCTCAGTGCAAATGATACCCATTTATTAATAAATTTCCTTATTTAGCACTTTACTGATTCTATAAACATTTACTACTAGAGAGACCAGACATGTATAAGGGCCAGATATTAACACAATCACTAAATAAACATTAGTTAGCAGAGCATCTGGCAAAACAGTCATGATCACCACAGTTCAAAGCCCAGCCCCAGCCCCTCTTGCGGGTGTGACCCTGGCAAGTACTTTCTATCTTGGTTTCACCAGTGAGGACCTCACTCCCAGGACCACTGTTAGGGGGACTGAAACAACCCATTGAGGGCATGACATAATCCCACAGTAACCAGGTGTTCTAGTGCCTGTTTTTCACTAGGAGAAATGGTGACACGTGGTCTTCTACCTGACAGCTGGAAGGGGGATGACACACAAGTAAGTCATTGTTGCACAAGAAATTCAAGCCGGGGATACACAAGCTGCTACAGAAGAGGGTCTCACATCCCACCAGAGTTTAAGGAAAGTGCATCTGGTATAACACTGGGCTTCTGCTGACTTCTGAATTGGCCAGGTCAGGAAAGGGGAAGTGTGCCATGAGAGGGAACAGCGTAACAGGGGAGAGGCCTGAGTGATGTAGTCTCATAGAGCCATCAGAGAAAGGGGGCCTGGTCATGTGGGCCTCTGTGAGCAAAGATGACACCCTCCAACATGAATCAGGTGGCACACACATTCCCCGTCCTCAAGACACTACTGAAGCAAGAAGGGCAATTTATTTAAATATAAAGCTGAATGGTAACTCCTGTAAACTGTGAAAGATCAGTGTCCAAGATCCCAAGGAGGGGCTTCATGACCACTTCCAAATAGGATCACAAGAAAGCAAAGGCCACAGACCTGCCCTGAGCCCAACCCCTCATCAAACTCTATGCGAGGCATGGAGGCCTGTCCCCTGCCAATGTGGCAGCTGTGACACAGCTGCGCCTCAAGGCCAGTGCTCTCCTGTGGTACTGCTGGTCACACAGTCCACAGGAGGACCCAGTTGGTGACACACACAGCTTCCACGGACTGAGCAGCAGAAGTAACTCTAGGGCTAGCTAGGATGCCATCAGCCAGGCCCAGTGAGGAGCGATAACCACACCAGGCCCCAGAGAGCAGGGCACATGTGCGTGCTCCTCAGAGGGGCCGCCACCACAGCTGCCAGGCACTTCTGCATCCTGGACTGTGGAGAAGGCCTAGTGGGATAGGTTTCCTAGTCCCATGCTGCAAAGCTGCCCAATGACCAGGCACTCACATACTCAGCATTCCCCTTACAGGTTACCCAGCCACCGTCACTTTCCCCTCTAACCCTGCCCTCTCCAGCCCTCACTGCTCCCAGTCCACTCCTGAAACACAACTCTGCTCTGGCCTTTGTTACTTGGAGAGAGAACAGCTGAGGCAGACGGAAACGCAGGAGGGGCAGGTCCAGAATTCAGGACAAAAGTCCCAGTGAGAGACACAGGCTTAGGGGACATATGCTAGGGAAAGTCAACAAAGTGAAACATTCTTCCAGGAAAGCATTTCAAAGACATGGGAGGGGCCAGGCATGGTGGCTCATGCCTGTAATTCCAGCACTTTGGGAGGCTGAGGTGGGCAGACTGCTCGAGCCCAGTAGTTCAAAACCAGCCTGAGCAACATAGTAAAACCCTGTCTCTATAAAAAGTGCAAAAATTAGCTGGGCATTGTGGTGCATGCCTGTGGGCTCAGCTACTCTGGAGACTGAGGTGGGAGGATCACTTGAGCAGGACCCTGAGGTTCCAGTGAGCCATGATCACACCACTGCACTCCAGCCTGGGTGACAGAGGGACCCTGTCTCAAAAAACAAAAGACATGGGAGGGATTAGAGGGTCAAAAGCAAGAAAGTGGCAGAGAAAGTGCAAAAGAGGCCACTTGGCTTGGCAACCATGGCCACAACCCCACTGCCTGACGACTTCCAAGAGGTGAAGAAGGAACAGACGGCACTGGCACTATTCCCGTTTCTTGCAGGGAAGCAGCTCCCCACGGGGGCCGTGGAAAGTGCAGACCTTGGCGCCGGCTGTGCTGTCTGACCATGTGCGCCTTCATGCTGTGCTTGGAGGTGAAGAGTCTGTTGCAGGTAGAGACTGGGCAACGGCTTTTCGGAGCACCCACATCCTGCACGTGTTTCTTAGAGTGAATGTACAGACTGCTACGAGCGGAGAACCTTGCGCAACATCCTGGAACAAAAAGAGTAATGAGTGTGAAACCTGAGGATCACCAAGGAACCAGGAACAAGTGACACTTCCTCATCAGATCAGAACCACCAGACCTGCATTTTGCACCCTGGCTACTGGCAAGGACAGAAATCAAGTATCTCTAGGAATAGCATCACAAGTAATTCAAGTCAAAAGCAAACTTTTTAAAAAGCAAGAGATACAGTGAAACCCGTAGGGAGATTTGAAGTCCTACCTCAGCTATGTCTAAGCAACCTCTGTGCCTGTTTCTTCACCCACTACATGGAGATGTTGGGAAGATTAAGTCAAATTAAGTATTAACTGCCTAAACATTCAGTTGCAAACAATTTATTCTAGTCATCTCGATTAAGCTATTACCATAAAAAATGTAATCCTAGGATGACATTTAGAGCTGGAAACTATCTCGACAGATCACCAAAGCCAGTCCTTTCACTTTCCCACTGAGACACTGGATGCCCAGGGAGACTGAGCGGGTGTCCTGGAGCCCAGAGCTGGCATCTCCTTGCTTACACTCCCAATCCACTTATGACTCTGATCTGCACACAGGCATCAGAGGAAAAACAAGACACATTCAAACTTATAGTCACCTCCCCTCCGTGCCCTGGCTTTCCACTACGCTGGCGCTCTGCCCCATACAGGTGCAGGGAGAAGACGTGGAGCTCTTGGCGGCCAGAGACCTGTACCCGGCAGGGGCAAGTAGAATAGCCAGCTGCTTCAATAAAGGGCAGTAAGTCAGTGCCAACACTGAAGCATGCGAGCGGCAGAGGAAATCGCACACCTCCCAAGAAGGAAGAAAAGTGGTCTCAGGAGTATACAGCATTTGAGGTGACTGGGTCACTGTGCAGCAAAGCAGATGGTGCTCCTGCCGCAGAAGCTGCCCAGCCAAGGTATGGGGGCATGAAGGGCAGCTGTGCAGGCACCCCAGCCTGGGTTTCAGTTCAACCTCTTACCAGCAGTGTGGCCTTAGACAAATTATTTATCCTTTGCGGGTCTCCTTTTTCTGTTCTGTGAAATGGGAATGACACCTGCTTCTCAGGGGTGCTGAGGGCCCAATAAAGCCATACCTGTCTACAGAGCCTCTGCACGGACCTAAGCAAGTGGAGCGAGCAATGACACACTCGCAGCACCTTCTCAGGACAGTGGGGCGGTACTGCTGGAGCCCAGCACCTGGAGGAGGGATATTTAAGGAAAGAGGCTATGAAGATAGGTTACGGCCAGATGAGTAAGGGCCTTGGCTGCCTGTGAATGTAGTTTTCAACTACATTTTTCATTTTCTAATACAGCTGCAAACTCATTTCCAGGTCAGGCTCATCAAAGACCATCTGGGAAACACAGGAGATGGTCCGACGGCCCAGGCTTGCCCTGCAAATGCACAGGGCATTTCCTCCGCATGCCCTGCTCACCATGGTACACAGGGTACCCTGGAACCCCCTTTCCCAGCTGGGGGTCCTGAGCACAGATTTCTAGAGACAGGTCACAGAGCAGAGGCTCTAAGCACATCTTCTGTCAAATGCCTTCCCAATGGCAGGGCCACGCTACAACAGGACCCGTGCACACTCTTGCCAGCACTGGGTTTCCATTTTTTAAAGTATTTGCTAATTCCATAGGCAAAAATATATTTCATTTTGGTTTGTATTTCCTGTGACAACCAGGAATGTAATCATTTCTCCATGTGTACTAACTGCCGGCTTTTCCAAATTCTGCCCATATATTGAGATCTGTGTCCATTCTTTACAAATCCAAGCTGCAACCAGGGAGAGGCAGAAGCAACCATTACTGATAGACCTGTCTGCAAGTTGCATTCAGAGGACAGTGAGGCGCTCACGTGGATGGCCAGGCAAGCACGAGGCTCAGCAACACACGAGACACAGGCCCCAGCAACACACAGCCCCGAGGCTGCCATGATGCCACCCAGTGCCTGCCCTCAGACAGACTTCTGGTCTGCGGTCCTGTCCTTTCCTCCTCCTCCTGTTACTATAAAAAAGGTAGTTTTGCCTTTTACTTTTTATTATACAACAGTTCAAACATGTACCAAAGTGGAAAAAATGGTGTCATCAGTCCCAACTATTGCCCAACCCCAAGAATGATCAACTCTCAGTCCAGCTGAGAAGAGGTTCTGGGCTCCTCCCACTAGCTCCAACTCCATCTCCACATGCTGCCCACACCACGTGGGGAGTGCCCCCTTTCTCTCCCAGCAGAACACCCAGACTTGCTGGAAGAAACAGAGCTCTACAGAAATAAATGCCCCATCCTCCACAGCCAACTCCCACCTTTCCCCTTTCCCCAGTCACCTCTGGTGGAAGTGTCAGCACAAACCATCCCTGTCTCCCACTCAGGCCACCTCTCAGGGCATCAGAGCAGGACTCTGAGTGACCCCACGGAACCTCATCCATCAACACACCAAGACAACCCCGCAGGTGGCACTGAGGCATGTCTTCCCTGGTCCTGGCTCACCCTAGCACTCAAGGTGACCCCCACTTCCACACATCCCCTCTCACCTCAGCACCACCCCCTCTGTGCTCTTGCTGGTCCTGCCAGTACCCATCCCAGCCACTCCACTGGAATCGGGGGCAGCCCCAGGGCTCTGTCCTAGGTCCTTTTTAAAAAAATCTAACAGCAATCATAACAACAGTAAACTGACATATGTACTGATGTTTTCCATATGCTCTAAACTTACTAACCAATCCAGCCTTCGCCAACAACCCTGGGAGGTTTTATTCACTTTACAGACGAGGAAGAGGCACAGAGAGCTTCAAGTGTTTGTCCAAGGTCCCAGAGCTACTTACGAGGCAGACTTGGGACTCGAATCCAGGCAGTGTGACTCCAGAATTCAGGTTTTTGATCAACTACACTACCCTGCCTCTCCTCCATTTATACTCTTCCTTGAGAATTTCATCCACTTTTGTGGCTTAAATGACGACTTGGGTGCTGTCTGCTTCACTCCCTGCCTGGTCTACTCTCCTCAGCGCCAGCGGCACATCCCCTGCCCTTTGCGCATTAGATGCACAAAGGTACCAAAAACACAACATGTCCAAACCAAACTCTGTTTCCTCCAAATCCACTCAGCTGAGACACTGACCTCAACTAAAATCCAAATCCATTACCGTATATTGTGACTTCTAACTCCCACCTCTGCCATCGATGCCCCTTTCTCTTTTCCCACCATTAACGCCCCCATCCAGGCCATCCCACCTCCCCACACCCTTGGCTGCTTTCCTTCCTGAAGTCAGACTGAGCCACAACTCAAACATGATCACATCATACGCTCACCCAAACACTCAAGCCTGCCACTCGTAGCCCTGAGAGGCTCTCCCAGGCCATTCCACCCCCAACACCCACACGCACGTGTCTGGTGCTCTTTCCCCTTCTTCAGCTGACTGTGAGGCCATTCTCACCCCGAAGAGCAGTCTGGGGAAACCCTCTGTGTCCCTGCAGCACCCTACATGTTATCTGTTCCCCTGTCTGCACCTCCAGCTGAAACCCTGACGGAAGAAGGAACTGTATATACGTTCACTTGTATATATGTTCACTATGTTCTAAGAGCTAGTCTCAGCTTTAAATGGGTCTTTAATATTCTCTCTTCCAGATAAGGAAACCAAGGCCCAAAGCAGCAGCTTGCCTGAGGTCACCACTTTAGGGAGCAGTAGAGCCAGACTTTGAATCCATGACTACCCAACATGCCCTGGCTCACCGCCTCCCAGTGCACCTGCAGAACTAGAGTAGGGCCAGCACGCACAGGTCACGCAGCCAATTTCTGGCATATGAACTAAGGCTTCAGTGTTTTAAAGGAAGAAACCTCTCTACTATCCCTTTAAAAAAGTCAGGTTGGGTGCGGTGGCTCACACCTGTAATCCCAGCACTTTGGGAGGCCAAAGTGGGTGGATCACTTGAGGTCAGGAGTTTGAGACCAGCCTGGCCAATATGGTGAAACCCTGTCTCTACTAAAAACATAAAAATCAGCCAAGCGTGGTGGCGCACGCCTGTAGTCCTAGCTACTCAGGAGGCTGAGGCATGAGAATCACTTAAACCTGGGAAGCAGAGGTTGCAATGAGCCAAGATTGCGCCATTGCACTACAGCCTGGGCGACAAAGCAAGACTCTGTCTCAAAAATTAAAACAAACAAAAAAAAGTCAGTCTAGCCTTATTGCTATGCAATTACAAAATGATTGGAGCGACCATTTAAACGTGATCTCAAAAGTACCTACGATTTACTGAGTCCGAGCTCCACACCAGATGGATAAACAGGCATTTTCCACGTTTCACCTAATCCTCATGACCACCAAATTAAACAGGTAACTTAACTAGAGCCACAGATATAGTGAGGATCAGGGCCATGAGTCAAACCATGTCTGATTCTCAAGTCACTACTCCCAAAATAGTACAATTAACTCAATGAGGTAACTAAACATAACACCACAACTTATCAGTCTTTAAACAGCTAACATTTACCTTCAAACAATGGAAACTTAACAAGATAAATGTTGGCCTGGTACTTAGTTTACTGCTCAAAGCAATGTTTTAAAATCTACCTTCCACAGGACACTCGAATGGCTTTGTGCCTAGGTGGGTTATGCTGTGGCCTTTCAGATGCTCTGCTCTCGTGAACGATTTCCCACAGCCTTCGACAGGGCAGGTAAACCTCCGGTCATCATCATGTTTCCTGCCAGACAGAAAAATAAAGGAGCTGTGATTCCTCATACAACTCACCGTGATTCTTTGTTTAAAATTCTACAAAATATACCAAAATACAAACTTCACATTTACAAAAATTAGTAGTACATTTCAGAAAATCTTTACTCTGTCTTTAATCCATGTGAGAAGATTTGCAATTTAGCTACCCCATAGTTAAAAATTCTACCTTAATGACTAAGCAGACCCCAGAGTCACACATTGAACAATTAATGCTATTTCAATTTAAGAACAGTGGAGTCCCAAATGTATTGATGAAGGTGTTTCTATTGTTTAGAAACCCTCATGATCAGCAAGCTTTCCGAGCGACAGAGGGCCATGAGAAATGTGCACAGAGCATCAGCTGCAATGCTAAAAGACTCTCTTAAGCCAACTTGTAAAGACTGTGTCTTTTCCTAAGTGACATTTTTATATTAAATCCTCAGAGCCCAGTTGTGCAAGCACAGAGAAACCATCGAATCTCTCCGAGTCTCACTGTAAAACAGGAAGAATAAGAACATTAGCTTTGAGGTTGTTGTGAAGATAGAAGACACACATGTAAAGTGCTGAGCATCACCTGGACAGTCTCCAGGGTTGTCATTACCACCACGAAAACTTGTAATTACATGAAGAAAGCTTATTCTACAATGTTAAGTTAAACAAAACTGGAATTTTTTTTTTAAAGAACAGAGTATACCAATTAAGTTTTTTTTTTTTTTAAATTATACACAGGGCTGGGTGTGGTGGCTCACGCCTGTAATCCCAGCACTTTGGGAGGCTGAGGTGGGCGGATCACAAGGTCAGGAGATCGAGATCAACCTGACTAACACGGTGAAACCCCGTCTCTACTAAAAATACAAAAAAAAATTGGCCAGGCGTGGTGGCAGGCGCCTGTAGTCCCAGCTACTCGGGAGGCAGGAGAATGGCGTGAACCCGGGAGGCAGAGCTTGCAGTGAGCCGAGATCGCACCACTGCACTCCAGCCTGGGTGACAGAGCAAGACTCCGTCTCGAAAAAAAAAAAATAGTACACACAGAAAAAAGTGTTTTCAGGCAATGAGATTCTCAGCAATTTTTTTTACAGTTTTCTGAATTTTCCAAATTATCAACACCGAGCTATTTTTACAACTTAAAAAACGTCTACAGATATTTCATTCGTTAGTTTCTGCTGCTGACAAATCACTCATTTTCAAAGCTGATAATGCAAACCAAAATGTAAGGATTACCTTCTGTGCCTTAGAAGTTTGGACATGCTGGTGAAGGTCCAGCCACAACTGTCAGAGTCACAAATAAATGGTCTTTCACCTTATAAAAGAAAAAAAGTACACAGCATAAAATTTACAACTCCAACAGCTACGATGAAGACAAATCTTGGGTCCAAATGCTTTGCGTTCCCTAGCTCATTACCTGTATGGCTCCGCAGGTGAATTTTCAGCCGACAGGCTTTATCATACTGCTTGCTGCACCCAGGAAAGGAGCAGGAAAAGAGCTCTTGTTCCCTGAAGTGGGCTCGGTTATGGGAAAACAGGGCACTCACCGTGATAAATGTCTTCTCACAGCCTGAACAAGGAAAACACAAACCCTGCTCAAAGTGTGGCAAAAATTATACAACATAGCTAATGCTAGTCACACCCACTGGACACTGTTCACCCTGAAGCAGACAAGGAAAAACATGACTCACAAGCACTCTCTAAAAAGGGATGACCATTAATGCTTGTTGGCTTTGTGATCACCACAAGAAGGCAGCTAATGGCAGCCAATAGGCACACGCTGGCCACCTGCTGCAACACGACTTGGAGATGGAACAGCTGATAAAGAGAAAGTCCTCTGTTCAAAGCCATCTACTGGCCAGTTCCAGAGCACTGATCCTGAACACAGGCTGAGACCCAAGAACCCCATGAGAGAAATCAAATACTAAGGAACAAGATTTTGTCTGGCAGGGTTGATCTCTGAAAGGTTACAAATCATCCTGCTGGCCAGGATTTTTCACCCCTTGGGGGTGATGCTGCATCCTCTACACATCCAAATTTCCTCCCTGACACCCTCTAACTGCCAGCCCTGTCCCTTGCTATTTGGCTTCTTTTTCCTTTTGCCATTTCCTTAGGTTCTCTGCTTTGTAATCTTCACCTCCATCTTAACCCCCGGCCAAAGCAGCCAAGCCTTAACAATTCCACAGCAATGCTTCTCCTCCAACAGAAACATTCAGGGCTCCAACAGGGTGGAAAATATGAGGCTGCAGGATGTTTAACACGGGTCTTTGCCACAGCTCTTCTTGGAGACTTTAACAAGATACCATCATGCCTGTGAACTGCCACACAGATGTACATGGCATGGCACTGCCCAAAAGTATCAACCCAAGGAACCCTACTTTCCCCAGCAACATCTAACCAGGAAATGCTGATCTTTGGCCGCGATCTGGTCCCAAAATAGCCCCAAGAACCCCCCACAACCCCATAAATAATTACACCCGTTGGTTCTCCCTCTGCAATCTCACCTGCTAGAGACCCTCATCATTCCCACTCCCTGGCTCAGGTCCTCAGGAAATTCAGGTCTGGGCCCTTTGATGATGCTTCACTGGTACTGCTCCTGCTTTTAACCATCTAATCTCATCTCAACACAAGAAGCCTCATGGATCAGCCAACACAAAACCCTCAAGGGACCTCATGCCTGGAAGCAGGCAGGATCCCTAACCTTCCTAGCATTATACACAGAATGAAACTTTTTTAGCAGGGAGAGGGTCTACAGCCACCATCAGATTCCCAAGAATGTATGACTAAAAAAGGCTTTGAGCTAGTGGCCTCAAGCCACATTCTCTCTGAAGAGGAATGCGCAAGACAGTCCACGGGCATATGTGAGAGAAAAAATAATAAAACCCGTTCATAATTATCATCTCATCCTTTCAAAATTCTTGTTTGAAAACATTATAAAGAGCCGTGTGCATATACAGGTTAAGGGCATGCTAGGCACACATTCCAGTTTCGGTTTGAATGACTGGTCCTTCCTCCTGGGCCCTCACCACAGCCCACAGTCCCCACCTGGGCTCTGCCATCCAGCCGACCCCATTCTTCTGCCTTTCCAGGCAGGAATCCTCTCTTGCCCTTCTGGAGGAACCCCGTCCCTGTGAAAGCAGGGAAAGTTGCCCATCCTGGTGAAGGATTAACTGTGTTGGAGTCCTACATTCCCTACAACTGCAGGTCCACACAGTGGAGACAGCGGAGAAATAACCAGCAGTGGACTTTTTTTGTTTTTGTTTTTGAGACGGAGTCTCGCTTTGTCGCCCAGGCTGGAGTGCAGTGGCGAGATCTAGGCTCACTGCAAGCTCCCTCTCTGGGGTTCATGCCATTCTCCTGCCTCAGCCTCCGGAGTAGCTGGGACTACAGGCCCCTGCTACCACGCCCGGCTAATTTTTTGTGCTTTTAATAGAGACGGGGTTTCACCGTGTTAGCCAGGATGGTCTCGATCTCCTGACCTTGTGATCCATCCGCCTCGGCCTCCCAAAGTGCTGGGATTACAGGCGTGAGCCACAGCGCCCGGCCACCAGCAGTGGACTCTATCCACGAGGCTCGGCCTCTGTTTCTTCATGTGTAAAATGAGGACAGTTTTTAACCTTCACAGGTGGCTAATTTTTAAAACTTCACAAAACTGTGAGGTTCAACGGAAATAAAAGTATAAAAGGCAAAAAAGCCAGGATGTGCGCACACCTGTGGCTATCCTCCCAGCGTGTTAAGGTCCTGAATCTGGCCACATTCATCTCTGCTCCTCCAGCACGGAGTGTGCAGCCCATAAATAAATGACGAGACTGAGGAAAATAAAGACCTGACACACAGCTCCGTGCCACTCTGTGAAGATGCGCTGCCGCTTTCATCAAGCGCAAGCAGGTTAAGGGTATCTGTTGCCGCCACCTTTGGGAAGCGCAGCTGTAGTGATCTGCGCTACCTGCCATCGAAATCCCTGCGGCAAGGCAGGGCCAAGATCTCAAATCGAATGACATGGAAGGAGCTAGAACACAAATCCCGAAGAGCCTGCGTCCCCGGCTTGCTAAGGTCTGGCAGGCCCCTCTGTGGGGCGGACGTGGCACCCGGGGCCTGCCTGCAACACCGCGCAGCCCGCCCGCCCCCGAGCGCGCGGTTACCGGGAAAGTCACACTTGTAAGGGCGCTCGGGCTCGAAGTGGCTGCGCTGGTGGGAGCTGAGCTTGGCGTGCGTGGGGAAGCGCTCGGCGCACACCTCGCACTTGAACAGGCTCTCCTGCTCGTGGCCCTTCATGTGCGCCTTGAGGTTATAGACCGTAGTGAACTTCTTGCCACAGCCGCCCACCGGACAGCCGAAGGGCCGCAGCTTGTCGTGCGACTGCAGGTGCCGCTTAAGCTTGTAGGACGTTGTGAAGGCCCAGCCGCAGCCCTCCAGCGGGCACTTGAAGGGCCGCCGGCCTTGACCGCCGCCGTGCGTGAGCAGGTGCACCTTGAGCTGGTGCTTCTTGGCGAAGGCCAGCGCGCACTGCGGCTCGGGGCAGCGGTAGCTGGGCGTGCTGGGGCCGGAGGCCTGGGGCGCGCGACGGGGCGCGGCGGTGCCCGCGCTTGCGGGGCCGGGCGGCGCAGACAGCGCGAGGACGCCGCGGTCGAGGCGCACCAGCAGATCCTGGCTGCTGATGGTGACGTCGCCCGCCGGGGCTACGCCAGGGCCGGGGGCGACGGCCGGGCCGCTGGGGCCCTGCTCCGGGCGGCTCGCCGGGTTGGCACGGGAGCCAGGCTCGGCCTCCTGTGATCCGGCAGCCTCGGCGGCGGCGCCGCCGTGCGGCACTTCCAGCAGCACCAAGAACGAGTCGCCGTCGCTGTCGTCCTCGGCGGGCGGCGGGCTCGGCCCGGAGGCCTCCCTGGGCCGCGCCCCGGGCCCGCCATCTTCGGGGCCCCGCACCAATAGCAGGCGGCGGCGCGCGGGGCTCGGGCCGGGCGGCGCTGGGGCTCGGCGGAGCGCGCCGGGGCCGCCGCCATGTTGCCCTCCGCGCGCGGTCGGGGCGGGGAGCAGCGCCGGGAGGTCCATCTTGGGCCCAGCGACGGCGTCGGAGCCGCTTCGGACGCAGCGCGGCCCGCGCCCCGCCCAAGTGTGCGTGCACTGCCCCGGGACGGGATCCGCGCCAAGACCCGTCGTAGAGTCCGGCTTGGAACCGCGCGTGCGCGGACGCCGCCGGGCGATGCGCGAGGCCTGCTGGGCCGACGTGACGTGGGGCGGGGCTGCGGGGCCGCCAGAGGCGGGGGCGGGGCGCCGGGACCGACTAGGGCGGGGCGCGGGGTCGGGGGGCGGAGCGCCGGCCCCGAAGAGGGCGGGGCGCGGGACAGCCGGGGACTGGGTGAGGCTCCGAAAGCTGAGTGAGCGCTTCCCTCTTGTTCCCGCTGGCATGGAAGTCGAGGCTTGTCTGACTTCGAGTCATATTAGTATTTCAGACACTTAACAAGCAGCCTCTCGTAAGCACTGACCGCGTCCCAGGGGCTGTGCCTGTCTGAGCTGATTAAGCGTGCGCGGTCACCCAGGGGTGAGGAAACAGGCACGGAGAGCTTGAGTCACACACACAGTTGGCAGCCGGCAGATTCAGGATTCGAACCTGTCCAACAAGCTGTATGCCTAGCCCCAGCTCACTTAAGTGCAAGCCCGCCCGCCGCCGCTGGCGCACAGACCTCGTTTGCTTTGGCCCAGGTCCTTGCTGGGCACACGAGTCCTCCCTGATAGGTAGGACCCCTGTCTGTATTTCCAACTGTATTTCCTACTAAACTTGGCACAACCTCACTCTGCAACAGCTGAATTACTTACTGTTTCCGTTCCTCGCCCTCTCCCACCTCACCGTGCACCTTCACATTCAATCTGGACTCCTCCACTTCAACCTCACCACCACTCAGATCCAAACCCGCACTTTATTCCTGGGTACTTGAAAAATAACTACTAGCTGGTCATCGGTCTCCCTCCGCTCCACTCGCTCCCATCCATGGGGCACGGTTTTATGATCCAAAAATTGCACATCAAATTATGCTTACCCCCAACTTACTCCCGAAGGCGCCTATGGCCTTGCTAGTCTACCCTCCCCGACCTGTTTCCCTCACTTCCCGCCACTCTCCCGCTGCCCCCCACCCTTCCCCCGCACCCCACCTCTTTTTCCCAGTTCATCCAGCAGGCCAAGCTGGTTCCAGCCTCAGAGACTTGGCGCAGCTGATTCTGATTCCTCCGGGAGGACTCTGCGGCCCTTCTGATCCAAAGCACATGCTTACCCAGTCCGGTATTCCCACCTCTGTCTGATCTGTTTGCTGTTAGAGCTCTCATCACCCGCTGTTTTGTGTGTTCCTTCCCTGCTCCTTCACTGCCTCTCCCCCTCTGGAATGTAGTCTGCTGGAGCCCAGGAACTGTGTCCTATTCACGGTGTGTGCCCAGGAAGACTCTTGATGCATATTTATTAAATACATGAATGCTTTATTATTAAGAGTAATTTTTAGAAGCAACACAAATTATAATATTAAAAAGAATACAATACATCCATTAAATATATCAGTTTATGCCGAAAGCATATTGTTCCTAGACCATTCAGTGGAGGAAAGAATAGTCATTTCAACAATGGCGGCACTGGGACAACTGGATCTCCACATGCAAAAGGACCAATTTGGACCTGTATCTCTCATCAGAGGCAAAAATTAACTCAAACTAGAGCAAAAGCCTACATGTAAAGCATAAAACTATTTGAAGAAAAATAGGTGTAAATCTATGTGACCCTGTATTAGGGAATAGTTTGTTAGATATAATATTGAAAGCATAAGAAAGAAAAATAGATAACTTGGACTTCATCAAAATTAAAAACTTACTCAGGTAAAAGGACACCAATAAAACAGTGAAAAGACAACTCAGAATGGGAGAAGAGTGTGCAAATCGTGTATCTGATAAGGATCTACTATTTGGAATATATAAAGAACTCTTTTAACTCAACAAGAAGACAAATAGTCCACTTTTTTAAAAGGCAAAGGTTTGAATAGACACATTTCTCCAAAGAAGATAATACAAACAGCCAATAAGCAAATAAAAAGAGGCTCAACATCATGAATCATTAGGGAAATGCAAATCAAAACACAGTGAGATACAACTTCACACCTACTAAAATAGCGGTAATTTTTTTAAAAACAGGATACAGAAAAATTGGAACCCTCACATATTGCTGGTGGGAATGTATAATGGTGCGGTGTGGAAAACAGTTTGGCAGTTCTGCAGAAAGCTAAACATAAACTCCACATGAGCCAGCAAGTCCATGTGGCTGAGGCTGAAGTGTGGTGGCTCTTCACAGGTGCAGTCATAACTCAGCCTCCAATTGGCCTCAAGCAGTCCTTCCAGGTCAGCCTCCCAATTAACTGGACTACAGGCATATGCCATCATGCCCAACTTGAAGAAAAAGAAATATTTTAAAATAAATGTAGTGTAGCCTAAGTGTCCGGTGTCTATAAAGTCTACCATAGTGCAGTCATGCCTGAGGCCTTCACATTCACTCACCACTCACTCAGTGACTCACTCAGAGCACTTCCCAGTCCTGTAAGCTCCTTTCATGGTAAGTGCCCTATATGGGTGTACCATTTCTTTATATTTTATGTAAATAGCTTATTTTTACTGTACCTTTTCTATATTTATCTATGTTTAGAGACACAACACTTACTGTTGTGTTACAGTTACCTGGCATATTTAGCATGGTACCATGCTGTGCAGGTGTATAGCCTAGGAGCAGTAGGCTATCCCACGTAGCCTAGGTGTGTAGTAGGCTGTGCCATCTAGGTTTGTGAAAGGATACTCTATGACATGCATACGATGATGAAATCATCTATTAATGCATTTCTCAGAAAGTATTCATTAAGTGCTCATTAAGAGATTCCTTACTGTACATTTATATTAAATATAATCAAATTTGATTTATATGGATTAAAAAATCAAATTTTAGAGTTCAGTTCCTCTCTGTGTCAAATACTATGTCAAATACTGAACACACTGTGTACAGCCTGCAGTTACCACACTGGACAGTGCAGACCGCCACTAGGTCTGTCACTGCTGTAAGGCAGGGTCTGGAGGCTGCTGCTGTCCTGGTCTTTCACACAGCTCACCAGGTGCCCCAGCATGGCAGCTGGCCTCTCAGAGGGTATGTTGCTAGAACTCCAGCAGCCCTCTCTTAGGACCCAGACCCAGAAGTTGCACAGCATTGATTATACCACATTCTCGTGATCAAAGTAAGTCATAAGACATTGCAGACCCAGGCAAGGGGAATTTGTACTCCACCTCTCAATGGGAGGTACTGGAAATAATTTGCAGCCATCTTTAAACTATCACAACTCTGTGCCTCAGTTTCCTCATCTGTAAAATGAAGAGGACTGAGAAAGAAAAAGGGCAGCCCCTGCCATCCAGAAACTGGTCGGGTGCTAAAGCTGGGCCACTCTGTTCTGTAAGACTTGAACCATCACGCAGAAAACCAACCTAGGCCAAAGTCACTGAGACACAATGACATGAGACAAAGCAAGGCCACGTCATGATGTGTCTCCACCCAGGTAAAGCGAGGTCACTTGCTGTGCCATTTGCAAGACACCCAGCACCCCCTCTCACTAACATGAGCAACTGCCGCTTTTGTACCCCTGACAGCTTGTCTGTCTGTGTGCCCCCCTCTCTCTATATAGGATTTAGTCAGAAACCTAGTCGTGGTGTTGACTCGATTTCTGGTAAGAGCCAATCCAGAGCAAATCCCCGCTTCCTAAGACTCCCCCACCCGACCAAAGCTCAAATCTGATACTCGGTTGTTTCTAATGCCCTCTGCTGAGACACCCTGAAAGTGGCAACAGGACTCCTGGCGAGGGTCAGACGCACCACTTCACCAGGAGGGCTCGAGTCAGCTCAATGTTGTCATTCAGTGGGACTCAGGCAGAGACTTGAACTTGGTAGTCTCAAAGGAGTCCCCCAAGTTACAAGGACCACAGAACTTGTGCCTCAGCCACTCAGACCTGCACTCTCCAGGCTGTGTAGAAAGGATTTTGGAGAAGCCGGGGGAAGGGACACAGATGACACACGCGTGCACGCTCAGATTTATTTGTGTCTGGGGAGAAATCCCACCAACCCAGGTATCACTGGATGTCCAGCACCTCTTTTGGGCTAAAAGGCATCACGTGGATCTTGAGATTGCTAACAGAAGTGTCCACGATTCCCAAATTTTGATGAGAGTGGGGATGGGGTTCATGGGGAGCAAAAGATCATCTCTTTGTCAAAGGTCACAAGTTCAAATCCCAGCAGAGGTCATACAAGTCACACAAATGTGGGAGACAGATGGGCACAGGAAACATAGAAGCTCATGCCAAGGGACAAACAACACGCACGCTCCGCCTCACCGTGGGGTCTGTAGGGATTGGAAGGGACTGTGGCCAAGTGTAGAGAGCTAGGCCAGCCCAGAGGGGCCCCCAGCAGATCGCTGCCACAGAGGTAGTGAGAGCATGGTGTCACCTTATATCTTGATTTTCAAAAAATAAGCTCTGAATTTCTTCCAATTTATAAACATTCGTGACAAAGTCAAGTTTTTTAAAAACAGGACAGACCAAACAAAACACAACTGCAGTCTGAGTGTGGTGCTGTGCTCCTGTGGTCCCAGCTACTTGGGAGGCTGAGGCAGGAGGATCGCTTCAGCCCAGGAGTTTGAGGCTACAGTGAGCCATGATTGCACCACTGCACTCCAGCCTGGGTGACAGAACAAGATCCAGTTTCTAAAAAATATAAAAATAAAACATAACCGCAGGTCAAGTCCGGCCCACAGGCCCCTGTGTGGTTGTCTACTCTGGGAAAACTGGAATGGGAGAGTGCACCACTCAGCCGGGCCCTCCCTCCCTGACCTGGGCTTGCCAGCAAGGAAAGCATACAGTTCCCAGGGACCCTGGGTTTGCAGGGAGCAGGGGCTGCCCAGGGAGAGGACCCTAATGCTGTACTACAGGGCCTGAGCCTTTCTCACCACCAACTGTTAAGGCAACTGAACCCTACACTCATCATGGCCAATTGGTTTCTCTTTTAATCATTTTGATGAAAACATTTCTAACTGGACTATACATCCTTGCCTTCTGAAAAACAAGATGGTACTAGGCACATCAGAAGCCACACTGTTCCGTCCATGGCGACTGCAGCTGTGGCCAGCTACCCCAATTCCGCTGTGAGCCCCGTGGGAGTCAGCTGCCACTTCCCTCTGTAGCAGCCAACAGCAGGTTGGCATGCAGGGGCCCAGGGAAGTAGCTTGCTCCCTGGCATGGCTTGGTATGGAGACCAGAGGGCGCCTGGGGTGTGGCTGGAAGCCACCAGAGCCCTGCCTGTCCTTCAAGAGGGAAGGTGCTGGATGGGGAAAGGGTGATGCCAGGGCCCTGCGGCCTGCTCTTAAGATGTGTGCACAGATCCATGCAGCAGGGTCTTCCATGGAGATGTGGGGACAGATGATGCATCCCTACACAGTCTGTCCCATCTCTCTCTCTATCTCTCTCTGTCTTTCTCTCTTTCTCTGTCTCTTCCTCTCTGTATCTCTCTCTTTCTCTGTCCCCTTTTCTCTCTGTGTCTCTCTCAGTGACTGTCTCTTTCTGTCTCTGCCTCTCTCTGTGACTCTGTCTCTGTCTTTCTGTCTCTGCCTCTCTCTGTAACACTCTCTCCTCTCTGTCTCTGCCATGGAAGGATGCAGCGAGAAGCTGGCCTCACAGGAATCACTCCAGCTGGCACCTGATCTTGGGCTTCCAGCCTGCAAATGGGTTTCATTTCTGTTGTTTGGGCCCCGGTGCCAGACGCTATGTGGCAGCCGCCCTAGCTGACCAACCTGGTTGCTGTGTTTCCAGGCCCCACGTCTTGGTTCTGGCAGGAAGAAGGGGTGAAGGCAAAAAGCAACCCCACTGGATCTGTCCATTTTATTAGAAAAACGACGGCTCTCAAGAAGGCCGGCCCCACAGACCCCGCCGTCATCTCGTGGGCCAGGACCAGGCCAACAGTCCCTCCTAACAGCAAGGAAGACTGGAGAATCAGGCGGTTTTTTTACCCTATATTGCTGCCCACACAAAACGAGGCTTTTCTTCACAAGGGAAAGGGGAGAATGGCTACTGGGGAGGAGATGCGGAGTGCAGGGAGGGTGGGGACCAAGAACCCGGCTGGCCTGCCCCTCTCCAGTCCACAGACATGTGGGGTGTCTGGTTTTCTGTGGCCCTCAGAGGCCCACCCCACAGGCTCTTGCTCATTTCTCTGTTTAGGATGAGTTATCTGTTCGTCTGTTGCACGCCCAGCTAAGGGAATGAGATTCATGAGCCATGGCCCTGACAGAGGCCACCTCCCCCATCCCAGTGACCTCTCACAAGACTCTGGACCCATCCATTGCTGGGCTATGGGATTGGGGGAGGGGTGCCAGACTCCAGCCTCAGGGGCCAACACTCTTCCTGAAGTCCCCTTTGCTGTATCCCTCAGGCTGTGCCAGCCTCAGGGGGTACCCCTGCTCTCTCATTTCTTCCCCAGTAAGTGATCATTTATCCTTAGGGCAGACCTGGCCTGCCCGTCCACCAGCACACAGTGCAGCACACAGCTCTGTTGAACCCTTTATTTCCCCGTCTGTCCTCCTTCCTGAACTCCTCCAGGCCAGCAGCCCAGCGTGCCAAGGGTCCAGAAAGTGTTTGCACAGACAGCAGATGGGCAGCAGACAGACAGAGCTGCATGGAGGCTGGCAAGTGGCCAGGAAGCAGAGGGTGGGATCATCCCAGCCAGAGATAGCTTGGCCAGTGTTCACCGCAGGGCCCCCAGGCAGGCTTGGGACTCGGCCCTAAACGGACTTTGACAGCCTTCAGGGCTCCCAGGCAAGTGGCGTGGTCGTGGACAGAGGGCTGCACGACTCTGGGCCTCAGCAGGCTGTCTGTAAAATGAGGCTGTGGTGGCACGCTGCGCAGGGCACCATAAAGGCCACGTGAGGATGTGCAAGAAGTGCAGGTGGTGCGGGTGTGCAGGAAGGGTGTGTGCCATGGCTGGGCAGGTGAGGATCGCCAGGGAGGAAGGGAGGCAGGGGCCGTGACTCGTGGTTCCCTTAGAGCTGCAGGGCCTGCTGGAGCACCCGCTCGTCCTCCACCTCGTGGGGCAGTGTCACCACCAAGCTGCTGTTCTCCTGCATGGTCTGGCAGATGATCTCATAGGCCTTCTGGTTCCCTGACCAGCAACGCCGGGCCACCTGGAGCAAGGAGGGGGAGAGCAGTCCATGTCAACACGCCTGGGCTCCCCACGTGTGTCCGGACTCCTACACTTGGGGCCTCTCTGCTTCGGGACTTCTGAGGCTGTCCATGGGGCCAGCTGCCCTTTTGTGTCTGACCCATCTCCACCCCCAGCTTAGGCTCCCTGTCTCTGGCCCTCCTCTGGGATCTGAAACTGGCTGTTATCACACCCAGTCCCGCTCCCCCCGCTCCGAGAATGGCCTCGCCTCCGGAGTCCTCCGCAGCACCCTCCCCTCTAGAATCCACCTTGACCTGAGCTTTACCTTCACAATCTCCCTGCAGTCTGCTTTCCTCCCTCCACCTGGTCTCCCCTGTACGACGCCACGCCTCCTCCCCCATTCCCCACTGCCATTCTTGCCACCCCTGCCCCCACTGTCCACACGGTCCCCACACCTGTCCCCAACCCACTTTTCCATGCCACAGCCGGGGCGTCTCCTAGAACAAAACCTCCTGCTCTGGGATGAAGACCTCCAGCCCCAGCCCTGCCAGAAGCCCTGCAGCTCCCGGTGAGTCGGGGCGAGTCTCCTGCCAGCGCCCTCTTTGTCCTCATGCTCACACTCTGGGCCCAGCCCAGGGACTCTTAGTCACCCAAACTATCTGAACTCCCGCCTTGGCTCCAAGCCTCCCCTCATTCTCTGGGTCCCACCTGTCTCCCCATCATCACCTCACCTGACCTCCATTTGAGCTGATTCCCCCTTCCTGGCTGCTGTGCTGTGGTCATGAGAGGAATCCGGCCCCTGTCCCCCCACCCAGGAGATGATGTATAACAGCAAACGTGGATGGGGGTCACCCAGCTGAAGGCCCTGCCTTCAGGAAGTGGCGAGGACTGGGCTGACTTACACCATTGGAGACGTCCCAGCTGAGCATCAGCCTGGCTCTCTGCTCGGCCTCTGGGGAACCGTCCAGCACCAGGCCGAATCCCCCATTGATCACCTCACCCCTGTAGGAGGCAGAGGAGTTTCCAGTTCAGTCCTTGGGCCCAACCCCGCACAGAGCAGGCAGAAGCCCATGTTTTGGAAGCATTGGCTTGAGACGGCATCAGGGTTGGGGCTGCCACACTGCCGGCCTCTGCAGCCTAGTGGATGCAGGAGTCATGTAGGCAAGCAGAGCTGAGAGCAGCGTGGCCACCTGCCGCCTCTCTGCCCACTTGTGCCCCCTGTGCTGGGCCTGTCAGCCTCATGCCCACTTCCAGCACCCATTGGAGGTCACCCCTTGATGGAAACCTCCTGGGCACCCCCAGGAGGGCTATAGCTGCCCGCTTCCTGCATTCTCAGGGTGCTGCCCTAAAAAGCACACTCCCCTTGGTGTGTCTTGTATTACTCAATTCAGTCGTCACTCTTTCTGGTTTTATCTTTAAAAACTATTTTTTTTAGAGATGGAATTTCACTATGCTGCTCAGGATGACCATGAAATCCTGGCCTGAAGCAATCCTCTTGCCTCCACCTCCCAAAATGCTGGGATTAGAGGCATGGGCCTCTGTGCTCCGCCTGATTTTATCCTTATGATCTTTATCTTCTTTCTGCTTGCCTCAAGTGTATGGTGGGGTCCTTCTGATTACCTGATCTGAAGGCTAAGTTCCTTTATTTTCAATATTTCTGATTTTCTAGTTAATGCATTTCTCTCCCTCTAACAGTTTTTGATATGTTCTTGTTTTCATTTGTTTGCTAATAGATGAGTTGAACAGATGAGTTTCCTAATAGATGAGAAGTGTGTTGAAGCTCTGCCGCTGTTTCCGTACATGTGCACTGCAGCTGTTCCCCATCAGCCTGGGATGGCCCTCCTCATTCTCAGCCATCCACCTATGAGCTGCTGCCCCTGAAGGATCCAGCCTTGGCTCCTGCTCAGTCTTCTCAGCTTTCAGTCACACACAAGAAGCACCCTTGATTTTGTAAACGCCTGTCATTGTGTTGCTGCAAACGTGTCCCTCCTGCCTCTTAGTCCTCACTTGCAGTATATCTGTTCCTTTTTCTTCCAGCACCCAAAATGTGCATCTGGTTTCCCTTGTCTCACATCCTTCAGGCCCATCCGGCTTTCCCTGCTTCTCTGCTCAGCCTGAATCCTACTGACCACAACCTCAACCAGTTCTCACCAGGAAGCCGGTGAGAGGTGCCCTGTGCCCCTTGCAGCCACCTGCACTGCCCATTCCTGGTCCCAGAAGCTGCACCCCTCCTACGAGTGAGCCAGCCCTGCTGTCTACCATGCTGCACTTGCATCTCTGCACCTGGGCAATCCGTGCCCTGCAGTGGGTTGCCCTCACACCTCCCACCAGCCTCCAGGTGGGAGGGTGCTCTGAGTCGATCTAAGGTCATTGCCATTCATCTGTCAGAGGAGCAACAGCCATGCCCAGGCCTGAGCACTCCCAGTGTCCCGCAGCTGGAGAGGCCTCTTAGAGATTAGAACTACAGATTTTGTTTTAGAAGCCTGCATCCCAGAGGGTCAGAGACCAAGGCCACTCAGCTACAGGTGACCTTGGCAAACTGACCACAGAGGAGCCCTGAACTTGCAGATCCCAGGAAAATGGGAATGCTAACACATTGCTATTAATAGCGAATTTGGGGTAACTCACAAATGGTGTTGGAACAACTAACTATACCTTTGGAAAAAACATGAAAGTAGAAAAACATAAATGCCGGATGTATTAAAGTGCATGATTCGATGAGTTAACATATATGGATAGTTTAGAAGGCCTTGCACATGTTACACTCTACAAGTGTTAGCTATTATCAGCTCATTTCCTCTTCACCCCAGCCTACAAGGCAGTTACTATTATTATGCTTATTTTCTCATTGAGAAACAAAGGCACAGCAAGGCTACCCTGTGCAGGCAGATGGCCTGAGAACTGCTGTCAACTATGGCACTCCAGGGCTGTCCATTGGGGCATCGCAGAAGGCATGTGGGAGGGTGGGGGAGGGCTGTGTGCACAGACAGGGCCCTGGAAGCTCTGGCTACTCAGAGAGGTCCTTGGGGCAGAGGATCAGCGTCACCAGGAGTTTGCTGGAAATGCTGAATCTCCATCCCACCCCAGACCTGCTTTTCTTTCTTTCCTTTTTCCCTTTTTTTTTTTTTTTTGTAGAGAGGGTGTCTCACTATGTTTCCCAGGCTTTACTCAAACCTCCTGGGCTCAAGCAATCCTCCTGCCTCAGCCTTCTAAGTAGCTGGGACTATAGGCATGCACCACCAGGCCTGACTCAGACCTGCATTTTTACAATAATCTGCATTTTAATAATATCCCCAGAGGATTTCTGTGCACATTCAAGTTTCAGATGCACTGTAAGACATTGTTTAGTGTGAAAAAGTGGCAGTATCCAGATATAGAATAGATGGTGGATAGAACATAGCCATCTACCCTTGCCCCTCCCGCATCTCACCAACAAAACTGCAGAGGAATTATTTAACCCACAAGGATGAGGAGAAAGGGACAGGAGAACGGTGAAGGGATGCTGAAAGCTGGAGGCAGGCATCAGAAAGCTCCAGCTCAGTGTGGCCATGGGAGGGACCGGCAGAACCCATTGGCGCCCCAGGACCCAGGGAACCTCAGGAGTTGGTGGTCAGCACCAAGGGGCTCCGAAGGAGGGCAAGAGCAGGGGTAAAGTCGGAAACACCGGCTGGAAGCCTGCTCACCTGAGGTGGGCTCCCAGCTGCCCACCCACCTGCTGCCTAGAGCCTGCCTGAGCGGGCCCTCGGTGGCCACTGGAACTGACCCTCTCACATGTGAGGCTGCAGCACCAACGGGGAGGCCTCACCCCTCTCACTGGGTCCTCCCAATAGGGAAAGGAGATCAGAAAAGTCTTTTTTGAGGTCCAACCAACCCAAGAACAACAGCCTGGCTCTTGTCTTGATCTCTTGTACTCTGTGGCCCAGCCAGATGGCCCTGTCCTGCAGCCTGTGGTCCAAACGTCCACCTGAGCATGCAGTGCTGCAGCCAGCCGAGCAGTGCCCTATCTAAACTTTAGCGCTGGGCAGATGGCACAAAGACAGATGGCAAACGGGCAATCAGGAAGAGGGGCTGCAGGAGACAGTGGCACAGAGGACGCTAGAAACAACACACAGCTGTCACTGGTTGTCCTGGAGTGGAGCCAACAGACAAGCGGAAACATGGGAAGGTCAGTCCAGGAATGTGAGGGTGAGTGCACAGCCTAGAAACAGGCATCAATGCGCAGGAAGGAGAAACTGCAGAGTTGCAGGGGGTGGGGTGTCCCCTTGGAGTAGCCACAGTGGGGATGGAATTGGGAGTGGCATCCCTTTCAAGTAGCCACGGTGGGGACTGAGTTGGGAGTGGCGTCCCTTTGGAGTAGCCATGATTGGAGGATAGACGTTTTTTCCGACGAGTTAGATTATGTACATGTGTAAGTGTGATGGGTCCCAGAATGAATTTGTGGCACTTTCCCAAAAGACTCCTCAAGGGCAGCCGGGTAAAAGGTCTCAGTATCTGGTCAGTCTGTGTCCCTGTCCACAGAGTCTGGGGGAAACCTTGGGGGAGCAACTTAGGAATTTGCAGGGAGCATTACCTGTCTTGGGGAGCCCTGAGGGCAGGGTCAGTTGTGCACTGTGTCTGCCTGAATTCTGGCCCTGCTGTCCCTGCCCTAAGGCCCTCAGGGTATGCCCTCTTCCTCAGCCTGCCCAGCGCCGTCCCTTCCTGCCTTTGGCTGTCTGTCAGCAATAATAATGGATCCTGGGGAACCTGGGGTCAGACCCCGGCTCCATCGCCAGCTCTGTGGCCCTGGGCAAACTGCTCAACCTCCTTCATAGCCACTCTCTTCCCCTCCAGAAATGATTCAGGAAATCCTGCACAGAAATGCCAGGTACCCAATGGCCAGGCAGCCCTTTTCTGCCCGGAGCTTTCTACAGCCCGTGTGTTGGAAAGGACATGGCCTTAGTCACATTTTCCTCCAATTACAGCTACCTGAGTGCCACAGCATGGAACTGCAGCCTCCAAGGACACGAGGCCAAGCCAGCCTGTTGGAATGCTCCGCCAGGACTTGGCTCTGGAGGGTAGGGGACCACTAGACCTGACCAAAATAGGCTCAGAGGCCAGTTTGGAGATGGCCAATGGAGCCGGGCAGGGGGCATTGTCCTCCCTCCGAAGCTGCAGCACCCCTTGCTGCTCCCCGCAGCCCAGGATCCAGCTTCAACCAGGAGCCCGGACCTGGGCACCTTTTCTCATAGAGGCCAGCCGGGCAGGGGCAGAGCTGGGAGCCGAGGGGAGAGGGGAGCTGAGACCTCAGGTCTCCTGCTCCCAGCCCAGCTACCCTGGGAGCCTCAGCTGGGTCTTGCACTCTCAGGTGAGGTGGTCAGAGCAGGAAACAGATGACCCTGGCTATGAAAGCACCGGGAATTCCATGGGAACACATGGAAACTGACACGCTGGAAACTGACATGAGGAGGGTGGCTGCCATTCTTTCAGAGCCTCTGTAAGAGGCCTCCGAGACCCACGCGGCAGGGGAGATCCAGACAGGTGGGGTAGCTAATGCAAGTCCTCTCCTGAAGTTCTGTCATCTGTCTCTGCTCACACAAGGAACACATTTTCCACAAGGTGCTGGCAGGGGAGGTGACCAGGGAGGTAGGGCCCAGGACTTCAGGTACCTCAGCCTGGCCCTGCCCCAAGGAACCCCCAAAACTTCCACATGAGCCCATACCCTGTCCTCTGAAACCTTCTTACCAGCCTACGCCCCCTCCGTTGTGAAGGGCAACCCAGGTGGCTCCGCGACAGGCGTCTCCCACGAAGTTCTGCACAGCCATGTCTGTGGAAATAGAAATGCCTCCGCTCATCACCCCCTGCACTGGGTGGGCGCCGGGCTTAGTCAGGCCAGCCTCGGGTGGGGGCATTGGCAGGCCCCGCTGGCTAAGCCCGCACTGCTCGGCTGGAAGGATGGGGCGGCAGCTAGGCCCTAGGGACGGTGCCTCTCACAGCAGCAGTCATGTGTGCTGGCAGAGCCGGAGCTGGAGCGGGAGAAATTGACACATGCCTAGTTATCCCATGGTGGAGCTCTCCAGCACTGAGCACCAGGTAAAGCACTCCGGAAGCAGAGGGAACAAAAGAATTAAAAGGGATGTGGAACCAGTGTTAGTTCAGATAAGCAGAGTGCCAAAGAGTGTCACTCCTTCTCTTAAAAACGGGGGCAGAGGAGCAAACTGCAAATGAATGGCTTCCCTTGACCCCATTAGGGAACTGAGGTCCCAGGACAACCATTCAGCCTGAAACCTGGGGAGTAAGAGCATCTGCAGAGAGAAATAGAGGCCAAGTTGGTCACCTTGTAAGTGTTCAACACATTGCTAAGGGACAGGCGTGGGCCAGCCTGAGACTGTGAGCCCCTGGGTGGACAGAGATAAAGGGGTTTGCACCCTCTTGCCGGCTCTTCCCCTCAAAACCCCAATGGGTGCCACAGAGAAGATCAGGGAGAACCCTAAGAATATCCCCCTCCTCTTGGTGCTGGGCTGTGAAGATGGGGAAGAGATCAGGAGCCAAAAAACGCAAGAAATGCAGCTCTAGGATCTGGAAAGGTAAAGAAACAGCTGGCTGCCCACAGCCTGAAGGTCACCCACGTCCAGGGCAGCCCGCTGGCCCGGTGTGCCTGGCACTCATCGGTTTTATAACTGGAAGTCCCACATCCCAGACCCCCTCAGTCCTGGGTTGGTCACTCTATGCTGAGCCTCTCAGATGCCAGAACATCTTTCGAAACATTGTGACTGACTGAATGCATCAATTTTTAATAAAATCCAAATCTAAAATGAAAGTTTAAGACATTTTCGTCTTCCTCACCTGCACAGAAGGCAGAACCATCGTAAATGTTGGAGGTCTCCCTAAAGGGGCTGTCAGTGCCACTCACGTCATGGTGGTCTCGGCTCAGGACCACCGGCGCCTGTGCATGGAAGGACAGAAGCTGTCAGCCAACAATGTCCACCATGGCTGCCTGGTAAAGGCTGAGGACAAGGGGCAGGCCACACCAGAACCCGCTGGATTTCTCCCCCTGGAAAATAGACCCTTTTCACAACTATTTCTGATGTCATCTGTAGCTTGGAATAGATTCACGTGTGTCCGGTAGCACTCGTGTGTAATACATGTGTGAGCTCACTGAGCACTCACAGCCACCCTGTTCAGATAGGCACAACTGTTATCATGCCCACTGCATAGATGAGAAAGCGGAGGCACAGAGAGGAGAAGAAATTTCCCCTACATCACAGAGCGAGTGAGTTGTGAGCTGGGATTTAACTGGCACGTGTTATGTGCTGGTGCTCCTCGTCTTACGATGGGGCTACATCTTAGTAAGCCCATTGTATCCTAAGTAAAAAATGACTTAGAGTATTTTTAATTTACGATGGGCTCATTTGGACACAACCCCATTGTACATCGAGGACAGTACTAAACAAGTGTCACTTCGCACCATTGTAAAGCAGAAAAATTGTTAAGTCCTAGGGTCTGCTTAGTCTGGGCTCAAGCCTCAGGCAGCCTGGCCCCTGAACTGTGCAATAGACACATGGCTGGCTGATGACCTGGAGGTGTTGGGGGACATCACTGGGGGAGTATTTGGCAGCACCTACCATGAGATCTTGGACAGGTCACTTCCCTCTGGGAATAGCTCTTGGTTTCCTGGATGAGGTAATTGCTAAGAGCCTTTTTGTGCTACCAGTCTCTGTGAGGACAAAGACTTTTCGCACGGAGAAAGCACTCATACTGAGTTTGATTTTTAAATACACTCATCAGCAGCACTCCCTGTTCCCCAGGAATCTCTGGCTGCTCAGATAGCCAGGAGAGGCAGCTGGCTGCTGCTTAGCCCCGGCGAGATGGATGTCGTGCAGCCCTGGAAGTCAGGTAGGGCTGTGGCTAAGGGCAGGTCAGCTGGCTCCCCTATGCTGTGCACAGGCAGGCCTGCTATGAAAAGGAGTCCTAGCCAGGCACGGTGGCTCATTCCTGTAATCCTAACACTTTGGGAGGCCAAGGCGGGGAAATCACTTGAGGTCAGGAGTTTGAGACCAGCCTGGCCAACATGGCAAAACCCCGTCTCCACTAAAAATGCATAAATTAGCCAGGTGTTGTGGCTCAAGCCTGTAATCACAGCTACTCAGGGGGCTGAGGCATGAGAATCACTTTAATTTGGGGGGCGGAGGTTGCAGTGAGTTGAGACCCTGCCTGGGCTGCGGAGTGAGACTTTCTCCCGAAAAACAAAAAAAAAAAACAAAAAAAAAAGAGAGAGAGAGAAAAGAAAATGAGCTCTAACTGGCAATTTAAGAAACAGAGTGAAGGAACTGGGAGGAACCCTGGCTAAAGAGAAGAGAAGGGGTAGGGGGAGCCATCTGATACTCGGCACAGGGAGCGCGTCAGCCTGGCTCTGCACGGTTCAGTCAGGAGGGGGAGCAGGCAGGTCAGTAGCTGGTTCGCGGTGTACCTGGGGAGCAGCCCAGCTGTTCCAGCTAAGTAGTCCTATTCCCATCACCAGGCCCTGGCAACTTCTTCCAAGTGTCCCATAAAGCAGGTAGGGCTGGTTGATGGGCGTGAACTTCTCAGTCTCCCCAGGGGATCCCGAAATTTCACAGGCCCCCTGTGCCAGAGGATACATCCTGCCAAAAGCCTGGGATGCCCTGTGCTCCTGAATGAAGAGGCCCACCTTTCCCTCCTTCGACAGGCCAGCCCTGTTCCCACGTTTTCACCTGTGCAATGAAACCACCTTCCCCCAGATATCCTGACACTTTCTGGCCATTCAGGTCTCAGTTCAATGTCAGCAACTCAGAGAGGCTGTCCTGATGACCCCTCTTCGCCATGTTCATATCCTGCGTGCCGCTCCTCACCCTCTGAAACCCTGTCTCAGTGTGTACCTTCAGCTTTGCATCAATCACCCTTCAACACACTACACGGGTCTGTCTTGTTCTCTGCTGTGTCCCCGGTGGTTAAGACATGCTGCACAGCGGCCGCGCTCAGCCTAGCACTGTCCAGTGAATGAACGCATGCTTACTGACCCGTTTCTGCTAGCCAGCTGACCGCAGCCTGGGCCAGTGCGCCTAGAACTTCCTAGCAGTCCCCGGGAACACCTGGGCTTCCAGGAAGCACTGGGTGGGTGTGTTTGGCTGTGCCCAGCAGGGCTGGCTGCTGCCTTTGCTGCCGGTGCCACCTCCAGAATCATGCCAGGGTGGCCTTCACACCTCTGTCCCAATGTCTATCTTACATCTGACCAGTAACATTCCTGGCACTTCTGAAAAGAGAGACACCCACAAGAACTCTGTGGCAGGAAGAGCCAGAGTCCCTCGGAGCAAGCACACCCAGGGTTCCGTCCTCGAGGCAGGCCTGGCTGATTGGGAGCAAAATGAGCAAAAGCTAGGGAAGTTTTTGCCATTGCTTGAGAAAAGGGAGTTCCATAAAGATGTGTAAAGTTACTTTGTGGAGGCTGACTCACTCAGTCCTCACACACACGCTTTTTATTCTTTTCACAGAAGAGGGAAACCAAGGCTCAGAGAGGGCCCCGGACTTGCCCAAGGTCACACAGAGAGAGCAATGATGGGGCCTGACACACACAGAGCAGGGTCCCCAGACACCTCCCCCAATCCCAGATTATCCCCAGAGGGGCCTTGGAGCCCCTGAGCCACCTATGCTCCAGGGAGGTTACCTATTTCGAGCACTGCTCCTGCTCCTCCAGGCCCTGCTTCCCACCACCCCCTCACAGCTGCCTCACCCTTGCCTCCCCAACAGAGCCCTTCTACTCGGCTGGTCCCAGGAACCAAAGCCTTCAGCAAAACCTGATCTCCCTAAAGAGGCGGAAGTTTGGGCCTCAGCTGTGGAAGGGCTGAGCTCCCGGGAGGGGCTGGTCCACTGCTCCTGAGCACTGGGCTGCCGAGGCCCAACAGGGGTGTCATCCCACCCAGAAGGCTGTGGGGTGCAGCCGAGGCACAGGCGGGAAGGCCCAGGACAGGAAAGGCAGTGGGAAGAGGTTGAGGGATGCTTCCCCTGGAGCACAGGATACCTCACCTTGATCCTCCTGCAGGCGATGGCCTGGTTAATGGCTACAGCGATGGCCACACGGCCCTTCTGGTCTGAGTACAGGATCCTTGCCTGGGAGCCCACCACCTGAGAAGGGAAGGGCGACAGGCATCTCAGCTGACACGGGCAGCAATACCAGGACCTGATGGTGCAGGGAGACGCGGGTGGCACTTCCACCATGGGACATGGCCCTTGGCAGCCTGAGTGCCTCTCTAACAAGGTCCAGGAGGACCCCCAAGGTGCATGGTAGCTCTCAAATCTGTGACCTGAGGTGAGCCCCCACATTCAGCCCACTAGACTGCCACACCAGCCCCACATGTCTACTGCAGTCTGGGCCCCCAGACACCTTCCCCCCATCCCAGATTATCCCCAGAAGGGCCTTGGATCCCCTGAGCTATCTGCGCTCCAGGGAGGTTACCTATTGTGAGCACTGCTCCTGCTCCATCCCATGGTGATGACATCAACACCACCCAGGCAAGTTTGCATCTGGCCTGCTCCACTCTCAATATGCTACACAGCCTCTCGGCTGTGAGTCTTATGGGAAGATACTGTCATCCTTATCATAAGCTCCATTTTCCAGGTGAGGACACGGCCCCGAGAGGTGGAGCCACCTGTCCATAGGACGGCTGTCTGTCTGCCGCACCCAGGAGCTCAGCCACCCAGTGATTGCCTCTCCTGGCAGTAACGGGTGGTTGTCCCCGGGAGACAAAGCTTCAGCGCATGAAATGAGTCACTGTGTAGCTCTGCGGTCCTCAAGCCGGATGACATTTGGCAATGACTGAAGACATTTTTGGGTGCTGCTGGCATGGGTACGGATGCTGCTAAACACTGTACAAAGGCCCCCATGATGAAGCAGCAGCCCCAAACGACTCCAAGAGATATGTGCACACACGTGTTCACAGCAGCATGACATCAGCCAAGAGATGGAGGCAACCTGGGTGCCCAGCGCGGTGCACGGATGAACCAAACGTGGTCTATCCGTACAGTGGAATGTGATTCAGCTTTAAAAGGAAGGAAATTCCGACCCATGCCATAACATGGATGGACAAAAGGACAAACACTTCTGATCTCGCTTATATGAGGTTGTTGAGTGCCAGAGTCTGTGGGAGCAGAATGGGGAGTTAGTGTTTAATGGGGACAGAGTTTTGGTTTGGGAAGATGAAAAAGCTCTGAGATGGATGGTGGTGATGGCTGCACAGCAGTGTGAATATGCTTGAAGCCACTGCACTGCAGGCCCAAAAATGGCAAAGATGGTTAAGATGGTAAATTTTATGCTTATGTATAATTTACCATAATTAAAGAAAATTTATCCAGCCCCAGATGTCAGTACACCGAGGCTGATAAACCCTAGTTTCTCCAAAGAAGATGCAGGTGTCTGCCCCAGCTGCTGGTGAGCTCGACCAGGAGCCAGTTAAAAGGCGGCAGAGCCGGTAAAAGGCGGCAAGTCCGGGCCACAGAGGCAGCTGTGCACCTGGCTGAGAGCTCAGCTTTGGCTGGGACAGTGAGTCTAGCTGCTTCTTCCTCCCTCATGGGTTCCTAGAGAACAGCCTTATTCTACTCACATCAGCTGCCTCAAATCCTTTTCGGAAAAACTACTCATGTGAATCGGCACTGCAGAGATTTTCAGATTTTTTTGGATCCAGAAAAAAATTGGCGAGGAACTGACATAGGATTGCCCACTTTGTCAAGAGTGTACATTAAAAGAAAAGAAATCAAAAAATTTTTAAAGGCAACCTTCTGCAGCCCCCGTTCAGAAGAGAAACAACAGTAAGTATTAGGAGGCACACAATCGCTAGAGAGCTTTAGGTCAAAGCAGACGCACCCTGCTGGCAGCTCCAGCTGCAGCTCCACCCCTTACACCCTCAACTCTGGCACTGCCCGAGGCCCCTTCTCAGCCATGCTGGCATCCTCTCAGGCTATCCCCCTCTCTTCTCCACCCCATCTCTGCATTGACCCCGCAGTTTCAGCCTCCAAGTCTTGGCCTTGGCATCTCTTGACTCCTCACCGCCACAGAGATGCTATTGGCATAGGGGCTCTGAGGCTGGATACAAATGCAAACCATTGCGCACAGATGAGACAGCCCAGGACGGGGGAGGCCCCTCCTGGCCCTGGGACTGCTGGGCTAAGACCCACTAGTTCAGACACAGTCCATGGCCAAAGGTGTATGAACAAAATGCCCACATTTTTTTTTCCATTTTGTCTTCAGTACACCCAGTCTGCTGCCATCATGGGACCTGAGCACGGGCTGGGGCCTCTGCCTCACCCAGTTGTCACGTGGTTGCCACCCTTTCTGCATGTAGACCTGGACACACATGCTGGACCCCTTCCCTGGCCACTCTGTGTGAGGCAGCTCCACCCACTCCTCCCTGCTGGTGCTTTCCCGAACACACACCCAGCAGAAACTGGGCAAGACACCTCTGTCAGCTCAGCCCCACAATGCACCACCTGTACAAGCACGGCCACAGGGTCCTGCTCCAAACACTGCCACTGCCATCTCCACTTTGCAGATGAGGGTGTGGTGCTCAGAGAGGCTGAGCCACTCACTCCAGGTTACACAGCTGAGGATATGGGAGGCTGCTCAGGTCCAGGCACCCTGGCTCTAGAGCCCAAACTCCTTCCTCTGCCGGGCTGCCTCTATTTGTTGAGTAACGGGATGAAGAACGACCTGCCCAACTCTGGTCACTGCCCCAGAGCCCCAGGCCACTTTCCCCTCTATGTTTTAAATTATAAAATATACATTACATAAAATGTACCATCTTAACCATTTCTAAGTACACCATTTAGTGGCATTAAGTCGATTCATAATGTAAAACCATTGCCCCATCCATCTCCCCATTCCTCATCCCCCAACCCCTGGCATCCACCATTCTGCTTTCTGTCTCTATCAATTTGACTGCTCTAGGGACCTCATAGACATGGAACCATGTGGTATTTGTCCTTTTGTGACTGAGTTTTTCACTTAGCATGGTGTCCTCCAGGTTCATCAATGTTGTAGCGTGTGTCAGCACTCCCTTCTGTGTGAGATATTCCATCTCATGGTTACCCACACTTTGTTTATCCCTTCATCCATCAGTGAACACCTGGGTGGTTTCCACAGCTTAGCCATTGTGAATAGTGCTGCTGTGAACATGGGCGTGCAAGTATCTCTCTGAGTCCTTGCCTCCAATTCTTTGGGCTACACATCCAGAAGTGGAATTGCTAGGTCATAGGGTAATTCTATTTTTGATTTTTTTTGCAGAAGCTTCCTCTTGTTTTCCATGTGGCTGCACCATTTCACCAACAGTGCACAAGCGTTCCAAATTCTCCGTGTCCTCTCCCAAGCCACCCTTTAAAGGCCCTGGGCTTCTTTCTCCAGCAGCCCCTTGGGTTGCTTCTCCTCCCAGTGTGGCCACCATGGGGCTGGCACAAACAGTCACACAGGATCTGGTGTGTGCACCCTCTCAGGGCTTGGCAAGCTGGAGGCCGTGGACCAGGCTGAGCGCCCATTGGCAGCACCTCACCTTTGGCAGTCTCCTGACAGCACAGCCACCCCAGCCTCCCCCAGGCCTGGGCCCTCACCAGCCGGTGCCTGGCGGCCTCCCGGATCCAGCGGATGTTGTCCATGTATTGCAGCTTCACAGACGCCTTCACTGCAAGGGAGAGGAGAGCAGGCATCAGAGACCCTCCAGGGGCACAGACCCGCTCTCAGGCAGGCTGCTCAGCTCAGCACAGACCCTGCCCTGAGCCCACCACTGAGCCAGGACACAAGGCGAGGGAGCCCACCCCACCCCACCCCTGCCTTTCTGAACTTGGAGGCCAGCAGTGCCAATGGTCCCATGAATTAATGCACAGCCGTGCAGCCCACTGCCTGATGCCCTTGGTCCCTCCACAAATAGCTATTCAGTGCCTACTGTACACCAGCACTGAGCAAGGCACCAGGAACAAAGACCACTGTGGGCTGTGAGGAACACAGGACCGTGGTGAGGGGCCCCCAGGGTGGTGGGTGTGAGAGCTCTCTGAGGAAGTGGCTGTCAAGCTGAGTCTAAAGGCTGGGAAGGAACCGGACAAGGAAGCTCTGAGGGAACAGCATTCCAGGCAGAGGGAACAGCCAGCGCAAAGGCCCTGAGGTGGAAATAAACTTGGCCTATGTAGGAGCTAGTTGGCCAAGCTCACAGAGGATGTGTGTGTGTGAGGGGGCACGGGAACCTGCCTGACCAGCTCGTGAAAGCAGATTGGTAATTTTCCAGAAATTGTGTGAGCCAGTGGTTAACACAAATATCATTAAAATTTTAAATAAGTTCACACTTTTACCAAATTATACTAAAAATGAAGGTAATAGAAATCCCTCAATCCTGTGACTTCACAGCTGTTGACGAGTATCTGCTTAGGGGAGATGCCGCAGGGTGTGCGCTGCGGGCACGTGGAACTAGGTCAGCATGCCTGGAAATCAGCCAGGCCTGGAGTCTTTACACCAGGGTCCTCGTGGGTGCAGCAGCTCAGGGCTTCTTTCTGGAGGGCTGGTCGTTCCCCACTGGCTGCCTGCTGTTCTCACACCAGGGAAGCCCAGGAGACATCTGACCAGACCTCCAGGAGAAGGCCCCTGCTTCCCCTGCCCTCCTGCCTGGGCCCCTGCCCGCCTCCTCCTCCACAGGTGACCACATGTCCCCTCTGCCTGGCTCTCCTGCCCTGGTTCTGTGTAACCTGGACCCCTGCCCAGCCCACCGAACCTGGCTGGCAGCAGGGTGGGTACGGGCCCTAGAGATGTGAAGCACACAGCAGAGGCTGGTGACCCACACAGAAAAGCCACCCAACCTGCAGGAAAGCTGCAGAGAGACCAGGGTAAGAACTGCAACAACGGAGGAAGTGTCATAAAATAACCACAAAATAACAATGTCTGACCCACTCAACAAGAACAAAGGTTGGTTAAAAACCAGGCGGGCCATGTAGACATGGAAAAACACAACCCTCTGGCAGAACCAACACTCAGCATCAGCAAAACCCAGGATGAACATGGGGGACCCTGATGCAGAGGAGACCCTTGTGGACCTGGCAGGCGTGGAAGGTTGGCGGGAGCATGTGGAGGCAGCTTCATCACAGAAGGCAGCAAGAAGGAACTAGAAGCACTGCTGTCAGCACTGCCCTGGCCACGTGGAGGGGGAGGCTGGGTCTGAGGAGGACCGTGGCGTGCTGAGTGCTGCCCAGCAACCCTGGCCCCTGCCACTGCTGCCTGGCCACCCTAGCCCTGGACCATCCTGCTTCACCCACTTTGAAGGGCTTTCTGTCACTCACAGTCAGAGGTCCTCACTGGCAGAGCCCAGGACAGCTCTGGAGGGCAGAGGCTTGGTGGTGGGAACTGTGCCTCCATGACTGAGAATGACACTTGGGGACCAGGATCTTTGCAACTCACTCAAGTTTCTTTGAGTCCCTTTGTGTTGCCAGCTGAGCACCCACCAGACTCACAAAGTCATCTGCACCCGGGTTCCCTCCCAGAATTAGCTAGGTGGGCCTGCTATGGAAGCTTGTCGCTATGGAGGCAGGAGCTTTGGGGGCCACCCACCCATGGGCACCCCCACCAACAGCATCACCTCCATCAGCGATGGCTTTCTCCAGCACAGATGTGGCCAGTTCGTCTGTGACCGCCAGGTCCTGGGGGTCCCCCGATGTGCAGACCCAGCGGAAAGGTCCAAATCCCTGGGAGAATATGTCCCTGCAAGCACAGATGCCTCCTCACCCTGGGCCTGCTGGCTTGGGCGGGGGAGGGGTGCAGGTGTGAACATGCCAGGGAGGAGGGCTCAGCATCCAGAATTGGGGTGTGGAACCCCCTAAGCTGCCATTGGACAGAAAGTTCCAGGGGCCTCCCTGTCCCCTGTCTGTGTCCCAGTGCCCCCAGCCCTCCATCCCTGCCTCCTGGTTGTACCATCTCTAGCCACATGAACAGGGAGCCAGGACCTGGGCAAACAGAAATGCCCCCAATTGCTGTTACAGATGACAAGAAAATCTGTCGCCTAAAAGAGACAGTCACATTGAGAGGAGAGTCAACCTGGGGCGGTGGTCTTGGGGAATTTGGCCTAGGTGAGCTTATCTTCCCAGGAGGCAGGCTTCAGGGCAGGGCTGTCCTGGGGGGAGGATGCCGCGGCCTGGGCCCTCCCTGGGCTTCTGCACTTGCTAGGCCGGGGGCGCCTCCTCCTGGGCAGCCCTCCCTGTCCGGAGAGTGCCGGCTGCCAGTGCTCAGCCCCTCCCACCTCTGCACCCCACAGTGAGCCTGACGGTGAGTGGCATTTGCCTTTCACACCTCCATCTCTCTCTGGTCCCACGTGGCACCCACTGAGGACTGGCACGTCTTCCAAAAGTCATGTGGCCCCTCCCGCCCACAGCAGAAAGCCCAGGTTTCTCAGCCTCGCCCAGGCTCCTCTCTGGCTCCTGCCCTCATGCCCTGCTTGTCCTGGGCTGCTGGCCCTCCCCAGACCTGCTCCCCATGGCCAGAGAGGCCCACAACCCCCAGGGCCACAGCAGGTGCTGGGCTTCATGATCCAGCCATCAGCTGCCCACAAGGGCCTGTGAAGACACACCCATGAGGGCCTGTGAAGACACACCATTCAGTGGCAGGTGTTTGCCAGGAAGTGGCCTTGGCCCCTAGGGCCGGCAGCGCCCTGTTCTCGCTGAGGCCCTGCAGGAGGTGTCTCTCGTCTGGATTTCCTCCTCACCTGCCTGTCTGTGGTGGAAAACCCACGAACGGAGCCTAGCCACTTTGGGGTGGTGTGGAGGTCTCAGCTCATGACCTCAGGGGCAGTCAGAGGCTGAGGCTTCTCCAACCTAAATATCCAGGACCCAGACCCTGAAGGGGACAGGGGCAGCACTGGGCACACTAGATGTGGCAGCTGCCCGTCACTCACCCCATGATGTGCTGCACGTAGGAAGGGTAGCGGAACTCTGTCCTGCCAGCACCTTTCTTCTCCACATCCGCTCCTGTGGGCAGAGCCTGGACAGTCACCGCCCAAGGCAGGACACCCATGGCCACTCTAGATGGCAACTTAAACAGAGGGCCCAGTGGGAGGCTGGGGAAGGACCCGCGAGGTCTTTTTCAAGTGAAAGAAGAGAAAAGCAGGGGCAGCCGTGGCTGTCATGCTGTCATCTATGTGGCCGGGCGCAGGATGCATGTGCTTGCCATAGATGCCGCGTCAGCCTCCAGCGCGCCACAGCCCGCCACCTGCAGGGAGGTGGACAGGGTTGGGGGACTTCCCACTGTGGACACTGTGGCTTTTGAACCTCATGCCCCGTGAAAGAATTGCCCATTTTACGGAAGGAAATTTCCATCACGGAAAAGGAAACCTGCAGTTCTGGGACTGGAGCTTGCGCCTGAGTCTCGTACCTGCTCTCCTTACGGGACTTTATGTTCCTAAAGCACATGGAGAAACTGAGGCCCAGAGAGGCTGAGCCACCTGGCAGGGCCAGCATCCAGAAGGCCTGGCAGAGGCACAGCGAAGCCTCGGTGGGGATTAGCTGGGCCACCCGTGGCTGAGCCTCCGAATGAGGTGGGAGCCAGAGGCACTGGCCCAAGAGGCTGGGCCCAGGGTCGTGGCCCCTCCCTCCTCCTCCCTCCTACCTGCTCTCTGAGCCTCCAAGAGGAAGGCGTTGCCATAGTCCCAGAAGAAGAACTTCTCCTTGGCCAACCTGTTGATGGCTGAGACTTGCCTCCTCAGGCTGCAACAAGCCATGGGTCAGCACCACTGCTGCAAGGCCCTGGGGCCACCCCCACATGGCACACACAGCACCGCCTGCCATGCTGCCCGCCAACTTCCAGCCCTACTGCCTGGACTGCCCCTGCTCCTTGGGTTGGCCCCACCCACCGGGAATGCCCCTGCTCCTGTCATCTGTTTGGAACCTCTGCACCCTTCAAGGCCCAGCTGGCAGCTCCCTAAACAAGCATTTCCTGGTCCCCAACCCCATCAGGCCCTGGTGAAAAACAGATGCCCCAGAAAGGTCTCACACCCCAGCATCTACTCGGGCCATGCCGGGACTACACTGGGCATTCGACAAATGTCACTTCAGCTTGTCCCCCTGCACTGCTGAGAGGTAAGTGTGTCATGACTCCATCTGATGGGTGGAGGCAGAGGCTCAGAGAGGTTAATGTCTTGCCAAGGCCACACAGCTGGTTGCTGGAGAACCAGGTGGCGGCCAGAGCAGGACAAGGTGGTCTGCCCAGGCCAAATGCTTCTGCCACCCCCAACCCCGAGTAGCACCTTTCCTGGACCAGGTCCTTGAACACAGCAGGGTTGGAGGCCATGAGGCTCTGGGCCTCCGTGAAGCTGAGCTGCACGGGGTAGTAGCCGCCATTGAACGGGTTGTGGCAGGATGTCTGATCTGACCCCAGGTCCACCAAGCACTCCCCCGTCGTGTCCAATTCGTGGACCAGGCGCTCCCTGGGGAAGCCATGGGGTGGTCAGTGCAAGCCACACACAGACTGGGCCTAGAGTCTGGGGCCAGCCGGGTGGGGACCGTAGCACATTTTCCCACTCACAAATCCAGCAGGCACAGCCTGAGCCAGACCCTGCTTTCCCCTGGAAAGAGAACCTACGGGAAGGCTGTGGGCAGAGCAGGGACGGCCGCCCCAAGCTTGGGTAAGGGTGTGGGCCAACAAGGGTGGCGCTGAACTGAGGCTCGAAGCTTTGTGTCCCAGCAGCTCCTGGTCAGCACTGGGGTCTTTGCTCAGGGGGGCCCATCTGGGTTCTCAAGCTGGCTATCAACTCCCAACCCCCACTCACCAAAGCGCCACCACGTTGCCATGGTAACCAAGGCTGAGCACCTCTTTTCTTTTCCTTGCTTCCCTGGAAGGACACAAGAGCAGAACAGGTGCCCCCCGCACCTATGCATAGATGCCCCGGACACACCTGCACCCCAGCTGCACACAGGGGCAGACCCAGGAGGCCATAAGAGGTATCATGTGCAAGCGTGGGGACCATGGGGCTGGGCCATGAAGCATGCCTGCAGGACCCCGACTTTTGTTCAGGACACAAAACTATAAAGGGAAAACCCAGACCCAAATGCCCCAGATCAGAAAACCCACATGGCAGCGGCAAAACTGCCTGGGCGATCCATGGAATTCAGGTTATCGATGTGGGACCCCCACAGGGATCGTTACAGAACCCATCAAGGTGGCCTCAGAGTCTCAGGATTCACTAAAGATGATTCCCAAAAGTATTCGGAAAAATAGGACAAGAAAAATCAAAGCATATTTTGGGGAACAGAGGATTTGAACAGGACTTGCAGGTAGTAGAGGTATCAAAAAGCAGCAATACGCAGGGAAGCTGGTGTGGCCCCCATGAGAGAGCAGATTGACGCTCACCGGGAGTGGCCTGGAGAAGCCCGAGTGAGCCAGGCACCTCCCCTCCCCCAGGGGTGCAAGGTTGACAAGGTAGGAAAGGACACACAGTCCCAGGGCAGCAGGGAGGCCGGCCCAACCGGGGCTTGTTGCAATCGCAGTTGAACGACCCTGTGGGAACCGTGAGCTCCTGGGAGCTCAGGAGCTCACTCCATTCCCATGGGTCTTCCCCAGCTCAGGGGCTGCGGAAGTATGGCAGGCAGGTTGCTTGAAGCAGTTCCTTAAACTGATTTTGATGTATGTATATGTGTGTGTGTTCATGTGTGGATGTGCATGCATGTGTACATATATATGTATATATGTGTGTATATGCATATGTGTATGCGTGTGTGTGAGAATATACGTTGTGGGCATGTACGTGTGTTTGTGTGTCTGTGTGTGTTTATGGTGTGTGCCTGTGTCTGTGTGTTTATGTGTGTGTGTTTGTGTGCACCTGTATGTTTATGTGTTTGTGTTATGTGTGCTGTGTGTCTCTGCACGTTTATGCATGTGTGCATGTGTTGTTATGTGTATATGTTTCTGTGTTTGTTACATGCATGTTTGTGTGTGTGTTTACGTGCATATGTGTGTGTTGTGTGTGTATGTTTTGTGTTTGTGTGTTTATTTATACGTATGTGCATTGTGTGTTGTATGTGCATGTGTGTGCATATGTATTGTGTGTTTATGCATGTTTGTGTGTATGCATGTGTGTGTTGTCTGTATTTATGTTTGTGCATGTGTTATGTGTTTATACTTGTTTGTGTTTGTGTGTGCATGTGTGTATGACTATGTCTGTGCTTATGTGTGTGTATGTGTGCGTTTCTGTGTGTGCATGTGTGCACTCTGTGTGTGCCTGTGTGTGCATGCATGTACTGTGTGTCTATGTTTATGTGTGCATCTGTGTGTGTGTTTATGTGTGTCTTGTGTGTTATTGTGTTATGTGTCTGTGTGTTTATCTGCATGCATGTGTTGTGTGTGTTTGTGTGTGCAAGCATGTGTGCATGTGTGTGCTGTGTTCTCTGTGTATGTGTGTGTGTTTATGTGTGTCTTTATGTATATATGTGTGTCTGTGTGGCTACATGTATGTGCATGTGTTTTGTGTGTGTGTTTATGTGTGTGTGTGTGTACATGCACACAGTCAGGATGCTAAACAGCCTGAATAGGGATGGGAGTTAGGTCAGGGAAGCTTCTCACAGCACACCTGGAGTGTGGAATTTCTTCTATCATTGACGAAAAATTATCTGAGAGTTCTAAAGAGGGTACAATGTGGTTGGATTGGTATTTTAGGATGATCTAGGTCAAAATAGTTCACTGCATCATTTCTCAAATTTTGTTTACATTTTCATCAGAAACAGCTTTTAAGCCCCTGTGGAGATTCTACTCGAAGCCAGGTGGGCAACCAGTGCACCAATGTGTCTTCCTGTAACAGGACTCTGCTCTGCACAGTAAATTAATTGAGAGGATGCTTCAAAAGTGGCATCAGAGCAGGAGCCCCCAGGGCAGTCTTCCCACCATCCCACTGAAATACTTCTGAAGACTTTGCCTGGGGGTGAGGCAGAGAAACCCACTGACCACCCCTCAGCGCCATGGGCGAAGCTCTGCCCTGGAGCACAGGGAGGGAGTGTACGCCTCGAAGGCTTGCCACTGCAACAGCACAGGGCAGCCCCTATCACAGGCCAGGCGGTTCTGCGAGCCCACACAGCAGGGAAAAGAAGACACGTGCTTCGCAGAACCAGGGCGGAGCATGGGAGCCCCAAGAAGTCTGCCCAAAGCCTGTCAGAGCCAAGTGTCTGAGCACCAAGCCCGCAGCCCAGTGGCTGCCTTCATGCCGGCAATGACGGAATGTTGGAGGCCCTTCCAGAGGCTTCTGCCCTATCACCACCCACGGCTCAGCCCTTGTGTGCATGTGCGCACGTGTGTGCATGTATAGGTACATGTGCATGTATGTGTGGTGCCCACATGTGGCCATCTGTCGGGCATTAAGCAGGCCCTACCAGGCTGCCCCCTGGGGGTCCTCTTGTGGTCTCCTGCTGCTGTGTGTCAGGTTACCTGTCAGGTGTCTGGAGTTACGCTTGGAACTGTACCTGAGCCTCTGGATGCAGCGGTCCAAACTGTCAGTCACTTCCATCAGCCAGCCCTGCTTGTGGCGTTTCTCAAGGGCTGATTTATCCACCTGGGGCCATGAGACATGGGGACACCCAGTTACAAATCTTTCCTAAGTGTATCATCCTCAACTAGGAAGGCAACATCTCCCATAGGTCCCTTGCTTTTCTATAACACAGTCTCAGGGAAGACACCACAAGCTGACCTCCCTCTATTTATTCCTTCTCCCACCTCCCTTATCAGCAGAACCCAGGTAGGGGTTCAGGGTGACACAGTTCAGCCCCAGGAGATAATCTACATCCAAGCTAATCACAAGGACCTGTCCACTATCTCCATCCTCCCTTGCGGATAAGAACATCGATTTCATCTAAGACTAACCAACAAGATAAAAGAAGGGGTTTGGAGACATGACTTTCCTGATAAAATAGAGTTGTAGCAGCCACTTCCTTTCTCACCTCTTCCTGTCTTGAACATGGATAGGATGGCTGGGGTGGGGGGCAGCAATTGTTTCTACAAGGGAATCCCAAGGAAATCTAGAGATATTAGCATCATTGAGCTGCCAAACCAATGCCAACACTGTTGGTTACATGAGAAAAATAAAACCCTATTTATACAAGCCACTGTAGGTAGCTTTCCTGTTACCTGCAGCTCAGTGCACTCCTAACAAGCACAGGTATGTATGATGTAGGTTTGGCATCAACTGAGTGCAAATTCCACTGGCACCTATCACCAAGGCTTGCCTCAAGGCTCCTTGCCTCCTCCACTTCCGACTTCCCTTCCTCTCCTTAGCACTCACCAAAGAAAGATGAGAGCCTGCTATAGTTGGGATATATTTGTCCCCCAAACCTCATGTTAAAATTTGATCCCTGGTGTTGGAGGTGGGGCCTGGTGGGGGGTGTTTGGGTCATGGGGCAGCTTCCTCATGAATGACTTGATGCAGTCCTTGCAGTAATGACTGAGTTCTTGCTCTGTTTGTTCCTACAAGAGCTGGTTGTTTAAAAGGTCCAGTACCTCCCTCTCCTCTCCCTGCTCTCCCTCTCTCACCATGTGACCCATCAGACCCCCTTCACCTTCCACCATGAGTGGAAGCTTTCGAAGACCTCAACAGAAGCAGATGTGGGCACCATGCTTCCTGTACAGCCTGCAGAACTGAGTCAAACAAACCTCGTTTCTTTATAAATTAGCCTCAGGTGTTCCTTTATAGAAACTCAGATAACTAAGATGGGGGCCACTGAGGGAAAGCTGCCTGTACTCACCTCTATGGAGGGTGACCTGTCTGCCTCCCCACCTGTTCAAGGTGGGGAGTCTATGAGTTCATTTATTCTCACACATTCATCCCTCCCATCTGTATTCCAGGGATGTGATGGGATACAGGAAAGCTACACCCATAAATAGATGGTCAGAGTCTTGTGGGAGGGCAGCCGACAGGCATTACCCATGCAGGGTGATGGGCACTTTGAAGGCAGGAAGCTTACATCGCCACGGGAACCCACCCAGTGAGGTCCAGTGGGGCTTTGCGGAGGAGGCAAGGGTGGGCTGGGCAAGGGAGGATGAGAAGAGGGGGTCTGTAGTGTAAGCGATCCTGGAGGAAGGAGGGAGGGAGGGAGGAAGGGAGGCAGGCAGGAGCGAAGGCTAGGAGCCCCCCAGCTCACCTCTGCTATCACACCGATGCACCCCACGATGACCGCAGCCTTGGCCTGAGCCCCACTCATTCCACCGAGCCCAGAGGTGACAAAGACCTTCCCAGCCAAGTCCTCGATGCCCAGGTACCGACGCGCAGCATTCAACACGGTGAGCTGCAGGGAGAAAAGGTAGGGGATCACTGCCCACTTGCAGCCCGCCCCCTCCACCGCCCATACTGGGACGCCCACAGCCAGGCGTGGCCCCATCTCTCACCACAGTGCCGTGGACGATTCCCTGGGGACCGATGTAGCAGTAGCTACCTGCTGTCATCTGGCCGTACCTGACCACAGGGAGAGAAGCCAAGCCCAGGGCTCAGCCAGTGCCAGGCCCAGGTCCTCCCAGTCACTCCCTTTAGGAGGCTGAAAATTAGTATTTACCCAAGAGGCATTAATATATTATCCTTTACATAAAATATATAGAGAGAACAGACAACACAAGAAGGCTATGGACACCCTTGTCCCCTCTCGCCTCCCAGACATTTTACAAGCAGATTTTGTTCTGTTAAGAACTGTAGTGTAATTGGTGAAGAATTGCTTTGGGGAATATCTGGCTGTATGGACTCCAGCTGGACGTGCACAGCATGCCCACATTACATGCTTATGTCAGGCAGAGACACACACAAGGATGTTCACCGCAACTTTACATGCAGGGGCCAAGACCTGAAGCTGCCGAGATGCCCCTCCACCGAAGACGAGAGAAGTGAGCGGTGGCCTATGTGACCCATAAAACACCACATGGCAGAGAGGGTCAGGGCCCTGCACTGTGCCATGGAAGCAAGTCAGATTGGGAGGCAAGAGGGTTAAATAAATTAGTGCAATTGAACATTGCAGGTAAAGGAAGAATGCGTGAGATCTGCTTCCTGAAATACAGCAGTCTTCTAGCTCTCTTGTGAAGGTGGGAAAGGCAAGGCACAGAGGCCGGCCCCAGTGGTCTAACCACCTAAACTGCCAAGTCCACTTGCATAGAAAGTGTTTGGAGGAACACAGGAGACACTGTCAACTGGAGAATCTAGGATGGAGAGGGATCTCCTTTTCATTGCAGCTCCATTTATAATGCTTGATGAAATACTTTGCATTGCCGGCCACTGTGGCTCATGCCTGTAATTCCAGTAATTTGGGAGGCTGAGGTGGGCAGATCATCTGAGGTCAGCAGTTGGAGACCAGCCTGGCCAACATGGTGAAACCCCATCTCTACTGAAAATAGAAAAAAGTAGCTGGGCATGGTGGCACATGCCTGTAATCTCAGCTACTTGGGAGGCTGAGCCAGGAGAATCACTTGAACCCAGGAGGCAGAGGTTGCAGTGAGCCGAGATCGCACCACTGCGCTCCAGCCTGGGCAATAAGAGCGAAACTCCGTCTCAAAAAAAAAAAAAAAAAAAAAAAAAAAAAAAAAAGAAAAAGAAAAAAAAGGAAAGAAAAAGAAATAGTTTGCCTTATCTCTGTAACAAATGAAAAGCTTTCATTCCTTGAGAGGGGGCGTGAGAGATTTCTCCAGGGCACTGGCAGCATTCTGTGCCTAATGGTTTTGGTTGCACAGATGCACACTTTGTCAGAACCCGAAATGTGGTGCACATAAGATGTGTGCATCTCATTACATGCAAGTTTCACCTCAAAAGAAAAAAAACTGTAAACAAATATTGACTTCCAGTCAGTAATATTTACAATTGACTTTGAGATGCATACACAAAAAAAAAAACCCCAAAAAACAAGTCAAATGAATGGATAGGCAGAGGGACAGATAGACAGCCACATGATAAAGTAAGTATGGTAAATAGCACATTCATCACAAAAATTCAGTGGTATTCACTGTAAATTCGGTCAATTTTCTGTATGTTTGAAATTGTTCATAATAAAATGTGGGAAAAAGCAGGATCTAAAATTGTAGGTTCTCTTGCATTCAAGAATATAAAATTTGTAAGCATACACATAAAACTACTAGGGAATACGTAAAAATAAAATCAATTATGCTACAGTTCTGTGACTATGTCTTTCCAAACTTGTATTTAATATCACCATTTTGCTTTATAATGACCCATGGTTAACAGGGAAACACCGTGTAAATAGACTGAAATAGTGACTTACATTGTAACCCCCAAGGCAAAGAGCTTCTCATACTCCATCCTGGAGGAGTAGTTGGGAATGACCTGGAAAAGAGGATGGGGGCAGACAGAGGGGCTGAGGTCTTGGAGGGTGAGCACAGAGCCCAGGGGGTGACGCACAGTGTTGGGGCACTGGGCTTTCTTTCTGGTGTCAGCACCCTCTCTTTGGAGCCCTGGGCAGGTGCTGTGCCCGCTGCTGAGGACCCACCATCCCATTGGTGATGACGAGCCGGGGGGCGCTGCGGCTGCTGGGGAAGAGGCCGAGCGGGTGCCCACTGTACATGACCAAAGTCTGCTCCTCTGTCATCTTCGACAAGTAGAACATGGTCAGCCAGAACTGGGGGAGGAGCAGAGCGTGGGGATTCTGTCAGCGGAAGCAGCACCCCACGCCCAGCCCCGCACCACCGTCCACGCCCAGCCCCGCACCACCGTCCACGCCCAGACAGCTCCCGCAGGCCCCCAGGTCTCCATTCCACTCCAGTGGCCCTGGTGCCTCCCTCAACACCACCTCGCCCATTCCTATAACCTGAAATTTCCCCACACAGTCTACAATGCTGGCGCCTCAGGCACCAGGGAAGCAGAGGCCTGCATCCTGAGCCATGGGTTTGTAAGCTCCTAGGCCAGAGGACCAGACTAGGGGAAAGGCCAGGGGTGGGGGTGAGGTCACACGGTGCGCAGTACCTGAGCCCAGTTGCTGAACACCTGCCCATTTCCTCCATAGGTCACCAGCTCCTGGGGAAACTGAGGAAGACGCAGGGTCATCTGAGATGAAGGCCTGCGAAGGGCCTATGGAATCGCAGACAAGGAGAAAAAGGGCCCCCATCCCCTGGGGGCCCAATGGGGCAAGGAGAGAAGCCAGAAGGGTGAGGCCCAGAGACGGACACATCTGCAAGAACACCAGCCCCGGCTGCGACTGGAGCAAGGGCTCAGCTTGGGGTTAGGGGCGGATCTGGGTCTGGGGTCACAGTGGGAACTCAGCCTGGGGTCAAAGGCTGGGTTGATCTGTCACCAGGGCCTGGGGCCAGGGCCAGGGTTTAGGGCGTTCCCACCTACTAGGCGAAGTGGTCACATTCTGGCAACATATCTCCCCCAAGGAATGCAGGGACACACCCCAGAGACATTCCATTCTCAAATGTGGGCAGCTGCTCTGTAGACTGGCTCAGGGTGCCCAAGACAGGCATAAGGGGCCAGATCCATGCTACCCAATATGGTGGCCACCAGCCATGCGTGGCTTTTCAGCTCTGCTCCTTGCATAGATACATCCTGATTTCAAAGTCTCAGGATGAAAACAATGTAAAATATCTCATTAATAATGTTTATATAGATTACATATTAAAATAATAATATTTCGGAGCTGGGCGTGGTGGCGGGTGCCTGTAGTCCCAGCTACCCAAGAGGCTGAGGTGGGAGGAACGCTTGAGCCCTGGAGGTTAAGGCTGCAGTGAGCCAAGATCAAGCCACTATACTCCAGCCTGGGCCACAGAGTGAGACCCTGTCTCTCTAAAAAAAAAAAAAAAAAAAAAAAAAAAAAAGTAAAAAGTAAAATAATAATATTTTTGATATATCAGGATGAATAAAATAGAGTGTAAATTTGTTTATTTTTACTTTTTCATGTGGCTGCTAGAACATTTAAAATTGGACATGTGTCCACTGCAGCCACAGTGACGTCCTGGTTTTGAGGCTGTACTACAGCCACGGATGCCACCACTGGGGGAGGCCGAGGGAAGGGCCAGGGACCTCTCTTACTAGCTTTGCAACTTCCTGTGAGTCTATAATTATCTCAAAATTAAGAGCTTGAAAGCATGATGCGTGTGTCTCGCGTTTTGTTTCTGCTGGACAGTGCTGGGCGGTTTCCCTGGCTATTACCTGGGCCACGGCGGGATCCAGGTTGTTCATGATCATATGCATGATGGCGGCGGCCGCTTTCGTCTGGCAGGGGTACTGCTCAACCGGGTAGGCCCTGCAAGGGAAAGCCCAACCGCCAGGCTGCCCTTCCCGCCAAAGCATAGCATCTAGCCTGGCCCGCCCAGCCCCTGGCCGCTCAGGCAAGGCTAGCCGGACCTGGGGCCTGCAGAACTAGCTAGGAACATACAGTGGGGGCTCCAGAGCCACTAGGGCTGAGGGAGGTGGTGTTCAGGCCCCGACCCACCCTGCTCTCCCTCCCTACTTGGCACACTCCACCTGGGAGACAGCTGCTGGCAAAGCAGAACTGATGACTGCTCTCCAGAAGCCTCTCCCTCTGGGTAAGCAGAGTTTATTCATTTGTTCTTTCATTAATTCAACAAACACTTTTGGGCACCAATTCTCCAGCCGGTGCCAGGCTCGGAGGTACTGGCTGGAGTGAGGAACGTGGCTCCTACTTTAAAGGGAACAACCCTGGGATGACTCAAGGCAAGCCTGGGCTGCTGGCACCTTCAAGAACAATAACTGCAGATATGCACACCCAAGCCCCACTCCAGAACTGCTGGGTCTGAAATTGGGGTAAGACCTGGCAGCCTGTGTTCCCACAAGGCCTCCAGGGGTGCTGTGCACACTGTGGCTTGAGATCCTCATCGAGATCGTGAGGTATTTGAAGTCACTGCCAGAGCTCCCCAAAGCTCTCCCTGCCCTCTGGCAGAACAAAAAGCCATGGTTTTTAAAAGAGGTTTTGTGTACAATTTGGCTCCAGAATTGCACAGGACTGGCTGCTCAGGACAGATGGGCCGGGCCTGAGAGTCCTGAGAAGCTGCCCCCATTTTCTGGCAGGCTCAGGGGCTGCAGCCAGCACTGGGCTCCAGCTCCCGAAATGACAACACCGAATCTTCTCTCCCCTGCCTCCTAGTCTGGACAGACTGGGTTTCCCCCTCACTGCCCACTCTCGCGTTGTTCCTGGCCCCCAGCACAGTCCCTTGTGGGAGCTGCCTGCCCCTCTGGGTCCCTTTGAAGCTGTGCCCACAAGGCTGACCTCATTTCAATGTCGGGGCAAAACCGGTACATGTAGATGTGCCCATACAGTTGCAGCTCCTGGGCAAACTCTGGGGCCAGCAGCTCCTGGACATCCGCGGGGAAGTAGCGCAGGGCGTTCCTCAGCGCCAGCTGGGGTGGGAGAGCAGAGAGGCAGTGGGGGCTGGGGGTCCAGACCCAGTGTTCTGAGGCCTGGTGATGGGCCATCCTCCTTCCAAATGGATTTGCCTTTGCTCCACTTAGAAGCCTGTTGCCCACCCAGAGACCGTCTATTCTCACCCCGGGCCCATCTACAGTGTCACCTTCCGCAGAAAGCCTTCCCTGATTGCCCCCTCCTGCCCCTTTCATGAAGGCAGACTGATCCCTCTCTCTTCTTGCTTATGGTGAACCACTCCTGTTCTGGGAATGGTGCTGCTTACCCCCAGGCAGGGACCAGAGAGGGGCCTGCCCAAGGCTTGTGGCTATAGTGTAGGATGCAGAGGCTCCAGCGGGGAGAGTAGACCCCACATAGCCTTAAGTACCCTGTGCAAGTGCAAGCACATACAAGAAAAAGCCGTCAAAAGCAACATATATTTACACACACGCATGAACTCTTTTGATTGTGAGCCACAGGAAGCAATTCCTATGGCTACCCAGATACATACACCTATTCTCCATGCAACAAGAACAAGACTCAGCCTTCCCACATGGGTTCTAATACATCCATCCTCTTCTAGCTCCTTTCATTTCACTTTCAAATCAGCACTGCTGCACTTCCTCAACTGCTTTCGCAGCCTGCTGGTAGGCGGTAGCTGCAACCTGAGACCACTGTCCTCGCTATTCTAAAGGCAGTGCCAGCCTCGGCCCTGGGGCTTGCCGGGACATTTTACTCATATGCTAGACAAGGAGGACCCCTTTCATAATCAGTTGCGTCAAATGCATTAGAAACATTGTTCAGGTAATTACATAGCTCAAAAAGTACAACAAAGGTTCTGTGAAAATTAGTGAATTTAAAATCGTGTCAGTTGCTGGAAATGACTTGGCCGTTCTTAAAGGTGAAATGTGTAAGAAGCTCAGTCTGTTCTGAAATGAAGCACAAACTTGTGCCCTTTTTCCAAATCTGAAATACAGCCCCAAAGCTCTGTCTGCCACATTTTCCCCTTGTAGAAAATTTCCATTTGCTAACCATTGAATTTTTCTTTATTGCTGAAATTCAGTAATTTGGCCTAGATATGTCTTTGTGTTGATTATTCTATATCAAGGTTTTTTTTTTTTCTTTCCAGGATAAACTGCCTTTTAATCTGCAATTTCATGTTTTTATTTAGTTATGAAAGTTGTCTTCTATTTTTTGCTGAATGCTTCACCCCCTGTATCTAGAGTTACCTAATAGGCATGCAGTAAATATTCTGTTCAGTGGGGAAGAAAGGCTCACTCTCACTGGCCTGGATGTAATCCTCCATGCCTCAGACAGGAGGCAGCACTCAGCACTCAAACAAGACCGTGGGGGCTCACACAGGTCATGTGACCGGAACTCTGGAACTGTAGGAGAATAAATATGTGCTGTTTTAAGCCACTACACTTGTGGCGATTTATTATAGCAGACGTGGGAAGCTAATACAGGCAGTAACAGAACCCTGCCTCGGGCATCAGGGCACCTGTGCCAGGCACACGCCTGTCCTGCATGGTGGCTGAGCACCGAAATGAAAGGATGCCAGCCTGCAACGCTGTTCAGCCCACAGAGCAGGGTGTGTGTGTGTGTTCAGCCTAGGACTTACTTTCATTCTAACCTGGCAGTCAGCTTGTGGGGCAGTAGCTCACTTTTAAACCTCACCCACATGAAAGTTTCTGACTGTCACTATTTCTGCCAGAAATCATGGCCACTATCCAAATGGCTTGGCTTCATCTGAGTCACTCCTGTTCCTGCACCCCCCTAGTGCAGGCTTCATCAGGGTCCCCACCAGCTCTAAGCCGAGGCTGCGTTGAGAGCCAGGAGCTGCAGCCAGACTTCCTGGGTGCGGACAGCACTCTGGGTTGCATGGGCTGCAGTGGCTCTGCAAGGCTGCTGTGGCACAGGCCTGCCACGTGGCACATGCCCATTGCCAATCTCTGCTCTTTCCCCATCTATAAAGTGGGCATAATAACAGTATCCCCCTCAGAGGACTGCCTTGGAGACTCAATGAACTGAGGTACTTAGAATAGCCCCTGGCACACAGAAGTGTGTGTGAGTGCCTGGTTGTCAAAACTGTCATCTCCCACACTTGTGGGCCACCATGCTGCCCGTTTTTTCTTCCAGCTGGGCCTCTGCCCTCCCCACTCCTCTGGGACCTCCATAGAAGCCTTTACACTCTGTGGGGGGCATAGTTAAGCAGCAGGTATGCCCCTTTTCAGAAACCTTCATGGGGTCCCTATTACCCATTTGATAAGGCCATGCTGTTCCTGGAATTTAGAGTCCTCCATCAGCCGGCTGGGTCTGGCTCTCCAAGCTCAACACCAAGCCCCAGCCTGCAAAGAACCTCCTTCACTCTGACACACCTCAGATAGCTCCGTCTCCACATTTGTGCACACTGCCTCCCCTTGTCTCCAAATGGCCTTTCTTCTTTCCCAGGCTAAGAACCTTGCCCAAGCTGCCAGAGCCACCTCTTCCAAGAAGTCCTCTCAAGTTCCTCCTGCCGGTTGAAATCTGATGGGATGTTTGTTAGGGCTCCGAGTGCAACTCTCATTCATTCAGCAAACATCTGCTGCTGTCACTGGAGACCTGGAAATGAACCCGGTGGAGTTCTGCCCTCAAGAAGTTCAGGAGGGGAGTACATGGGTAGTGATGGGGACACAGACGCCGGCCATCTTCGGATCTGCTATTGGATGCCCGGCACAGGCGCTGTGGGTGGGGTGGATTTGGAGGAAAGGTCACCAGCACAAACTGCACATGGCGGGAGGTACTGAGGACATTTCTAACATGGGAACCGCTTCAGTTGTGTGACTGAAGTTTCCCTGTGCATAGTGAGAGCTGTGTCGGGCGCATGCTGAGAGTGTCCTGATTAACTTGGCAAAGGGAGGCCCCGCTCCAGTCGTAGAGCTCCGTTAAAGATGAGCAAAGAATGACGCACACGTTAGTTCATCCAAAGAATGAAACACTACGCAGCCATTCAAAGACGGGACCCTCTAAATGCACCAAGAAAGAGCAACCTGAAAAAAACCTAACGTGTATAGCCGCTTCTGCTTGTATTTTTAAGAGGGTTCACAGACGTCTTCTGCACTGCATAGATGCATAGAATGTGTTTCTGAAATTCTTGAGTAGTTTTCAGTAAAGAAAGAGTACGAGGAAAGTCTATAAAACCGTGTCACCTACTTTATTTCATTTGGTCTCCTCCACAATCCCCTGGTGTCACTGTTTTCATCTTCAGCTTACAAATGCCAATAAATAAATAAATAAATAAATAAATAAATAAATAAAAGGCTATAGTGACTTCAGAAGGTGAACTGGGGAATTTACACTTTTATACATTCGACTTCTTATCTCATAAAATTGTCTTCAAATACGTATGTTAAAGATCAACGAAACATATTTAAATAAAAAATAGAAGGCAAGCCACAGGACTCAGGGAGCCGCCCATAGACCTCAGACCTGCACCCGCTCCTACTCCAAGGGCTTCCTGACCTTCAAGCAAAGAGGGACATAACCCAGCAAAGCCCAGGTGGCCACTCCTCCACCTGGAGCCACCTTCTCCCAACACAAGATACCCCGGGAGCTGATCACAGCCACGTGGAGCTGATCACAGCCATGTGGAGCTGATCACAGCCACGTGGAGCTGATCACAGCTACAGGGCGCTGCAGGGGATGTGCAGGCCACAGGGCCCTCCCTGAGCTCCAGGGTGAAGGTCGAGGCATTGGTGCCCAGCAGGGAGGTGACCAAGGGGAAGAAACATTAACAACACCTGGACAACTGGGAGATGGGCCAAGGGGAGCAAAGGGGCAGGACCACCTGCTTGCAATCTGCTCCTGAGTACCCACCACCTACCTGCCCCACTCCAGGACCCACCACTTACCCGCCTCCCCAGCATCTGACACTACCCTCCCCTGGCCCCCAGTGCCCAACACCTACCCTCTCCCCATCTCCCAGCACCCACCACCTACCCTCTCCCACCCCCAACACCCACCAACTACCCTCCCCCTGCCCCTGAGTACCAAATACCTACCCTCTCCGCCCCCAATGTCCATACCTACCCTCCCTTATACCCCAGCGCCTGCCATCTACCCTCCTCCTGTCCCCCAGCGCCTACCACCGACCCACTCCCCATCACCCCAGCACCCACCACATATCCTTCCCACAACTCCCAGCACCCACCACCTATCCTCCCAACTCCCCAGCACCCACCATCTACCGTCCCCTGACCCCCAGTGCCCACCACCTACCCTCCCCAATCCCATCACCCACCACCTACCCTCCTCCCACCCCAGCCCCCACCACCTACCCTCCCACCACTCCCCAGCACCCACCACCTACCCTTCCCCACCCCCACCACCCACCACCTATCCTCCCAACTCCCCAGTGCCCACCACCTACCCTCCCCAATCCCATCACCCACCACCTACCCTCCCCAATCCCATCACCCACCACCTACCCTCCTCCCACCCCAGCCCCCACCACCTACCCTCCCACCACTCCCCAGCACCCACCACCTACCCTTCCCCACCCCCACCACCTATCCTCCCCCACTCCCCAACACCCACCACCTACCCTTCCCCACCCCCACCACCTACCCTCCCCCACTCCCCAACACCCACCACCTACCCTCCCCCCACCACATCACCCACCACCTACCCTCCCCCCACTCCCCATCACCCACCACCTACCCTCCCCCATCCCATCACCCACCACCTATCCTCCCCAATCCCATCACCCACCAGCTACCCTCCTCCCACTCCAGCCCCCACCACCTACCCTCCCACCACTCCCCAGCACCCACCACCTACCCTTCCCCACCCCCACCACCTATCCTCCCCCACTCCCCAACACCCACCACCTACCCTCCTCCCACCCCTACCCTCCCCCCACCCCAGCACCCATCACCTACCCTCCCCCCACTCCCCAGCACCCACCACCTACCCTCCCCCATCCCATCACCCACCACCTATCCTCCCCAATCCCATCACCCACCACCTACCCTCCCACCACTCCCCAGCACCCACCACCTACCCTCCCCAATCCCATCACCCACCACCTACCCTCCTCCCACCCCAGCCCCCACCACCTACCCTCCCACCACTCCCCAGCACCCACCACCTACCCCTCCCCATCCCATCACCCACCACCTATCCTCCCCCACTCCCCAACACCCACCACCTACCCTCCCCCCACCCCTACCCTCCCCCCACCCCAGCACCCACCACCTACCCTCCCCCCACTCCCCAGCACCCACCACCTACCCTCCCCCATCCCATCACCCACCACCTATCCTCCCCCCACCCCCACCACCCACCACCTACCCTCCTCCCACCCCACCACCCACCACCTACCCTCCCCCACTCCCCAACACCCACCACCTACCCTCCCTCCACCACCTACCCTCCCCCACCCCAGCACCCACCACCTACCCTCCCCCCACTCCCCAGCACCCACCACCTACCCTTCCCAACCCCCACCACCCACCACCTACCCTTCCCCACCCCCACCACCCACCACCTACCTCTCCCCACTCCCCAGCACCCACCACCTACCCTCCCCCATCCCATCACCCACCACCTATCCTCCCCCCACCCCACCACCCACCACCTACTCTCCTCCCAACCCCTACCTCCCCCCTCCCCCCAGTGCCCACCACCTACCCTACCCTGCTGGCCCCTCCCCCATTTCCTTTTCCCTCCAGCGCCCGCTCCACCTGCCCCCAGTGCCATACTCCCACAAGGATCTCCAGCATCCTCCTAGCCCCCCAACTCCCCTCCCCTCCCACCCCCACCAACCTGCTTCCCCTTTTCCCCTTCCCCAGCGCCAGCTCCCCGCTGAGTGACCCCTACTGTCCCCACTGCGTCCTGTTAGGCCTCTGTGGGTGGCTCCAGGAAGGTCCAGGGGGCTCTGGTGCAAAGGGTGGCTGTCTTTTTCTGGGGAGGTAGGATTCCTCTTTTAATCTTTATGCTTGTTTGCAGTTTCCACTTCTCTACTGTTTCTGAAATTCTTGAGTAGTTTCCAGTAAAAAGTAGGAGGAAAGCCTATATAACCATGTCACCCACTTTATTTCATTTACTCTTCTCCACAATCCTCTGGTGTCACCATTTTCATCTCAAGCTTACAAATGACAAAAGGGAGGTTCCCAGACAGGGTGTCGCTGGCAAGCGTGCACCATCCCTGGCCTGCTTTGCTGTTAGGTGAGGGGATACTGGCCCTAGCCCATCTTTCCTTAGCATCCGACTGCCGGCTACAGGGTTCAGCCATGCAGCTGAAAGTTCTCTGGAGATTTGGGGAAGGGACATTTGCAAATGAAAACAAGAGCTGACCTGTGTGCAAATGTTCTGCGTGCTGGGGCAGACCCGGTGCTGGGTGTGCGACACTTCACACCCGCCCAGGGCCTCCTCCCACTGGCGGTGGCCACAGTGCCACCACTGACCGGCTGCTGACCTTGAGCCTCAGGGTCCTCATCTGTAAACAGGCACAGTGATCCTGCACCCAACGGCGGCTGCACCCAAGAGACAGAGTCCACCATGCATTGCACCCGCACCAGCTGGAGCCTCTGGAGTCCAGGGTGGGCGGCTGAGCAGCTCCCACTGGAGAGGGCAGGAAGCCTGGATGCTCACTATGGACCACCTGGAGGATGCCTAGAGGCCAAGGCCTCAGGAGCACAGGCCCACTGCTTACCTGTTTCTCCGCAAGGCTGAGGCCGGGGGTCCTGACTGGGGCATGGGGCACCCCAGCCTGGCGTCCCCGGTTCTCTGGGAGGGGCCGCAGGGGCAGGCCAGAGCACAGCACCTGGAGGCTGGACATGTGTAGCTGAGATGGAGGTAGAGGCCAGCACTGTGGGGAGACTAGGAAGAAACTGGCAGATAAGGCCCAGCAGGGCGGGGACCTCCAGACACAGGGCCACCTCCTCCAGTCCCTCATTGGGTGCCTGGCCTATGCAGGGAGTCATGTGCAGGTCGGAGGGTCACTGGCCTCAGGCAGGGCACTTGCAGTGCTGACCTGGGGAGGGCAGTGCTCTGCAGGAGGGCAGGCTTCACGATGGGGAGGGGGCTGGGCCCACTTCCCCTTCCAGGAGGGCTGTGCTGTCCAGGACAGCTTTAGGGGGTGGGAGGGGCTCTAATACTGGGGTGTGCTGTGGCAGCCCTCAGGGCACCACACCAAACATTTGATGTTGATGATGAGGAGATGGGGAGCCATGTGACACTGAACTGGGCAGAGAGTGTAGATCCCCTCCTCCTGCTACCTCCTGCTGGGGGGTGGAGTGACAGGTGGAGCGGGAGCCCCCAGCAGCAGGTATGCCCTCCTTGGCTCCCACTGGAGGGCACACAGCTGTACCACTTCCCAAAGCTCTTTTTGAAAGACCTGCCTGAGGGATGACCCTCATCCCCAAATCTGTTAACAATCTGCCAGAAAGTACTCTTTATGGGCCCTATACTACTGATGGAGAAACCAAGGCCCAAGTCTCCCTCACACAGCCAAGAAGTGGCCGAAGTTGAATTCCAGCAGTCCTGGGGAAGCGACACACCTGGGTGTACCCGGTGCAGAGCCTGACCAGCCCTGTGGCCTTTGGCCATGTCCTGTCCACACAAGTGGGTGGCGCCGGACTGCTTGGCCGTAAGGGGGCAGAGCGCCATTAGGCAAGCCCCAGTGCAGGGCCCACTCAGCTGCCTTCTGAGTGTTTGCTCCTCTGAGAGCATCCTGTGGGTCAGCCCTGAGGGTTTTGTTGCCCCCATTTTAAGGATGAAGAAACAGGTGGAGAGAAGGATGGGACTTGCCCAGGGTTACACAGCCAGTCATAGGGGGAGTTCAGACTGGAACCCTGAGGACCCAGAGGTCTGGCCCTAGCACCCTCCCATCCACACTGGCCGTTTTGTGGCACAGGGAGGGCGCCCTTAATGGGGGTGATGTGAGACTGTGATAGAATAAGAAACAGGCTTTGGTCTCTTCCTTGTTCCTGCCACAAAGCTCCTGAGGCCCTGGTAGATAGAAACTCTAGGAGAATCTTTTGTTCTAACATTTGGTCTTTGACCCTGGTTCCTGACACAGAGCTCCTAAATCTGTTGGAATTTCCTGGGTGACAGGAGCGGAGCCCTTTTGTTCTAATGAGGGAACTCTTGGCAGATCCCTGATATCCTCAGGATGGGGGCTGGTTGACAAGGGAACCAACCTGCGATTAGAGGGTTGGAACTTTCAGCAGCCCCCTGACTTTGGGGAGGAGAGAGAAGCTGACGGTTGAGTTGATCACCAAAGGCCAATGATTTAGTCAGTCGTGTAGGTCATGAAGCCTCCCTAAAAACCCAAAAGGACAGGGTTCAGAAGAGCTTCCCAACAGCTGAGCACAGGCAGGTTCCTGGAAAGGGGCATGCCCAGAGAAGGATAGAAGATCTGTGCCTCTTCCCCACACCTCATCCTGGGCATCTTGTCCATCTGGCTGTTCGTCTATATTCTTCGTAATGTCCTTTATAAGAAACAAGTACACATCAATAATAAAGTGTTTCTCTGAGTTTTGTGAGCCACAGTAGCAAATTAAATGAACCCTGGAAAACCCAGTTTATAGCTAGACTGTGGTCAAAACCACAGTCCATAGACCACAACCCGTGTTTGCAGCATCTGAAGTAGGGGGTGATCTTGTGGGACTAAGCCCTCAACCTGTGGGATCTCATGCCATCCCCAGCAGGTGGTATCAGAGGTGAGCTGACTGGGACACCCAGCTGGAGGAGACACCCAGCTGAAAAGCTGGCTGCTGGAAAAAGCCCACATATACTTTGGTGACTGGGGTGCGTCATGTTGTATGAATGAAGAAGGAAAAGGTTTGTTTTCATACTGGGCTTGTGGCATCTCTGCTCCTCACCAGCTGGGGCCACCTGGGACAGAGCATGCAGAAAGGTGCTCAGGCTTAAGCATCCCACACTCAGTCCTTCTTATGCCAGGTGCTGTTGCAGGCCCTGGGAACAGAGTGCACAAGACAGAAGTTGTACGGCCTGGATGCCAGTGGCCAGCACCTTCGGCTGCCTTCTCAAGGGTGCCTTCTGGTGACCCTGAGTGTCCTCTTCCCACTCAGAGGGCAGCTGCAAGGGAGAATTAGCAGCCCCTCCCCACCTGCCCAGGGAGCAGCCCCTAAGCACGTAGGTCCCTTGCCCCTCAGGGTGGGGAGACTGCTTCTCAGTCAGCTGCTTCCCATGCCCAGCTCACCTTGCACTCCCCAACAGACAGAGCCTCAACAAACTGCACTGAGACCTGGTCCCAGGGCCCACTGCACAGGAGGCCCCGCGTCTCACGGCCCAAGAGCAGCCAGAAATCCAGCAGGTTTTCTGAAATCTCCTGAGTTTTAAACATCAGCAACCAATTTGAGAAACGGTGAACATTGTGCAGAAGTTATGCTGATGGCATCCATGTTACATCCCAACTGGGCTACTGCACTGTGGTTCTGCACGATCTCAGCACTAGGGGAAAGTGGGTAAAGGGGACACGGGATCTCTCTTCCTTACAACTGCACACAAATCTAGTGACCCCAAAATAGTTTAATTAAAAACAAACATTGCCTAACTATTTAAAAGTATGAAGATCTTGGCTGGGTGCGGTGGCTCATGCCTGTAATCCCAGCATTTTGGGAGGCTGAGGCAGAAGGATCACCTGAGGTCAGGAGTCTGAGACCAGCCTGGGCAACATGGCGAAACCCCGTCTCTACTAAAAGCAAAATTAGCCGGGCATAGTGGTGGGTGCCTGTAATCTGGCTATTTGAGAGGCTGAGGCAGGAGAATTGCTTGAACCTGGGAGGCGGAGGTTGCAGTGAGCCGAGACCGCGCCACTTCACTCCAGCTTGGAGAAAAGATAAAAAAAAAAAAAAAGAGAGAGGGAGAATGCAGATCACAGAAGTTAAATATGGCAGGCTGCTAGGTTCAAACAACCCTGGCTACACCACTCTCTAGTTGTGTCCTTGGGTAAGTTACCGAGCCTCTTGGTGCCTCAGTTTCCTCATCTATAAAATGAAAGTCTATTATGTACCTCATAGGATGCATCTGAGGATCACATGAGATAACACGCATGGAGGGCTTAGAATAGTGCCTCGCACAGGACACGCGCCAGACAAGATGAAGTATTATTTTTCTAACGGTTTCCTCCACGAGGAAAAAGCATCATCTCTCACAGAGACAGCTCTGGCTCCTCCGGGTCCCCACCTCCTCCCTGCCTCCCACAGAGCAGCAGAGGTGGCGTCTGTGATTCAGCTGTTCTTCACGGATGGCTTCCCTCTGTGCTTAGAAAACCCTACCTGTGGGATCTGGACTCCCTGTCTGCCTCTCTGACTTCACCCATTCACCCTCGCCCACTCCAGAGCCTCCCTGCTGCTCCTGGGACAGGCGGTGGTGGTTCTAAAACATGCCTGCAAATTCTCGGGCACTGCTGGTTGGTGTGGCCCCACTCCTGGGTCTGGTCCAGCCTCAGCGATTTTCGGGTAACTAACAAAAGGCAGCCCCAAGCCAGGTCAGAAAATGGCCAGGCTCTATGGGAGTAGCATACCGGGCCCCAGGTCGGAGGGTGCCCCGAGGAGGTCTGGAGGCCAGAGGGTGGCCCAAGGAGACTCACAGGCTGCAGGGTGCCCCCAGAATGACCCCAGGCCAGAGGGTGCCCCGAGGAGGTCCCAAGGCTGGAGGGTGCCCCAGGAGGCCCCCAGGATGAAGGGTGCCCTGAGGGGATCCTTGCATCACTGCTTAGCAGAACTCCCAGACGGACACCACCTGCCAGTGTGAGCAGTGGGACACTCGACCAGGGTGAGCCTCCCAGTGATGCAGTGCCAGCTGCCTTCTGACTGCAGCAGCCTGAGACTCCCATGAGAAATACTTAGCCAAGCCCATGCCCCAATTCCCGATACACAAAATTGTGAGCAAAATTTAAATGGTTGTCTTAAGCGGCCAAATTTTAGGGCAGTTTGTTACCTAGCAACAGCAACTGGAACATCACCTCAGGGCCTTTGCAATGGTACCTGCTGGCTTCTGCTTCCTGGAGTCACATCTCTGCTCCAATGCCACCTCCCCGAGGCCTGCCCCAGCACCCTCCTTACACCGGACACACTTCCCATCCTGGTACCTGCTGTTCTCTTCACAGCAGCATTCACCGCGCTCTCTCTTTATCCCGATTTTCCGTGCTTCCCATCTGTAATGGAAATGCTGTGAGGGCAGACACTGCAGGAGTCTCACCCTCTCCACGCGGACCTCAGCACGGAGTGGGTGTTCTGTAACTGTCGAATGAATGAATGAATGCGAGTCCCTGGGAGAGAGCGTCTTCACAGGGAAGCCCTCAAGGCCCCGGGCGTCTAGCCAGGCATCTGCACCCTCCCATCCCAAGACCCAAGACCATCTCTTCCTCTCTCCAGGGACCCCATCTCCAGGGACATCTCCGGATGAAGGGCTGAGATGTTATTCCCAACTTTGACCACCAGGTGGCAGCACATAAGGGCAAGGAGCGCTGAGGATTCCAGACAGGCAGTGGGGCCAGGGAATGCCAGTCTGGGGAAATTTGGAAGGCACCTTTGGATGCGAGTTAGGTCCGGCAGGGAATGCAGATGACCTGGAATCCCTGGGTCTTGGGCCAGTCTGGGGGTGGGCTGGAGGCTCTCCAAGGCCAGGAAAGTCATGATAAGAAGCTCTGGCTTACTGTGAATGGGGACTCCCACCTCTCTGTCCTTTGAGGCCATCATCACCATTTAAAGCTGTATCTCAGAATCAGCAGAACTATTATTTGCTTAATATTCTTCCTTAAATAGATCTTCCACAGCTTAAATAAATGTAATAGGAAGAAATTTTTATTTCACAACTGTAACAGAAACCAGTCATTTGCCAGAAACAGGCAGTAACCATAAACAAGTTAATTACTAACATCAAATACTTACCTGGCCCTCACTGAGTGCCAGGCACTGTTGCAAACATTTCCTGTATCTCATTTAATCTTCACAGCAGTGAGGTTTAGGATTACCCCCCTGTACAGGGAAATAGGGCACAGAGAGGTGCGGTGACTTTCCTAATCTCCCACAGCAGTAAGTGGTACCAGGTGGGTTTGGAGTCACCAGATTTTTCGAAAGCAGTTTAACAACTGGAGCTTAGGGTGTGGAATAATAGACACTGGAGACTTGGAAGGGTAGGAGAGTGAGTGGGGTGGGAGGGATAAGGAATTATTTAATGGGTACAATGGACATTATTTAGGTGATGGTTACACAGAAAACCCAGACCTCACCACTGTATAATATATTCATGTAACAAAACTGCACTTGTGTCCCTTACATTTATACAAAAAAACTCCAAAAAACCTGGAGTTTAACGCAGTACCCTATCCCATGCACTCACACTGCTAAATGTTGTCTCCAACACACTCATTCGCACACACAGTGCCAGCCGCACCCTCTGGTTCCCTGCTAGCCTGACTTCCAGGCAGCAAGACCCTGCGGTTAGGCGTGGGCTCCCACCCACAGGGCTAGCTGAATGTGTGTGTCTTTCAAAGGCTGGACTTTACTCTCACCTTGCCCCCTCCACCCCCCAACACACACACACACACACACACACACACACACACACAGAGTCCCTGGCAAGTCCTCAGTGCTCACATGGTGCCCCAGACACGCTGAGGCACAAGCTCCATTCCCCGGGGGATGTAAGCTGAGACCCTCCCTCTCTGTCCAGAGGCTAGCGCCACCTGAACGAGCTAGATTCAGGCAGGACCTGGAAACTGCAGAGAAAAGTAAGGCTACAGGGAAAGTAAGCCTTGGGTCGGGGAAGGAGGGACACTGTTAGGCCTCCTACTGAGGGCAGGGGTCCCAGAGAACCATGGACAGGGCAACGCTCTACTAGGCTCCTTGGTTCATCCCGGATCAGCCCTTGGGCCCCTGGCATCTAAGGCAGCAAAAAGGCAAGGGGACACCGCCCGGGGTGGGGCACGCCAACGCGACAATACCTCTTGGCCTTGGGTGGATAACGGCACCCCTGGGCAAACGCTAGGGGCGGAGCCTAGGGGCGAGGGGCTTCTCCAATCAGTCTCCGCCCTCGCGCCCTGGACTTCGGCCCCATTCTATCCGGTGAGGGTGCGGGCACGAAAAGAAGACTGGGCACGAAAAGAAGACTGGGCCTGCCGCCCCACTCTGTCCCGTCTACTCAGTCCCCGGCGACTCGCAGGGGCTCGTGGGGCTGCGGTCCAGTTGCTGTGCTCCCCTGCTCTGCGCGGCTCCGCGCGTCTTGGTAGGCACTGCGCTGCCGGAGCCGGGTCCTGGGCCAGGGCACCTCCGCCCCCCGCCGGACCCAGCGGACTGTCCTCCGCCGCGCGCCCGGCACAGCATGGGGAGGCGCTGCTGGCGGCAGCGCATGCTGGCTGCCGCCTGTCTAGGCGCCGCGCTCCTGCTCCTGTGCGCCGCGCCCCGCACCTTGAGCCCGGGTGAGTGCTCGCCGGCCCAGCCGCGCAACCGCAAGCAAACGCTTCCCACCGCGGCCTGACCCCTCGACAGCGGCGGGGACACCTGCTGTCTCCTTCCTGGCTGGGGCTAGGAGTGGCGGGCAGGGGCGCTGGTGGGGCACAGAAAGGCCCTAGACGCCCCCACGAGCAAAGGCTCTTGCTCCTTCTCCGGAGTTATCTCCCCACTCCCAGAGCGGTGACTCTTTGGGTCCCACAGCCGGTGCCTGGAGACCGGGGTCAGTTGTGGGGAGTAGAGGGCATTTGGCCAATCCAGGAAGGCCGTCTCCCTTACCTTCGCCCCCTTCCCCTGGGCACCCGGGAGCCCCTGGACGTGAGCGCTCCTTGGCCCATGAGCATAGGAGGGGAAGCTTGGGCCACTCGGTCGGGTCCCTCGGTTGTCCTACTGTGCAGTGGGTGCCACTCCCTGCTCCACCCTGAAATCCACACCGGGTAGGGTTTGGGACTCCTGTGCACCCACCTCGTGGTCTGGCTGGGGAAACTGAGGCAACTAGTCATGACTCCGCAGAGCTGAGTGCCCTGGGCTCCACTGGTGCTGAGTCTGTGCTCTGAGTCTCTCCTCAGCTCATGTGAAGCCTCCCATCAATCCATTTCACACAAACCGAAGCAGGCCAGAGAGGCAGGGAGACGGGTGTGGTGGCAACATGCTGGCTACACAATCTCCTTGGGGCTGGAGGGGCCCAGCCAGCACGCCGGCCTCCTGACCTCAGGGCTGTTTGCCTTTCCTTGTATGTGGTATGTGTGCCAGGTGGGACGTCTCAGTCTGCCTCCCCACCCCCAGTGTGGGCTCTGAGAATCCTGGGCCCCACCCTTGGAACCTGGCAGACACAGTCCCAGGGAGTAAGTAACTAGGTCCAGGGTGGGCTGGGATGTTGGGCAGTGGGGGTGGGAGTGGCCCAAGACTTGAGGATATCAGGACTTGGGGAGGCCTCTGCCCACTCCCCCTGCCCCTCACACTGCCCCCTGCCCCTTGTGTGCCCAGAACACAGCAGGTCAAACTTGGATGCCTCCCCAAGCCCATGGGATAGGGCTGGGGTCTCTCCTTCCAGCACCCCCACCACCCCTTCTGTGAGCTGGCTAGTGGTATAGAGCAGACAGTCTCCTGGCAGTCTGGGGTGTGGACTCAGTGTCTGTGGCTGCCACCGCCTCTGTCCACCCAGTCATTCAGTAGACAGATGTTTACCCAGTACTAAGACAGGGCAGGGCTTGGTGGCTACTGGCCCCTCAGGGCTCAGCGTGGGATGTTAGAGGACACCTGAGCGCCTGGGTCCTGGGGAGTGTCTGCAAAGGAGCATACATCTTTGAGTGACTGCATGGAGTGCCTGTGTCCCCATGTCTCTGTGGGATATCTCTCTCCGGTCACCTACTCTACCCGGGTTTGAGGGATGAGAAACAAACCAAAGTACTAGTCACCTTCTGGGCTTTGTTCCTTCCGACCTCGCTCCCTCTCCTGCAGAGCCTGGGAAGAGACAGCAGGTGTTAGGAGGGTGGCTCCAAACCTCCCTTCCCAGCCTCTGTGCAGGCTGGGCTCTGCACCTGGCCTGTCTTACCTTTGGCCATGACCTTCTCACCCAGCGTCTCAGAATCTCTCTCTGTTTCTGTCAGGCTCTCTTGTACCTCTCCCATGGCCTGTTTCCAGCCATCATGCTTTGTGAGTGACCCTGGGCGAGCAAGAGTTAACCAGACCAACCTATCCAGCCTCTCCCACTGGCTTTTCTCCCTCCCAAGCCCTGAGCTGAAGTTTTGGCTGAGACCATGCTTGTGGGCCTGCAGGTGGCATGCAGGGAGGGCACTCAGCTGGAAAAGGTCTTTTCCTGCCAGGCTAGTCCTGCTGGAGGTGTATCTCCTGCCCTTGGCCTCTGGAAATGGCCTCACGAGGGCCTGCAGTGTCTCTGCAGCCATGCCTGAGTTGGAAGGGATGTGGTCTGTGCCCTGTGAGGGCTTCTGGCCTGGGAATGAGGGCTCCAGAACCCAGGAGGAATTTCAGCCCCTTCTCCCTGAAGGGCAGGCCCAGCACTGTCCCCTCCTTCTCCAGAGCAAGAGGTGCTGTCATAAGTTGGGCAAGGGGCCACTGAAGGGCTACTGGCTCAGGCCTGGGGCTCTTGCTGCCCCAGGGAGCTCAGAGACATTCTAATAGGGGGAGGTGTGCGGCAGCCCCTCCACACCCACAGCCTCAGCCCCAGGGCTCCACCACCAGCACTGGCCTAATGCCTAGGGTACCAGGGAGGAGGAGATTCCAGAAAGGTGGGGCAGCTGCCCAGAGCACCGCTGCCCTCATCACCCCACCCTCACCCCCAGTGCCCAGCAGCAGCTCCCCAACGGCAGACCCCTGGGTCTCCTGCGGCCCCTTGGCTCCCTCTGTGTTCTTGCCTGGGCATGGTGGCCATGCTTCCCGTGGCTGGCACACCACGGACCACAGACCTGTTTGTTGCCTGCTCATGTCAAGCATACATCTAGGTGCTGAGAGACTGTGGGGAACAAAACTTAGAAATACCCCTGCCTCGAGGAGCTTACATTTTTAATAGGAAAATCCAAGATCTCAGCTCTATATCTTCTGCCTCTGAGACACTGGCGAGAGCAGTGTTGGCACTAGCCCCCTGCCCCCATTCCACTCCCGCGGCCGCAGGGCTGAGCATCTGTCCCAGTGTTTGGAGTCACAGGTGTTCCTCTTGGAGCCAGGCGGGCCTCTGCATCCCATCCCAGTCCCTGCTCACCCCTAGGCAGGCAAGGAAGCTAAGACCGTGGGCCACCCGATGGCACACAGTGGCAGCCTCGGTGAGGACAAACCCAACCCAATTCAGACTCCCTGCAGCTGGGAGGGAGTGGATTTGTGCCTGTGACTGAAAAGGCCAGGTGCCTCTGCCTCGGACAGGCATAGATCTTGGGGTTCAGATCACACCTCCAGCTGTAGTTTAGCATTTCTCTGCCATAGCCTCACTCTCAGCTGCACAGTTCAGCAACTCCAACCCAAAGCCAGAGAGGGCTCCTTTGCCACTGATTCCAGTCAAAGTCCCAAGGAGGTGTCTCTTGGCCCGGTCTGGGTCTCAAGTGCCCATCTCAGAGCCAGTCAGGTGGCAGGTAGGGCTGGGAGGCTGTGACTGGACAGGCCTAGGCCACATGCCTATCCTAGCAGGTGGCGGAGGCGGAGGGGAGCCTATCGGAATCACATGGGCTGAAGGCCTGGCAGGCTTCCTCCTCTGGTGGGTGGGCAGAAGGAGTGGGAGTGGCTGCTGGGGCCAAATTGGTAGATGCTCTCCGTGCTGCTGTCCATCTTCAGGTACTGCTGGAGTGTCCCAAGTTCAGAGGACGTCCAGAGAGTACCGTGAGAAGAGGCAAGCTGGCAGCTGGGCAGCTCTGCAGAACAGGAACTGGCAATCCTGTTTTGCAGAGGAGAAAAGATCAAGAGAAAGGAAGTTGCTTGCTTAAGTCAGGAAGTATGGGGCCAGGATTTAAATCCCAGCTGAAACCCCAAATCCTTTTTCTTTCCATTCTACAGGGCAGGGGCACTTGTGTTGGGCTTTGAAAGCTGCATAAGAGTTTAACAGGTAGGAAAATGAGGAGAGGAAACTGCAAGCAGAAGGAATGGCACAGAGAAAAGCATGGAGGAGTGAAATGGCCTGGGGTGTGAAGGGATGTGCTGTGGGTGGCGCCCTGGGTCCTGGAGAGAGAATGGTGGGATGGGAGGTGGGAAGATACTCTAAGTTGGGGCTCAGTCATGAATAGCCTTGAATGGGATGCTAGGGTCTGGGGTATTCTTCCTATGGCTGTCAGAGGGCATCAGTCTTTAAATAAATAGTCACTGGCACTGGGCAAGGTACGGGGTTACAGAAAAGCAAAAACTCTCCTTCCCTGTATAACTGACCTTCCAGAGGGGTCAACCTACACAGAAATCAAAATATTTCAGCAATAAAGACTGCTGTGGCTGGAGCTGAGTGGTGAACCGGGAATGGTGGTGGTGTACTGGTGGGCCTGGGTGGGAACCAGGGTTTGCTGTAAGTAGTGGGAAGCCCCATGGGTTTAGAGATCACCAAGATGGGGCGAGGAGAAATAGAAGACAGGTGAGGTGTCTCTTTCCAGTCTTGGTAATTGTCCCAGGGAGAGCCCTGGGGCCTACCCAGGGCTGGCTGGGGGCAGGGAAGGTGGAAGTGGGGATCCGGAGGGTGCTGGAGGCATAGCCGACAGCACTGTGCCCACGGAGGATCTGGGCAGACTGGGGTTCCATTCCAGATGGTCTGTGGAGTTCAGCAAATGGAGTTTGAACTAACTACACGTGGAGAGATCTCTAGTTCTCTCCCCCTAAACAACAGAATTGCTTCTTATAATACGCGAAGGGCTTGTCCGTGTCCCTCCCTTGGGCCTGATCCCCAGAAGGAATGTCCCTAACTGAGACATGCAGGTTACCCCAGAAAGCCCCTGGGGGAAGGAATGGGGCAGGGCAGAGGCCCTCAGAGGCCATGTGGGAGCCCATGCCTGCTGGAGGGAGATTGCTGGGGCCTGGCTGCCCTGCTTGTCTGCTCTTGCAACACCGTGACCTGCTGGAACTTATTAACCAGAAGCTGGGTGTCATCATCTCTGCTTGCTGGACTGGGAAGTCTCCAAACAGCATCCCCCTACATGATGGCTGTGCCCTCACCCTGCACAGGCCGTGAGCCCTGCTTTGGCTGAGGTGGGCGTGTGGAGGGTGGTGGGCATGCTGAGGATGATGGTCGTGCTTCTGTTGTAGGTTTCCAGTGTGGTGTTTCGCCCGGTATCTTGATTGGCAGAGGAGGCCTTGCAACATGATGTGTGCAGGTGTCCTGTGTGCAGCAATCGTGTGGCCTTGAGCAGCTCTCTCTGCTCTCCCTCCCTGGGCTGCTATTCCCTCATGAGTCAGTGAAGTGGGGCCCACTGGCCTACGGGTGCTGTGAGGGGGGACAGGTGTCAAGGTCAGGACGAGGGGGCACCCAGAGGCAGGACAGCATGAATGTTAAGGGTACAGACGCTGGCACTGGTGGCCTGGGGTCAAATTCTATTTCTGGCACAGCAAGGAAGCTGTGAGGCCTCGGGCAAATTTCTTTGCCTCAGTTTCTCCCCGTCAAGTGGGATAATGATGGTTTCTACATGACAGGGATAAGTATGTCAGTGTGCACTAAGCACCTGGCACTGTGCACTAAGCACCTGCACCCCCCACCACCCTCTGTCTCCTGTCTCTTCCTCCTCTTTCTCCCAGCCTCGGGCCCTGTCGTCCAGCACTGTTTCCCTGTCTCTGTCACTGTTTTTGGCACTCCTCCCGTCCCTCCTCCCCTCCCATCGTCCTCTCCCCCTTCTCTCCCCTGTCTCCCTAACCTCCTGCTGGTTTTGTTTCCTTTTTCTAAGCAGTCACCGCGTGGCTTTCCCTGTGCCGCTCTGGGATTGGCCCTCCTGGGCTACACTGCCTGGCTCTCCCTGTCCTGTCTGCTCCACTGTCCCCTTGGCAGCGGGTGGCAGGGAACCTGGAACCTAGGGCCCAGTGGAGGGGCTGGGGTACAGAGGACACAGGCAAGGGGGTTTGGGATGATGGAGGTGGAGGAGGTGGATGCCCCATTGTGGCCCTGTTTGGGGCCAGTCCCCAGCTGGCCAAGTCAGTGTTGGACCCAGGGATCCACAAGATACCCCCCTTCTGACCTCCTGTGCCCATCTGTCCCTCCATGGCAGCTTGCCTGTCTGTAGGGCCCAGGCTCCTCGGGGCAGGGTGGGGCTGGGTGGAGGTGGCCCAGCCCTGTAATCACTGGCCGCAGCTATTCTGGGCCTCTCTCTGGTGCCTGCTCCCTTTTCCTTTCTACCCACTGGCCCCTGGGGTCTGTTATGGTACCCACTTTCCTGCAGGCTGTGGTTTGGCCAGGAAATGAGAGGTCTTATGCAAGGGCTGGAGTTTCCGGAAGACTGGGAGCCTCCGAGTAGCAGGACCCTGGGGCAGAGACAGGCCTGGGTCTGCTTGTTAGTCACTGTGACTGCCCCTCCACCCCCTGCCCAGAGAACACAGGCTGCTGAGCACCAGTTCTTCCTCAGTCCCCAGCCACAGTCCCCAGGAGAGGGACACATCTCATCTGCAACATGGCGAGGAGGTCCGGCCTCCTCTCATGGGGTGCCTGGCCCTGTCCTGCCTGGTGTGGCACCAGCGGAGCTCCCCATGGCTGCTGTTAGACTCAGGCCAGACCCAGCCTGGGTCTCCCCGCACCTGCATGACCAGCCGACATTGCTGCCCTCTTCTGTCAGCTCCTTTTCTGATGACGATGTCGTTCCTGGGACATGTCCGGCAGTTTAGATCCCTGACTGTCTGGAGACGCAAGGTCAAATGCTGGGCTGGTCAGTGGCCTGGAGACACAGGCAGTCCTGAACCTCCGAGGGCCTCAGCCTCCTCTGCATGCCCTGGTCACTGGAGTCTGGCCCTTGTTCCTGGGCCTTACAGGATATGGCCTGGGGCGCAGAGGGGGCCTGAGGCAGGCAGGGGGCGGCAGGACCCTGGACAGTGGGCTTCAGGTACACGCAACAAGGGTTCTGGACGATGGGCTTTAGGTACATGCAGCAGGGTTCTGGAGGCCAGCGCAAGGCCCGTCCAGCCGCCATCTGTTCCTTCCATGAACCTCTGTTTATTCAGCACAGACCATGTTCTGCCTGCTGGGCACTGCACCGGCGCAGCCGGTTCAAAGCACGCTCCCAGACCAGCAGCCGCAGCCTCACCTGGAGCTGCTGGAAATGCAGATTCTTGGGCCCCGCTCCACAACCTGCTGGACCAGAAACTCCAGAGGTGGGGCCAGGAACTCTTGAGTTTAATGGGCCTCACACAAGCTGAAGTTTGGGAACCACTGCTCTAGGTCAGTTTGCCAACAGACCAGTTTCTCAGATTTCCCAAGTTTACTGGTGTGCCAGAAGTTTATCTCAAGTGAATAGATTCTTCTTAGTGACATTTACAGACTCTTCATTTGGTTGAAGGCCAAGGATCACGGAAGCATTTATTCTTCTTTTCTCACATGTTCCTGAATTCTTGAACATATTCTTCTTATGAATATTCAATGTTCTTATGAACTCTTACGGACATATTAAGAGCCATTTCATATAAATGGAATCGTGTCTTAGGTGACCTTTTATGTCTGGCTTCTTTCACTTAACATAACGTTTACAAGGTTCAACCACACGGAAGCATGAGTCAGTCCTTCATTCCTTTTATGGTCAATTAATAGCCCATATTAAGGATATACCGCGTTTTCATTTGGGTGGATTTGGGTGGTTTCCATTTTGGGGCTATCATGAATAACGCCAATGGGAACATTTGTGTACAAGTTTTTGTGTGAACAACTTTTCAGTTCTAGGAACAGACTTAGGAGAGGAATTGCTGGGTTGCATGGTAATTCTAAGCTTAGCTTTTTAAGAAACTGCCAAACTGTTTTCCCTCATGGATGCGCCACTTTACATCCCCACCAGCAATATATGAGGGCTCCAATTTCTCCACATCCTTGTTATTTACTGTCTTTTAAAAATAACCATCCTCATGGTGTTGATTTCTATTTCACTAATGGCTAGTGATGTTGCGCACCTTTTCATGTGCTTATTGCCATATGTATATCTTTGGAGAAATGTCTGTTCAGATTCTTTGCCCATTTAAAAAATTGGGCTGTCTTTTGTTGTTCCATTGTAAGAGTTCTCCATATGTTATGGGTACTAGTTCCTTATCAGAGATTATTTGCAAATATTTTCTTCCAACTGTGGATTGTCATTTCACCTCCTTGGTAGTGTGCTTTGAAGCACAAATGTTTTTAATATTGATGTAGTCTAATTTATCTGTTTTTTAAAATTTTGTTGCTTTGTGCTTTTGGCATCATATCTAATAAATTGTCACCTAATCCAAGGTCATGGAGATTTATGTCAGTGTTTTCACTTAAGAGTTTCATAGTTTTAACTTCAGTGTTTAGCACTATGATCCATTTTGAGTTAGTTTTTCTTTGTGGTATGAAGAAGGGGTACAACTTCATTCTTTTGCACACTAATATCCAGCTGTCTCAGCACCACTTATTGTAGACTGTCCTTTCCCTATTGCATTGTCTTGGCACCCTCATCAAAAATCAACTGACCATAAATGTAAGGGTTTGTTTCTGAACTTTCAATGCTATTTCATTCATCTATATGTATCTCCTAGCCAGTACCACACAGTCTTGATTATTGTAGCCATATAGTAAAGTTGTGGTATCAGGAAATGTGAATCCTCTAACTTTGTTCTTTTTCAAGATTGTTTTGGATATCTGAATCCCTTCAATTTCCACATGAATTTAAAGATCAGCTGTCAATTTTGGCAGAAAAAGGCAGCTGGGATTTTGACAGGAATTGCAAAGAATCTGTAGATGACTTTGGGGAGTATTGCCGTCTTTACAACATTAAGTATTCCAATCCACAACCCTGAAATGTCTTTCCATTCATTTGGGTCTTTAATTTCTTTCAATGGTGTCTCATAGTTTTCAGTGTACAGGTCTTATATTTCCTTTGTTATCAACTTCTTCTTTATTATTTTATTATTTTTGATATTGTTTGATTATTCATTGCTAGTACATAGAAATATAATTGACTTTTGTATATTAATATTGTATCCTGCAACCTTGCTGAACCCATTTATTAGCTCTTATGGTTTGTGAATTCTTTAGGGTTTTCTATATATATAGGGTTATGTCATCTATGAATAGACATAGTTTTACTTCTTACTTTCCAATCTGAATGCCTTTTATTTATTTTCCCTGACCAATTACCCTGGATAAAACCTCCCGTACAATTAATAGAAGTGGCAAAAGCAGGCACTCTTTCCTTGCTCCTGATCTTAGGGAGAAAGCTGCCAGTCTTTCACTATTAAGTTATCTGAGGGTTCTTCATTGATGCCCTTTACCAGTTTGGCAAAGTTTCCTTCTATTCTTAAGCTGTTCAGTGTGTTTTGTCATGAAGAAGGGTATTGGATTTTGTCCAATGCTTTTTCTGCATTTTTTGATAAGCATGTGGGCTTTTTTTCTTGATTCTATTAATATAGTATATTACATTGATTGATTTGTACATATTTAGCCAATCTTGCCCTCCTGGGATCCATTCTACTTGGTCATGGAAAATAAACTTTTTCATAGTATGTTATTTTTGGTTTGCCTGTATTTCTTGAGAACTTTGCACTTTCATTCATAAAGGGCATGGTTCTGTAGTTCCCTTTTCTTGTGATGTCTTTGTGTGGTTTGGGCATCTAGATAATACTGGCCTCATGTAATGAGTTAGGAAGTGTTCTCTCTTCTTCTGTTTTTTGGAAGAGTTTATGAAAGATTGATGTTAATTCTTTAAACATTTAGTAAAATTTACCAGTGAAACCCTCTGATCCTGGGCTTTTGTTTGTGCAATTTTTTTTTTTCTTTTCTTTTTTTTTTTTTTTTAGTAATTCGACATCTTGACTTGTGGGTCTGCTGAGATTTTATATTTTTTCTTGAGTCAATTTCAGGCATTTCTGTCTTTCTAGGAATTTGTCTGTTTCTTACATGTTTTCTCATTTGTTAGGCTACATGTGTTCATAGTTCTCTTGTAATCCTTTCTTGTTTCTTTAAGGTCAGTAGTAATATCCCCTCTTTCTTTCCTGTTTTTAGTCATTTGAGTCTTTTCTATTTTCTCCTTGGTCAGTCTAGCAAAAGCCTCGCCAGTTTTTGAGATCTTTTCAAAGATCACCTTACACCTTATTAGTTTATTAATATGCATCATCATATTCATGAAAATGGGATCCAGAAGCATATGATCATATATATTGGCTATATTACTGAGAACATATTAATATTAATTGACTATGCTTATAAAGATATTCCTTAAAAAGATTTTGAGTAACGGAATACACTTATAGGTAAACAGATTTTTACTTGTAATAGTTCTAGGAAAACTGAGGATTGCAGCAAGGAGACAGACAGACAGAGAGCATCCCTGTCCCCAGCCAGGAGACAGAGAGAGAGCATCCCTGTCCTCAGCCGGGAGACAGACACACAGACAGCATCCCTGTCCTCAGCTGGGAGACAGACACACAGACAGCATCCCTGTCCCCAGCCAGGAGACAGATAGCATCCCTGTCCCCAGCCAGGAGACAGACACACAGATAGCATCCCTGTCCCCAGCCGGGAGACAGGCAGACAGCATCCCTGTCCTTGGCCGGGAGACAGACAGACAGACAGCATCCCTGTCCTCGGCCGGGAGACAGACAGACAGACAGCATCACTTTCCTCAGTCGGGAGACAGACAGACGTCATCCCTCTCCTCATCTGGAAATGACTGAACCTCCTTCCATGCGAAGCAGCATATTCCCTGATGGGGAAGTACTGCTGCCACAGGCATCCACAGTGGGTCACCCAGCCTAGCAAGGTGGCACTGAGAGGCTGCACCCTACTGTGCCATCTCCACTGTTGCCCAAACCTTTCTGGCTGCCCATACACAGGATCTGGGGGTGCTGGGCAGCCAGCCAGCCTGGTGAGCCCCACAGGGGTGGGGCATGAGGCCAGGGCAGATGGCAGTGGGTGAGGTTGAGTGATCTGGCCTTTCCTAGAGGGTTGGTGGGCTGGGTATCACCTTCCCACTTGTCCCCTCTTGCTCGGTACCCTCCAACTTTGGAGGGTAGGACATGGGAGCAGGAATGACACAAGACACTACCCTGGTGTAATTCTGCCCCGTTAGTACCCCCTGCCGTTCCCCATTCCACCGTGCCCCTAGGAGGTAGGCAAGACCCGGGAAGGAAATTGAGTGACAGAGGTGGGTCAAATGTGCCTAGATGGGTTGGCCAACCCCCCAGTTCCACGCAAGTCCCTCTGATGTGGTGGCTACGCCTCTCTCCTTATGCCCACAGTATTTGGAAACAGAGCTCTGGGCTCCAGCTGGCTTGGTGGGGAGAGGAGAAGCCCCCTGCAGAAGCTCTATGACCTGGACCAGGTAGGTGGACAGACCCCCAACCCAGGCATGCCCCCTCCATCCCAGCCAGGAGCCTGACAGCAACAGTGCAGACCTGCTGGCATGAGACTGGACCCCACACTGGGGCATGGAAGGGCGTCATCCCCAAACCTAGGCTTTGTCAGAGAGCATTGAAAAGGGCAAATCTTGGGGGTAAGATGAGAGACCTGGGGTCTCTACCCACCTATCTCCCCATCCATCAACAATCTGAGGCCAGGCACAGTTCTTCGTGTTGCAGATAAAAAAGAGTCAAAACAGACCCTGTACCTGCCCTCAGGAAGTTCACAGTCTAGTGGGAGACCAAATCTCAGTGCATGCTGCAGTGGGGAGGTGTGCAGGGACCCCCAGCCCCGGCGTGATTCTCAAGCAGATGGACCAGGCGGTTCGCTGGCCCACATACCCAACTTCAGCTGGGGGCCTGCAGGGACCATGCACAACCCCAAACACACACACACACAACTGTACCCCACCACCAAGAACCCCACACTCTGGTTGTCTCTCTCTCTCTCTCACATACACACACACACACACACACACACACACACACACACACAGAAGTACTTATTCAGACAGCATGTATTGAGCACCCACTGCATGCAGACTGTGTTCAGGATGCTGAGATCCAGCAGCAAGCAGGTCAGTCAGGTCCCTCCCCTAGTGGAGCCACCAGTTCAGCAGGGGAAGATGTCATCCGATCACCACCCACACTAATACTTAATTAATTCTGCTCTAAAGGGGAGTGCGAGGTGCAACAAGAGCTCTCCTGAGAGGGTCCTAGTTTAGAAGCAGGAGAGGAACTCCTCTCCAAGGAAGGGACATTGGAGCTGAGACTGAAGAGCAAGAGTCAACAGGCAGACAGGAGGGGCCGAGCACCACAGGCAGAGGGAATAGCTGTGCTAAAGGTCTGGCGGGGAGTGGAGGACAGGAGAGGGAGCACTAGGGGAGCCTGGAGAAGTGGGGGCAGCACGCAGGCCCTGCACGTGTGCAAGGGTAGCAGGGAGTCAGGGAGGTGATTATTTTTTTCCCCCGGAGACAGAGTCTTGCTCTGTCTCTCAGGCTGGAGTGCAGCAATCTGCAAGCTCACTGCAAGCTCCGCCTCCCGGGTTTGAGCCATTCTCCTGCCTCAGCCTCCCGAGTAGCTGGGACTACAGGCGCCCGCCACCGCGTCCGGCTAATTTTTTGTATTTTTGGTAGAGACGGGGTTTCACTGTGTTAGCCAGGATGGTCTCGATTTCCTGACTTCGTGATCCGCCTGCCTCGGCCTCCCAAAGTGCTGGGATTACAGGCGTGAGCCACTGCGCCCGGCCGAGTCATGAAAGGTTTTAAGCCAGGAAGGACAGCATCAGATTTTCACTTTTGGGGTATCCCTTGGACTGCTGTGTAGAGAAAGATCAGGATGGTGTTGGGTAGGTGGTGCTCACCAGATCCTGAAGGCTGAGCCGAAGGGGCTTGTGGAGCTCATCTGGCCCAAGCCTACGAGCAGGTAGGGAGGCCTTCCTTCACAGAGAGAGTGACTGACTGGCCCTGGGCCACACAGCAGGCTGACGGTAGGACAGGCACTCAGTGGGCACTGGGTTCCACTAGCTCTGGTGGCTTCTGAGGGGCAGATGGCCCTTCACAGCCTGAGGACCCTGTGACCGTTGGGTGTCAAGTCCCTGGAGCCTTTAGCACCTTGCGGCTGGAGAAAGAAAGTAATAAAAACCATCTGGCCAACAAGTGCTGATCTCGTGCCAGGCCCTTTAGTTCTGTGGACTCATTACGGCAACCCATAAGGTGGGGCCGTTATTGTCCCCGTTTACAGACAAGGAAACAGGCATGGGGAGGAGTGAGGACGGGAGCTGTGGGTGCAGCCCTGGACAGTGGACATAGGTCCAGCTTTAGAGTCCTAAGGGGCCTGTGTTGGAGCCCTGGCTTCCCCACTGAGCGCTGTGTGACCTCAGGCAACTCATTTCCCCTGAGCCTCAGTTTTGTCTTCTGTAAAATGGGTATTCATGGACCTATGAGCAACAGCAGTGGCAGCCCAAGCTGCTTCCAGCCATGAGGACAGTTAGTGCTCACTCTTGAGCTGCTCAGAGACCAGCAGCCCACAGTTCAGCAGCAGCCAGCACGCACCATCGTCCTCTGGATGTTGACTTCTGTTACAGAGCTGGCCTCCTGGCTGTAAGAGACTGCCAGGGCTACAGACACCTCACAGGAGGGCATCCTAGGCAGAAAGTGAGTGGTGGAGTAAGGGTTTCCCCTGACTTTTCACCCTAAGGGAGTCTTTCTTGGGAGCCATCTGGCTAACTTCCCCTGATATCACCTCAGGCAGAACCAGGCCACATCCCCCCGGAACCCCCGGACCCAGTGCTTCAGCAACAGCACACGAAGCTGAAGATCCGGCTCCCCGAGGCTGGGCTCATGCCCTGACACAGCCGGGGTCTGCTGGCGAGGAAGGAGGAAGACTGACAGGTGGCCGGATGGCCAACATTCCCTGCCACAAGAAATGTGTTGGGTCATCTAAAAGCTGAAAGCAGACCTTGACTGTGGGCCCCGGGAGGACAGCCTCTCCTGGCACCAGGTGGAGCTAGGCTTCTGAGGTCAGCCCTGACAGTGGAAACAGGGTCTCCCAGGTGTCCCCAGACCCCCACAGCATGGCTGGACCTGGCAGCCCTCCCATGGTGAGGGTGGCTAAGTGATTGTCTTATTTCACTTAGCATGATGTCCTCAGGGTTCACCATTTCTCAAAATGGCAAGATTTTTTAAATGAAAGCACGTGACATGGCATTTGACACTACAGAAGGTTAGGTACAGTGAAGAGTAGGTCTCCTTGTCCAGCACCTGTCCCCTCAGAGGCCACCAGGTTCCTGGGTGTCCTTCCAGACATGCTCTAGGTGTGTCAGTGTAAGTAGTGTACACTGGTTTGCCGTGTGCTTATGGTAACTTCTTCAGAATCTCACCTACAGGCATGTCTGTCCTATGTCTGTCTGCCTCTTTCATTTTGAAAAATTCAAACGTATGCAAGAAGTAGGGTTCAAGGAAGCATCGCCTTCCCACCACCTACTCCCACCTGGGATGATTGCGAAGCCAGTCCCAGGCTTGTGGATTCTGTGACTAAGTCTGAACAGATCTCTAAAAGAATAAGTCTCCCTCCACCCACCTTTTGTGAAACGGTTTATATTTCCCTTTTTCAACATCAGTGTGAAGCCCTGTTCTGCCCTTCGGTTTTCTCACTTAGTGTATCTTAGATGTCTGTGGGATAGTTTTAAAGGCATCAGGAGCACAGTGTGCACATGTGTGCAAGAGTGTACACGGACACACACACACCACAAACACACCACACACACTGCACACACACCACACACATACGCACCCCACACCACACACACCCCACATACCCCACACCACACACACACCACACACACTGCACACACACCACAGACATCACACACCACACATATACACCACACACACTGCACACATACCACACACACACACCCCACACCAGACACAACCCCACACCATACAAACCCAACCACACACACCACACACACACTCCACACCACACACAGCACATAACACCACACACACCACACACCCCTCACATCATACACATGGCACACACCACAGACACCACACACCACACACATACACCACACATACCACACACACAACCTCCCAACTACACACACACCACACACACCCAACCACACACACCACACACACTCCACACCACACAGCACACACACGCCACACACCACGGACACACCACAGACACCACACACCACAAACACACATACCACACACACCCCACACACATCACACACAAACACCCACACCACAGACACACCACACACACACACATACCCCAAACCACACATGCATCCCCCACACCCCCTACACACCATACACACACCACACATACCACACAAGCACACTACACACACACCACAAACGCCACACATTCCCACAAACCACAAACACACCACCCACACGACACACACTACACACACACACCACATACGCCACACACAACTCACATTACACACACACCCCATACACACACCACACACACACAAACACCACACACACCAGACACAACTCACAACACACACACACCATGCACCACAGGTGTGCACCACACACACCACATACACACACACACCTACCAAAAGTGTGCACCACATGCACGCACCGCATGCATACCAACACACACCACCCACAAACACACCACACACACTCCATACACATACAACACAAACCACACACATACAACACACACACCACACACACACACACAAATGCCACACACACAAATGCCACCCATGCATGCCACACACACAACATATGCACGCCACACATGCACACCACACACCAGAGACATCATGCACCACAGGCACACACCACACACGTGTACCACACACGCACACCACAGACGCACATTCCCACCCCACTGGCATCAGACCCTCCCAAGCAGGCCCTGGCTCTGGTGTTCCCCCAAAGGCTGCTTTGGCCTCCTCTGAAATGGAAACACCCTGAAGGCTTTTTTCTTAACTGAGAACTTACACACCATACAACTGACTCTTTCAAACCCTACAATTGGTTTTCAGCATTTTTACAAGGTTTTGTAACTATCACCATTATCTAATTTTCAAACATTGTGATCACCCTCAAAAGCAGCCCAGTGTCTATCAGCAGCCCAGTGTCTATCAGCAGCCCAGTGTCTATCAGCAGTCCTCTACAGTTCACTCAGGTTCTAGTTTCATTCTCTCTGGATGTGACTGCTCTGGGGACCTCACTAAGTGGGACTGTTCGGCACTGGTCCTTTTGTGATTGTCCTATTCGCTTGGCATAACATCCTCCAGGTCAGCCCATGTGGCGGCATGTGTCAGCACCGCATTCCTTTTCATGGCTGAGTCATATTCTATTGCATGGATGGCTGCATACATTTGCCTACTCAGCACTGCATACTTGGGTTTTCTGGCTAATGTGAATACTGCCGCTATGAACTTCATGTACGAGTTTTTGCACGACGTATGTTTTTAGTTCCCTTGAGAATATGCCTAGGACCAGAATTGCTGAGTCACATGTTTACTGGTTTTGAGGAACTGCCAAACTGCTTTCCACAGCAACGGCACCCCTTTACACTCCCACCAGCAATACGTGAAAGCTCCACTTTCTCCACATCCTCAGCAATTCATTATTGTCTTTTTAATTATACCCTGAAGGCTCTTAATGTAATTTTAAGAAGTTAAAACACTTTCTTTTATGAACTCTTACACAAAAAATCATAGGCAGGGGTGTTAATCTTGGAGGTAAGAACCCTGGGTGGGGCAGGAGGGATCTGAAGAAAGGGGAGCTGGAAGCATGGAAGCGCGCTGGCCTGGGTCTCTGCATGGCTGAGGCTGCGAGGGGCTGCGGACCTAATTCTGAGAGCGATGAGGCTGCTGGCCCGCAGCAGGTGCTAGGTTAAAGCCAGTCGGTGTTCCTTCTCGTAGGAGGGGCAGGCTCAGAAGGGGCAGGCTTCCTGCCCCAGCTCTGAGATAAGAATTTGCTGGGGGAATAAAAGGAGTGAAGGTGCAAAGGAGAGTGCTGACTGGTAAGTACAGAATCAGCACATTTATTATTGAGGCAAAGCAGCCCGACAGCCCACAAGCAGCTGCAGTTTTCAGTTGGGTGTGGAATTAAACAGCGCTGCTTCTTACGCAGCATCCTGCTTTTAGTAAACAGCGACGAGTCCATGTGTGCCCGTACTCACACGGAGTGCACTCTGATGCCACAATTCCTTATCACTCCTCCTCTGAGTGCCCCACAGCATACATACCCAGCGCGTCCTTCTCCCAGCCTCAGCAAGGTCAGAATCTGTTTCTCCCAAATCCGGGCCCAGGACAGATGCCCGGGCCCTAAACCACACAGTGATCAGTGGCAGCCCTAGGGTTCAAATTTGGGTGCCCGGCCCAGCTCCTGCTCCCAATTCTCGGGCGCATCCCGCCGGGGCAAAGCCAGAGTCAGGGAGCCCGCGCTGCCCTGACGCGTCCCCCTGTCTCGTCCCCTGTCGCCCGCAGGACCCGCGCTCTACCCTGGCGGAGGTGCACCGGCAGCGGCGCAACCTGCTGAGCAGCGCCTGTAGCCGCCACACACGCCGGCAGCGCCTGCTGCAGCCAGAGGACCTGCGGCACGTGCTGGTGGACGACGCGCATGGCCTGCTCTACTGCTACGTGCCCAAGGTGGCGTGCACCAACTGGAAGCGCGTGCTGCTGGCGCTGAGCGGCCAAATCCGCGGCGACCCGCGCGCCATCCCCGCGCACGAGGCGCACGCGCCCGGCCGCCTGCCCTCGCTGGCAGACTTCAGCCCCGCTGAGATCAACCGGCGCCTACGTGCCTACTTGGCCTTTCTGTTCGTGCGAGAGCCCTTCGAGCGCTTGGCGTCAGCCTACCGCAACAAGCTCGCGCGCCCCTACAGCGCTGCCTTCCAGAGGCGCTACGGCGCACGTATCATTCAGCGCCTGCGGCCACGCGCGCTCCCGGACGCCCGGGCCCGCGGCCACGACGTGCGCTTCGCAGAGTTCCTGGCTTATCTGCTGGACCCGCGCACGCGGCGCGACGAGCCCTTCAACGAGCACTGGGAGCGCGCGCACGCGCTCTGCCACCCGTGCCGCCTCCGCTACGACATCGTGGGCAAGTTCGAGACGCTGGCGGAGGACGCGGCCTTCGTGCTGGGCCTGGCGGGCGCACCCGGCCTGAGCTTCCCCGGACCACCGCGGCCCCGGGGGGCCGCCGCCTCCCGCGACCTGGCAGTGCGCCTCTTCCGGGACATCAGCCCCTTCTACCAACGGCGCCTCTTCGACCTCTACAAAATGGACTTCCTGCTCTTCAACTACTCCACCCCTTCCTACCTGCGGCTGCACTAGCGGTCCTGGAGGGCCTGTGGTCACACAGGGCAAGTGCCTTTCCGACAGGAACCCCGGGGAATGCAGGTGCTGCTGGCCCCAGGACCCCTCTTCAAGAGCCACTGCGTGCACTCACCTGGCCGCCGGCCCAGCGGGCGCAGGGCACACTTGGCCGGGCTTGGGGGCAGCCCATCTCCCGTGGCCCTGTATGCGTGTGCCTACTTCGGCCTGTCGCTTGAGGCCTGCTTCCTCCACTTGCTCCAGCTGACAGGCACCTCTCCAGGCCCCGTAGATGGGCAAGGACTTGGTAACCAGGGTTTTAGGCTTTTAAAGGCCATTTTGGGGGGTCAGCCCTGCCCCTGAACCTGTTCATGGTGCATCAGAACAGAATGCTGACACCAGTGTCGGTGTGGCCCGAGCCTGTGCCCTCCCCACCTGGCCCACCCTGGCAAGGACAGGTGTGGCCAAGGACGAAAGCCCTCCCTTGGCTGGCCTCACGATGGGGCCATCCCGGGAGCCAGCTGGGAGCTGCCTTCCACTGCCATCGGGCCTCCTCTGCTCTCCCATGCGGCTGGCCCTGCCCAGGCACCGCCTTCGGTCTCAGTCTGGCAAGACGCTGGGCCTTCAGGCTCCATGCCAACAGAGCCCCTTGTGCAATGCAGTCACAGGTTTTATGGGACTTTGGTGAGCTGGGCAGTCATGGTTTTGAAATAAATGTATTTTGTTACTTTCTGATTTGTTGGAGTTTCTCTGCTTCATTGGGCCGTTTTCTCTGGGAGCCTGCAGCTGTCTGATCTCGAACCACTCCGTCTCCAAGCCTTTGTTTCCCTGTTGCCAAGTGGCATAAGAAGATCAGATGAGAGTGCCCACAGAGCCTGGGTACCTCCCAGTGGTGATAGGACTGAGGGGCTACATGGGGCGTAAGGTGAAGAGGGTGCACTGTGTAGGGGGTGCTAAATTCTGGCACTGACAACTTGGAGAACATCTACTTTTCACCCTGACCTGGGCCAAAGACTGAAGCCTACACCAGCTCAGCCAGGCCTTGGGCCTTGTGCTGCCTCCCACCTTCGTGCGTGTGTGACTGTGAGTGTGCATGAGTGTGTGCATATGAGTGTGAGTGTGCATGTGTACATGAGTGTGTGAGTGTTGTGTGTGTGAATGTGTGAGTGTGGGTGTGTCTTGGGCCATTTGTCTCTGAGCTCCCCCAGGGCTGTGTCCAGAGGCCCTGCCAGCAGGAATGGGGTGGCCAACTCCAGTGGACCTGGGAAGGGGCTGCTGCCGCCACTGGTTTCCCCATGAGGCCTCCCCCAGCCTGGGCCCTTCTCCCACAGGAGGGACACACAAAGCCCAAGGCCTTGCACCATTTCCAGGGCTCCCTGGGTGCTGTGGTTTGAATATTTGTCCCCTCCAAAACTGATGTTGAAATTTAATCCACAATGTGGCAGTCTTGAGAGGTGACCCAACCATTAAGAGGCAATTGGGTCATGAGAGTTCTGCCCTCATGGATCAATTATTCTATAGGTAGATTAATGGATTGATGGTTTAATGGATTGATGGGTTGATGGATTAATGAGTCACCATGGGAGTGGGACCAGAAGCTTTATAAGAAGAGTAAATGAGACCCGTGGTAGTGTACTCAGCCCCCTCGCCACACGATGCTCTACACCACCTCCGGACTCTCCAGTGCCCCCGTCAGCAAGAAGGCCCTCACCAGATGCAGTCCTTAATACTGGGACTTTTCAGCCTCCATAACTGTAAGAAGTAAATTTCTTTTCTTTATAAATTACCCAGTTTCAGGAGCTCTGTTATAAGTAACAGAAAAGGGACTAAGATACTGGGCTAGAGCCCCACCGTTTAGCGACAGGCTGAGGAGGGAAGGGTGGAGCCTTGGTCACACTGGGGCCACTGTCTTTGTGAGGGGCTCCCTGGCCCTCACATGCTCCCTTAGAGGCCACACACGCTGTGTTCTAGGCCACTGTGTGTGCAGTTGTTGCACACCCATTTCGATGACACATGCCTTTGTTCCCAGCTCACTCAGCTCCCACACAGCCCCCGACGGGACCTGTTTGCCGAAACTGACACCAATCTGAATGTCTCACTCCCAGGTATCTCACAATTAGATGTGCCCTACCTCCTGCTGTCATGCCCTCAGCATCTGGACATGCTGGCACTTGTCACATTCACAGTCCCTTGTGTGGGCAGCTACTCCACTGCTCCCCCACTGATGTCCCCATGTGCAGACACTGCAGGCACCCAGTGTCACGCAGGTGCCATATCCACCATATGCAGCCCTGCACCCTCTGCTGTGTGTGCAGGGCCACAGCCCAGGTCCTTGAGGACTGAGGGAGTTGGGGCAGCTCTGGAGGCTGTTCTTGGGGAACTCCACCTGCTCTGGCCTGTTTCCTCTCTGGCTGGTGCCAGACATCTGTGTCCTCACAGATCACAGGATGACCACCCTGTGGGGTCCCAGCTGGATCACTAGAGGATCCAAGAAAGACAGGGTCACATGTGCAGAGCTGGACAACACAGGGGGGTGCCCAGGTGGTTCTCCATCTGGCACCTCCTTCAGGCAAGTGATTGTCAAAACCATAGTCCAGTGCCCACAGAGGGCTGATGGCACAAACCCAAGGTCACGCAGCATTTTAACTTCCTTGACATTGTCTTTTACTTCCCAGGTTTTCAGTCTCTTCAAGTTGGACAGTGCTGGTGGGACACTTCCCAGGATGGGATGCCATTGCTGGTTTGGGTTACAGACTTCTTTAAAATAAGTGTAAGTGTTCTTTTGCTTTTTCTCTGGCTTTCATTGTCAGGAAAATGTTAACCAAAAAATTTTCTGCAGTTATGGGGTAGGGTTTTTTTTTTTTTTTTTTTTTTTCAGTTTTATTCTGTGTCTTTATCATCCAGGCAGCTTCCTGAGAGGGATGTTTCCAATGCTTAAAATTTAAAATAAATCCCTGGTTTCTCACAAACAGTGAGATTTCATGCATTATTGTTTTAGAAGCACAGCTGAATGCATCTGTGGGCTTCAGCAATGAGTGCGACAGCAGCAGGGTGAAGGCAAGGCCCAGGGCTGCTGGGTGCAGCTCCAAATGTGTGTCACCAGCACACTCCAAGGGGTCAGTGGGCCCAGATCTCAGGATGCTGCCTTTCCCCATCATGCTGCGGCTCCCGCATGAGGAAAAAGGTGTGGCTGTCTGGGACAAAGGCTTGATGACAGTTGTTTAAGGTGTTTTCTGTTATCTAGAGGAAGGGGGCTCAGGGCTGGTGGGACAGATGCTCCATTGGGCCACTTGGAGCCCAGGACGCTTCTCTTTTGTTGCTCCCCAGTCTCTAGGGCCTGGCCCTTTTCCATGAGAGTGAGCCATTCACTTTTCAAGTATCCCAGTGTCGAAGGGAAAAGAAGGGCACCCAAGTTTGCTTTAAAGACACAAATTGGATGGTCCATTCCATTTCCAGTGCAATGCCATTGGCCTGAACCTACCTCACTGCCATTCTCAGTGGCAAGGGAGTCTGGGAACTGACACCCAGCCTATGGTGTTTGCTACGGTGGTCCCAGCAGACTAAGCTGTGGTTGCCAGCTCAAGAGCACATTCCTTGTCCGGTTCAGTCCCTTCCCTGTCTCCTCCCTACTTCTCTATGAGCTAACTGGGATTGTCCCTCACATAAACTACTCACACTCCATCCTTGCTTCCAGAGCTGGTTCTGCAGGACTCAGGCAAAGAGGGAATCAACCATAATTCCACGACGACGTGCTGATTTGTTCCACTGGTCTTAAATGCTAGGTTAGTTTGGATTCTTTTCTGTGGCAATGCCGACGTGTTGTTGCATACCCTCCTCCTGCATGGGTGTGAGTGTGACTGCAGGATAAACTCCTAGGAGAGGGTCCACACCCTCCAATGCACCTCCACCGTGCCTTTTCCTTTCCACCTGTGGATCTGTGTTTGACTGTAAGTGCTCACAGCGTAAGGGCACATGGGGACCCAGATGGCCTCACTGAGATGCAGGGCACAGGGCCTGTGTTGCTATCTGGGCCGCTGCATGAGCATTTCTAAAGTTTATGGAGTAGCTGTGCTTAGACAGTATTGCTGCACCATCCCCCTCCTGTTAAACATTTCAGCTGTCGCCCGCTCCTCGGCAAGGGCTTCCATGTGGTGCAGCTTCCTGGGGGCTCATTTTCTTCTTTGTAGGAATAACATGCATATAAACCTAAACTCGGTGCACAAGGCAGGGGCTGCAAACACATCCTGGCTGCCCTCAGATTCTTCCTTTAAACGCCCAGGAGAGGAGGCATGAATTAAAGACCATGTATGTTTTTATAATTGACTCTGGATTCAGGTAATGAGTTACCAACCTTTTCTACAAACCACCACCAGCTTTGCTATCACGAGTGGAAGAGCAGGCAGCCAGCACCTCCGCCTGCTCCAGCCCCAAAAGCTCTGGGCCCTGCATGTAGTGTAGATGTGGACCAGAGGGAACCTGGAGAGGCTGGGAACTATCTGGAAAATGGTCTGGCACGAGCTGGTAAAGGAGGCGCTCAGGAGCCCTCCGACCAACCAGCAAATCCTATCCTGGGTTGGGGAGGGGAGAGAGTACACCCCAGGGGACGGGGACAGGAATACCTAGAGCAGCAGCACCCACAGTAGCACAAAGTGGAAACAACCCAGACATCTACCCAAAAGAGAATGGACACATCATGGAATGAGAAACAGTGGAAAATGAAGGAACTACAGCGGTAGCATCATCATCACATGACTCTTAGCAACTTGCTGTGGAGGGGAAAAAGTTGCACAGAGTTTGATACCATCTTACATAATTGAAAAAAGCAAACAATATGTTATTTCAAGGAGTGCAGTGGCGTGATCTCAGCTCACTGCAAACTCCACCTCTTGGGTTCAAACCATTCTCCTGCCTCAGCCTCTGGAGTAGCTGGGATCACAGGTGTGCGCCACCATGCCCAGCTAATTTTTGTATTTTTAGTAGAGATGGGGTTTCACCATGTTGCCCAGGCTGGTCTTGAACTCCTGGGCTCAAGTGATCCACCTGCCTTCAGCCTCCCAAAGTGTTGGGATTATAGGCGTGAGCCACCACGTCTGGCCAAGATATAAAGCAGGGAGAAAGATGTGGTGACCTGATGGGCAGGGGAGTAGGAACTCAGGAGGGGGAGAAGTGGGGGAAGGAGCACCCAGCAGGGGTAAGGGTGGGTCTCTTTCCCTGGTTATGCTGCATGGTAGACATGCGTTGCTGTATTTTGCTGATATCAAACAGTGCATACATTACACCTCAAGAGACAACCTCCTCAAGGCTTATACAGTCCAAATGAAGATCAGCCTGGCTCCCATTTCCACAGGAGGGGACCCTAGGGGTCTCTGCTTCCTGCAGGTCTGCGGGTGCTGCTGGAAGCTGTACTCCACCCCCAGGCAAGTACTGTGAGTCCCCTGCATGAACCTGAGACCCCACCTGGAGAGGGAGCCTGGAGTCTTGGCTGGGGCGGCACAGTGCGGCCTGGTTGCCCTTCCCCGAACACCACAGATGTGACTCCAGGGTCTGCTTCTTGCAGGTTGGAAACCCATTCCTGTCCTGTCCCCAGGGCCTGGGAAGCCAGCCCCCTTCAATGTTTTCATCGTAAGGGTCCTCACTCCACCTCCTTTCTGAGACAATAAAGCCACTTGCCCACCCCACTTAGTGGGGTCCCCCGCCCCACTCCCTCTCCAGGGAGAGGGCTGCAATTAGTGTCCTGATTTTATTTACCCTCCCAAGGACTCCAAGGTGACTTTCTAGCCCCTCTCTGTAGAACACAGTGGGGGACCCTTAAATCTTCAGCAGGCACCCCGCTTCCCAGTGCTGCTGTCTTGCTTTCCAAAGGCATCACCAGCCTCCAGTAGCCACACCATGCGCCTTACATTACTGATGTTGTAATACAGGAATACGGCATTAGGCTCATATATGACAACCCATAAAATGGTGTGCCTCATTCTTGGTGCTGTCCCCATTCTCCTCCTCAAAGGTAATGATTGCTGCCCGCTCCTCATCCACAGCACACACACACACACACACACACACACGTTTTTAGTACACATAAGATGGCAGCATATCAGACACACTCTTCTGCTGTGCTTTTTAACAAAAATTGTAATAGACCTGTAGATCATTCAGGTCAGTCTATAAAGAGCTGCCTCTACATTTGAATGGCTGCCTAAGATTTCTGGGAGTAGCTGTATAATTTAGCAGCTTCCTGTCAGTGTTTAGGAAATGGTTTAGCTGCTTTCCAATCCTTCGCTGTCTCCAGCAGTACCGGAGTTAACAGCATTTACTTACTTGTGTGAGTGTACATTTGGGATAAACTCCTAGAAGTGACATTCACACTCTTTAATTCTGACACCAACTCTGCAAGATTAAACATTATTACAACAATTTTAGAGATGAGTAAATGAAGGCTCAGAGAGGCAAAGTGATCATTCCAACTGGAAGTGGGGTGGGAACCCGAAGTTTATTAGCTTGGCGTAGCTTTTTGGGGGGACCGCAAAGTTCTCCTGGTCTATGATGGCCATGAAAGCTGATTGCTTCACTAAAGTCTCTGTGGCCATTGCCCAGACCCTGCCAAGGAGAAGGTGGCCAACAAGGAGGCCACACAGAGCCCAGGCTCTAGGAGCGGCCCCTGGATGGCCCTTTCGCCTCGCTAGTCTGGGGGCTGGTAGCCTTAGTGTGCGGGGCGGACAGCAGGAAGGCGAGTTGTCTGGGGAAGCGGCGACTCAGCAACTTGAGTTCCCAAAGGTTGTACAGTGGAGGTGGTGGTGGTGCTGGTAGTGGTGCCGGGCAGGAGCTGGACGGTGATATAAAATCTGAAGCCCCGAGCCTAGAGAAGCCACACAGAGCCACACCTGGCCTTCAGGATCCCTGCTGGCTGCAGCCACTGCAGCCCAGAGAAGTCAGTCTGGGCCACATCTGGGAGGGCTCCAACCAACATCTGCTCCCAACCAGGCTCGGCCTGGCCCCTCCACACGGAGCGGCTGCCGCCTGGTGTCCCAGGAAGCCATGGGGGCACCGCACACTCACGCACCCATGCAGGCTCCTCCAGCCGCCCGACATCCAAGCCAGAATCTAGAAGCCCCCCAGTGCCTCCTGGGCCCCTGGCCCATAAGTGGCTGGGGCATGGTCTCGAGTCCTGCCCATCTGCTAAGAGAGCTTTATTTTTAGCGCCTGCTGGAGGCATACCTCTCTGCCACACCAACCTGAGTGTGAGGCCACCCTCTCTCTCCCACTCTTTCCAGCCCATCTCCCAGCAGCTACATGCAGGACCCAGCATGCCACCTGCAGGCTTGACTGTCTCCGCAGCTCCCCCACAGGACGGGTGGGAAAGCTCCCTTCTGCCTGCTCCCCTGTTTTGCTGCCATTTGACCAAGGCTGACACCCACAGCCCCTTCCCTGGCTCTTGTGCTCATGGGCCTGGCTGTAGAAATGTGGAAACTCACCAATGCCCACTCCTCCAGCCCTGGCATGGGACCGACTCCCCACTGTGACTGGGCCCTGGGAGCTGCTCAGTCCCTGGTCAATTATCTCTCCCCCGTCTCTGCTCTGCACACTGCCCCCTTCAGCTCCCTGACATGTTCCCAACAGCAGGTGTTCGGCCCCAGGCCTCTGCTCTGACCCCACAGCTGCCCCTGACTCTAAGCCACTCCATTTTGCATGGGTAGAATCTGAGACCAGGAACATCTGAGCTCTCAGAACCCAGCCCTGGCTGCTAAGCCCCATCGCTTCAGTTTGGAGATGTGGGGCAAAAGCCTAGGGATCCGATGCGCCTATAGCCAAACTATAGAGAGTGACTGACGCCCGGCAAAGGCCAGGGCCGTTTGCTCTGTTTGTGTGCTGAGTGTGCATGTGCGTCTGTTCTTCGTGTGTGTGTGTGTGTGTGTGTGGTGCTACTGTCTCTCCAGGTGTCCGTTCAGGGGAGCTCATGTGCGTCCTTATGGCTGGCCAGAGTTGACATGCAGTACAGTAAACAATGGGCACAGAAAAGTCAACACAGACCCCACCTTGCCCCTGACATTAACTGGAGTGGGCTGGGGGCTGGGGCATTCAGGCGGCTAGGGATCCTGCACCGCTAGAGGAGGAAGCCCTTCAGTGCTACACAGCTGTTCCCCGTGCCGTGTATGACTGAGGAGCCACCGGGTCAGAAGTTCTGTTTCTTTCTCCACATCTGTTTAGGAGGGAGTAGGTGTGCCTGAGGGTCTGCTTTTCTGTGACTGGATCTTTCCAAAGGTGTCCAGGGTTTCCTTGAGCGCTCCATGCATGGGGTGACGAAGGGGCATGAGAGTTTGTGCTGTGGTCAGCTGAGGGCCTCCCAGTGCAGAGGTCCCAGCCAGGGCCTCTACCCTTGCAGTATAGCATTAGCTGGCCGAGTGCAGCTGCACTGAGCGCAGAAGCTCCCAGCTCCTTCCCTTGCTGCTCTCCCATGTGGAGGACTTGGCTAAGCTCCTGCTGCACCGAGGCCAGTTTCTCCACCACTCCTGCAACTAGGCCTGCCCCCGCTGGCCTGGGCCCTGCCCAGGGAAGGTTCTATGTGCCCTTGTCTGGATGCTGCCTGGTTGTGGGAACAGTCACCAGGCTTTAGCGTCCCCCTTCTCTGCCTCAGTTTCCTCAGCTTTAAAGTGGCACATGCTGGGAGGATGACGTGAACTTCTGCATGCAAAACCGGGGGACAGAAGCCAGGCAGCATGCACACAGCCAGTGGGGACAGTGGTATCAGGGCAGGCACTTACCCTCGGACTGGGATGGACCTCGTTGGCACCAACCTCTTCTGCAGAGGCAGCTCCACTGTGTTCAAGTTGTTTGTGACCTCCCAGGGATGCAGGGGCTCAGGGTCAGGCTCTGTCAGCCCCGAGAACCTGCAACAGCACTTGGAGTGTCAACATGTCCACCAGCTACCGGCTTCCTGAAGTAGCTCTCACTCATCTGGAACTTTCCATCTGCCAGGCACTGTTCTAAGTGCTTCACAAATATTAGCCCATATGTCATCTCACAAGCGTGCTGTGAGGCAGTTGTTACTCATACTTTACAGACAAGGAAACGGAGGCACAGAGGTTCCACAGCCAGGAGGTGGGAGCTAAGCTGCAGCCGCCTCCACAGCCTTGTCATGGCCACAGCAGCCAAATGGTCCAGGGCACCTGAGCCCCCGGGTGCTGGCCTCCCCTGTTTTCAACCTGAGGCCACCCTGTGCGGTGTGTACTTGCCACCTGGGCCTCATGTGAAAGTGTCTGCGGTGGGGGACATAATGGGGTGCAAGGCTATGGCTAGAGTGTCCTGGAGCAAGGACAAGGACAGGTGCTCAGCTGGCCTGGCACAGGGGCACAGCATGGAGCTTATCATCCCCACCTCCCTCCAGCGTTGCTGCCCAGGTGGTATCCCGTGGTCCCTGTGGGCAACCCTGCCAAGCATCCAGGGCCACCGCTGGGCGCACAACACCTGTTTCTGGGCTGGGGGGTGAGCATGGAGTGGGAAGCTTGAGGTTGCAGGGTGCCAAGCTGAGCCCCAGTGCCAGGTGCTGCCTGCTGTCCTGCAGGTGGGAGGCCAGCTGCCCTGTGCCCTGGGCATTGCTGATGAGGTTTCCCTTGTGTTTGTTTTGTCTGTTGGGCCTGTGGCTCTGTCCTTATGTGGAGTGCCCCATGGAGACTTGGCCTAGGCCCTCCTCGGGCAGCCTGTTATCCTGGCTAGTTGCGAGTCCCAGGAGCTCACAAACAATGGGTGCCCAGCACACCAATTCCAACACAGCTCAGGAGGGGCAGTCGTCTGTGGCCATGCTCCTAGGGTGACTTGGGGAAGTAGCTGGCCTGGGCTCTGGGATGACCTAAGGAGACCTGAGCCCACCCAGAGACCCCTCAGCTTAGGCTGTGATGGGGGTAATGAAGGCAGACCCCAGACTGTCAGCTGGGCAAGGGCTGCTGAGGGGCTTCCTGTGGATAAACCCCCTCCCAGCTGCAGCCCCACAGAATGCATTTGGGTTCCCAGGATGCTGAGGTGACCTGGGGGAGGCAAGGCTTGGCTCCAGAGATGTGAGCGTCCTGCACCTGTAAGGAAACTTCTTGGCAAAATTCTCCTGGGCCTGGATCCTCCACTTCTTACCCAGGTGAGACTTCTTGCGGGCATTGGAGTCCATCACTGAGCGGGTTAAGCTGTGGCACACCTCTCGTCCATGGCTGGAAGACAGAAGGAGACGTCAGAGGGGGCAGGAGTGGTGGGGGGCAGAAGGCAGAGGGACAGAGCAGCCCAGTGGGGCTGGGGATGCCTGCGGACCGCCAAATGACCTGCATCACTGCCCTGTGCATGCACCGCTCTGTGCAATTTTCTCCTGTATGTAGCTGATGATGGTGGTGTAGTGACCACCATAATCAAGGTCCTCACCAGATGCTCTCCCCAAGGCTCTCTCACGCATACCCCTCCACAGCCACACCTGTCCACAGCCCGGTTCCCCAACCCTGGCAGCCACTCATCTGTCCTCATCATGGCTCAGCCATGTGATTTCAGGAGCGCTATGCAGAGGAACTGCACACAAGGCGTCTTTCTGAGACTGGCTCCTTCTCATCCTGCTTTCCTCCAGATCTGCCCAAACTCCACCCACAGTCTGTCCCTCCTGCTGCTGAGCACTGTTCCAGGGCGCAGTTGTGCAGCTCCTCAGGCCTCCAGCTTGGGGCACTTACAAAGCCACTATTAATATTCAGATGTAAGTTTCTGCATGAAAATAAGTCTTCATTTCTCTGAGATACATTGCTGGGTCATATAGTAAGTCCATTTCTAGTTTTTTGTTTGTTTTGAGACAAGGTCTTGATCTGCCGCCCAGGCTGGAGTGCAGTGGTGTGATCATGGCTCACTGCTGCCTCAACCTCCTGGGCTCAAGTGATCCTCCCACCTCAGCCTCCCGAGTAGCTGGGAGCACAGGCGTGTGCTACTAGGCCCCATTAATTATTTATTTTTGTAGAAATGGGGTCTCACTATATTTCCCAGCCTGTACATACATTTTGTTTGTTTGTTTTTGTTTGTTTTTTGAGATGAAGTCTCGCTCTTGTCCCCAGGCTGGAGTACAATGGTGCGATCTTGGCTTACTGCAACCTCTGCCTCCCAGATTCAAATGATTCTCCTGCCTCAGCCTCCCGAGTAGCTGGGATTACAGGCGCCTGCCAACATGCCTGGCTAATTTTTGTATTTTTAGTAGAGACGGGGTTTTACCATGTTGGGCAGGCTGGTCTCGAACTCCTGACCTCAGGTGATCCACCCGCCTCGGCCTCCCAAACTGTTGGGATTATAGGCGTGAGCCACCATACCCGGCCCTGCTGTACATACATTTTAAAGCACCCCAGGTGAGCAGAGTTAGGTGAGCATTGAGACTAGTGGAGGGTAAGGTCTGACCCCTGGTGTCCTTTGTGGCAGCATGTCACCTGCTCCTTCTCACTGGTGTGTCGTCATGGTAGCTACCTCAGCCAGCATGCCACCACACGGACCCTGAAGCATGCTGTGACACCACCGACTGACTGCCAGTTTCCCCGGGCGCCACATTTGGTCCCCTGAGCAGGCGAGTAAAGCCCTGGTTGGGGAGGGGGGCTGATTCCTGGTCTAGGGGGCTGGGTCCTTGTGGCCCAGCCAGTTGGGGACCTTTCTCTGGAACCAGCACCGTCCAGCAGAACTTTCTGAGATGATGGAAATGCCCTAGGTCCATGCTGTCTGAGATGGCCGCTGCTGGCTACATGAGGCCATTGGCTGAGCATGACTGAGGGACTGAAGAGTTTTCAGTTGTATTTAATTCTAATAACTGTGAACAGCTAGCTGCACGTGGCTAGTGCCTCCTGCATTGGACAGCACAGCTCTGGCCACTCGGAGGAAGTCTGCTGCTTCCCCAGGTGTGGTTCTAGTGACAAGCTTGGAGGTTGTGCTTCACCAGAACCCTAGGCCTGAGTGTTTGGCTCCTGTCCTCTCTCAGGAGGGCCAGCCCTTTGGTCAAGGTGACCCCTGATGCGTGGTTCCCTGGCTGCTGGGGGTTCTCAATTGGCCTTGCTGTGCGGAAGCCCCATGTGTATGACACTGAGGAGGCATCACCCCTACCAGAGCAGCCTGCCCATGAAGAGGAGAGATGGGCAGCCTTTGGGGGCCATTGCTGTGTGGGGCCAGGACGGTGCAGTTGCAGGAGACCTGACACGCTGTGGGCTACACCCTGCTCCAGCATGGTGGGTGCTCTACAGCTGGGGTCTCCAACCCCTGGGCCATGGACTAGAACCAGCAGCCTGCTAGGAACTGGGTCACACAGCAGGAGGTGGGTGGCAGGTGAGTGAGCATTGTCGCCTGAGCTCCACCTCCTGTCAGATCAGCGGCAGCATTAGATTCTCATAGGAGTGCAGACCCCATTGTGAACTGAGCATATGGGGGATGTAGGCTGTGCACTCTTTATGAGAATTCAGCTCCTCCCTGATGATCTGAGGTGGAACACTTTCATCCTAAACCAGCCACCACCACCCACCACGGTGTCCATGGAAAAAATATCTTCCATGAAACCGTGGTGCCAAAAAGTTTAGGGACCACTGCTCTAGAGCCACCCCTGGCCTCAAAGACCCTCTAACACCCTTGCCAGCCACCCCCTGCCTCCCTGCTCCACAACCCTGCCCCTCCAGGGCTGTGCCGGCTTTGTCTCCGCAGGCTCCCCCAGCCCCACTGCCCTCTGGGAGGTTCCTTGATGGATAGGGCCATTCGGTGTGCCTTACAGGGGCAGGGGTGTGGCCCTGAGGAATGTCTGCCTCCTCCCACATCCCGTGGGCAGCATTGGGACAGCCCAGCTCACAGGCCTGCCAGTCCCTCCACACCACACCCTGTCCCATCCTACCTGGTGCTCCACTGAAGGCCCTCAGCCCAGAGGACCATGTGCTATTTTGTTGGGGATCCCTCAGGAGCAGGGAGCCTGCGTGCCAGTGAGGACCTGGCTTCAGCCAGAGATTTGCAGCAGATGCTGTCAGGGGCCCATGCACAGCCCCTCCGCCCTCACCTCCATACCTGGAGGCCAGGCCTTTGACTCCCTCTGGCTGCAGAGACACACTAGGCCATGCACAGAGAGTGAGAGCTGTCCCTCACCAATGAGGGCAGGGAATTGGATAAATACCCCAGCTCCCTTGCCCCTCTGTGGGGGCAGCTCGGAGTTATGCTCTGCACAGTCACTCACAGCAGCCTGTGGGGGTTGGCTGAGCTGCAGCCGTGGTGAGGACACACCCCAGAGTGCATCCTCTCCTCCCCTTCCCTCCCCACACCCCACTTTCCTCTCAGCGCCTCCTGGGTGCAGCTCCCAAGTGCAGCTCTGCACTCGCACCTGTCCAGGGCCTGTTTGGGGACTGCACATCTACACACCTATGCCCAGCAACTGCTGCAAACGCCCCAGCCTCAGAGGACCCAGGCTGAGAAGGAGGTCGCTAAGCAGGTCTCCCACCTCGCCTCACTGACTGCCATTCCCACACATACTCACTCTCACAGACACACACACTCACACACACTCTCACAGACACACACTCTCACAGACACACACACACAAACTCAGATACACACACAGATTCACACACACACACTCAAACACGCTCAGACACACACAGACTCACATACACAGACACACAGACTTACACACTCAGACACACACACACAGACACCCCCCCACACAGACTCACATACACACAGACCCACACACACAAACTCACATACACATACACAGACTCACATACACAACTTACATTCACACAGATTCACACACACCACAGACTCACACACACACAGAGACACATACAGACACTCTTATGGACTCACACTCAGACCTGCCCTCACACACAGCCCCACACACAGGCAGGTGGCCATCTGGGCGTGGCTGGCCTCTCCCCCTCACCATTCTGCCTGCAACCAGCTCTGTCCCCATCCTCTGCTACCTGACCTGGGAGCTCCTCGCTTCCTTGGTGCAAGGCAGAGGCTGCCCCCGCCAGCCCATAATGCACCTTGCTCCCTTCCCAATTCAAAGCAGCTGGCATGGCCTACTACCGCACCTGGCATGATTCAAAATCCAATGATGTCTGGAGAGGAGCCCCCGGGGAACATGGGTAGCCCTTCCCAAATCTGGGATTCTGGGGCCCCCCAAAAGCCGGTGGGCTTGGGCAAGCCTGCTCGGCAGTGATTCCATAATGTGCCATGCTGCTCATCCATCCCTCTGAGGGTGGGGTACGGGGCCAGCTAGAAGGCTGCCTGCCGCAAGTGTGGAATGGCTCAAGGTCCTAGACAGGAGGCTACACACTGGCCACTGAACACAGGCCCCCAGGACCATGGCCATGGCATGGGAGACCAGCCTGTCTGTGAGCCAGAACACAGCCACCCACCTACCGCCTCCGCACCCCGTCCCTGACTCTGGAAGATCAGCTATCCAGAGGGCCTTTGCCCTGGCCCAGAAATACTGCCAGCCCTGCTCATGACCTGTCTCCTGCCTGCACCAAGAAGTCCCTGGGCCCTGAAGGGTGGGCTTCCCCACTGACTTGTCCACTAGCCTAGTACAGGGTGCAGCTTTCTACCCCAGTGCTGGCTAAAGGGGGTCTTGGTGGCCCCCGCCCCTGCAGCCCTGGCTGTCCTGAGGACTCTGGGATGCCTTCGCTGGGCTTAAGCCCACAGTCCTGCAGCCACAGCCTGGGCCAGGCCCCAGCTCAGCCCCTTCCTTTTAGGTGCACTTGGGCGAGTCACCTCCAGCCTAGGCTCAACCCTGAGGAGTGCGGGGCATGGGGAAGCCCGGGCCAGGACAGGCAGCAGGGCCACAGTGGGAGGCTGTAGAATGGTGCCTGTGGCCTCTGCTAAGTGTCTGCTACATTCTATGCATAACCTCACTTCATTTATTTTTCTGCCTGATTGAAAACATATTATGCTAACCTCCATAATTCAGGTGAGGAAACTGAGGCTCTGGAAAGTTAACTGATTTGCCTGCATTCACACAGTGAGTAGGGGAAGAGGTTCAGGATGGGTGGCCTGTGCTCCTCCTGCTGGGCCACGCAGCCTTGGACAGTCCTGGACCAGGGAAGCAGCATTACCACAGGAACTGAGGGATCAAGGGAGGCAGGAGCGCTCCTCAGGCCCATCCCATAGCCTCCCACCTGACCCCTAGGTCATGGGGATGACCCTGTAAGCTGACTGCTGAATCTGCCCCCCAGGGGCAGGGCTGCTGCAGAGTCCAGGGCTGCCTTCTGCCATCATGACCCCGTCCCAGGCTCTTCACCACCCTGTTGTTGCTTCCCAAGTCCCTAACCGACTTGGGACTGTCCTTTCCAGCCACGCAGGCTGCCAGCACTCACCAGGCAGCTGCCTTGAATCCTGGCAGTGATGATGATGAGGCGTGATCAGAGCGTCCTGGAACTGCTTCTGCCCAGCAAGATGCTGGTGTGAGAGCCGCTGTGGCCCCCGAGGCTGGCAGGGCCCTGGCTAGAGCCCTCTCTGGGGAGACCCAGTCCCAGGTTATGCCCGGAGCTTCCAGCCAGAAAGGACAAGCTGCAGGACCCCGTGGGCTGGCTTATGTGACGCCAGGTGGACTGAAGCTGGCCATGGTCCCAGCTGCCACACTACCACAGGAACAGCAGCCCCAGGGCCCCCAGACAGGCAATGCCTACAAGCCCATTGCGAGGTCATAAGTCCTTGAGGTCACAATTGGTGACATCACAGCTGCTGACCCATGAGGCTCAGACTCTAGCCTGAAGCCCCTCTGGCCCAGGGAGTGGCTGCAAAGTCAGCAGCATATGGGCCAGGCCTGGCCAGCCTCTCAGCTCCATGCACCCAGACAGAAGCATCCACATCTGCACTCTTCATAGCAGAGACCTCTCCCCGTTCAGGTTCTGCAAACAGAAGAGATGCCCAGAATTAGGTAAAGACTCACTGAGGCTGCAGAAAAGCTGTTTCTGTGGAGGAGTGGACACCAGCTTGCAGGGGGTTGAGGAAGGAGAAGGCAGTGAAGGAGCTGAACTGGAAGTGGTTCGGCTGTTCACCTGTGCCACTGTCCACTGTACCCTATGACTTTTCACTTATGAGTGCTGTTCACCTGTGCCACTGTCTGCTATACCCTACGGCTTTTTACTTATTAGTGCTAACAGGGTTTTTATGGATTATTTAGGGTTTTATATATGCTATCTGTGAGCAGAGGCAATTTCACTTCTTCCTTTCCAATTCGAGTGCTTTATATTTCCTTTTCTTGCTTAATGGCTCTGGCCTGAACTTTCAGTACTGTGTTAAATAGAACTGGGGAAGGTGGGCATCCTTGTCTCCTTCTTGATCTTAGAGAAAAGGTTTCCAGTTTTTCACTATACAGTACGGTGTTGGCTGTGGGATTTTTGTATATATTGCCTTTATCATGTTAAGGAGCTGAGTGTTTTTATCATGAAAGAGTGTTCAATTTTGTCAAGCATGTTTTCCACATCAATTGAAATGATCATGTCTTTTCCTCTTTATTGTAAAAATGTAGTGTAGTACATTGGTATTTTCATTATGTAACAATAATCCTTACATTCTAGGGATAAATCTTACTTGGTAATAGTGTGTAACACTTCTAATATGCTGATGAATTTCATTTACTAATATTTCATTGAGGATTTTTGCATGTCTATTCATAAGGGATATTGGCCCCTAGTTTTCTTTTCTGGTAGTGTCTTTGTCTGGCTTTGGTATTAGGGCAATGCTGGCCTCACAGAATGAGTTAGGAAATGGTCCCACCTCTTTAACTTATAGAAAAACTTTGAAAAACATTTATGTACGTTTTTTAGTAAGTGTTTGTTAGAATTCACGAGTGATATCATGTGGCACAGGGCTTTTCTTCATTACTGATTCAATCTCTTTACTAGTTAAGAGTCTATTCATATTTTCTATTTCTTTATGATTCAGTCTTGTTTTGTTTTTTTTTTTTTGTTTGTTTCTAGAAATTTGTCCATTTCATTTAGGTTATCCAATTTGTTGGCATGACATTTTTTGGAGTATTCTCTCATAATCCTTTTAATTTCTGTATGGTCAGTAGTAATATCTCCCACTTTCCTTTCTTATTTTACTAATTGGAATCTTTTTTCTTTCCTTAGTCAATCTAGCTAAAGTTTTGTTAATTTTGATCACTTCAAAAATCACCTTTTGGTTTTGTTGATTTTCTCCATTGTTTTTCCATTCTCTACTTGATTTATCTTTACTCTAACCTTTATTATTTCCTTACTTCTGCTAGCTTTAGATTTAGTCTGCTCTTTGTTTTCTAATTCCTTAAATTGTGTAGTTAGATCATTAACTTGGGATCCTTCTTATTTTTAAGATGTACATTAATAGCTATAAGTTTCCCTTTTAGCACTGCTTTCCCTTCATACCATAACATTTGGTATGTTGAGTTTTTCTTTTAATTCATATCAAGGAATTTTCTTTTTTAATTTCTCTTTCTTTCCTTTTCTTTTTCTTTTTTTTTTTACTTTGAGACAGTCTCACTCTCTCGCACAGGATGGAGTGCAGTAGCGCAATCTCAGCTCGCTGCAACCTCTGTCTCTTGAGTTCAAGTGATTCTCATGCCTCAGCCTCCCGAGTAGCTGGAAATACAGGCAGGTGCCACAACGCCTGGCTAATTTTTGCATTTTTGGTAAAGACTTGGTTTCACCATGCTGGCCAAGCTAGTCTCAAACTTCTGGCATCAAGTGATCAACCCATCTCAGACTCCCAAAGTGCTGGGGTTACACAAGTGAGCCACCGTGCCTGGCCTAATTCATATCAAGGCATTTTCTAAATTCCCTTGTGGATTTATTCTTTGACCTACTGGTTGCATAAAGTGTGTTATTTAATAGGCAAATACTGTAAATTTCCAGTTTTCCTTCTGTCATGGATTTCTAGTGATTCCATTGTGATAAAAAATATACTTTGTATGATTTGAATCTTCTTAGGCTTATTAAGATTTATTTTATGGCCTAATATGTCCTGGAGAACATCCTGTGTACATTTAAGAAGAATGTGTATTTTGCTATTGTTTGGTTTAGTTTTAATATATATAATATAATCTGTTAAGTCGAATTGGTTTAGAGTGTTGTTCAAGTGCTCTATTTCTTTTTCTTTTCTTTTCTTTCTTTTCTTTCTTTCTTTTTTTTTTTTTTGAGAGAGTCTCACTCTGTCACCCAAGCTGGAGTGCAGTGGTGTGATCTCAGCTTATTGCAACCTCCATCCCCCAAGTTCAAGCAATTCTCCTGCCTCAGCTTCCAAGTAGCTGGGACCACAGTCATCCACCACCATGCCCAGCTAATTTTTGTATTTTTAGTAGAGACAGGGTTTCACTATGGTGGCCAAGCTGGTCTCGAACTTCTGACCTCAGGTGATCTGCCCATCTCAGCCTCCCAAAGTGCTGGGATTATAGGCATGAGCCACCGCACCCAGCCTCTATTTCTTTATTGATCTTCTTCTGTCTGGTTCTATTGATTATTAAAATTTGGGTATTAAAATCTCCATTTATTATTGCAGAACTATTTCTTCCTTCAATTTTATCAATTTTTGCTTCATATTTTTGGGGGTTCCATTGTTAGGTGCATATATGTTTATGATAGCTATATATTTTTGATGGATCAACCCTTTTATCAATGTTTAATGTTCTTTGTCTCTTGTAACCTTTTTGGCTTAAAGTCTATTTTGTCCCACAATAACATATCAATCCAAGCTCTCTTTTGATTACTGCTTTAATGGAATATCTTCTTCCACCCTTTTACTTGCAATCTATATGAGTTTTGAATCTAAAGTCATTCTTTATAGACAGCACATATATGGGCCTTTTATACATTCTGCTAATCGTTGCCTACTAATTGGATAATTTAATCCACTTTCACTTAAAGTAATTACTGAGAAGGAAGAACTTACTTCTGCCATTTAGTATTTCTTTTCTTTATGTCTTATGTGTTTTTTGCTCCTCAATTTCACAATTACTGCCTAATTTTTATAGTTAGTTGATTTTTGTAGTGTACTACTTTGAGTCTTTTCTTCAGCCTTTTTCAGTATATTTTTTAGTTACTATCTTAGTGGTTTAGCTTGGAGGTTACAATCAACACCTTACACTAATAACCACCTAGTATGAATAGCAACTTAGTTAAAATTGTATATAAACACTTTACTCCTATATCTCTTCATTCCTCCACTTTATATTGTGATTGTCATAAATTACATGTTTATACTTTGTGTGCTTATTAACATAGATTTGTGATTATTCCTTTATGCACTTAACCTTTAATTCATATAGGTACAAAAGGAGTTATATACTAAAATTACAATCATGCTGACTTTTATATTTAGCTATGTAGCTACCATTATCAGTGTTCTTATTTTGTATTATAGTTTCAAGTTTCTGTCTAGCATATTTTCATTTCTGCTAAAACCCTCCCTTTTCCCTTTAGCATTTCTAATAGAGAAAGTCTACTGATAACAAACTCCCTTTTTTGCTTTTGTTATTTGGAAATGTCTAAAGTTTTCCTTCATTCTTAAAGTATCATTTTGCTAGATATAGAAATCTTGGTCAACAGTTTATTTTTCTTTCAGGACTTTAAACATGGCATCCCTTTCCTGCGTAGCCTTCACGGTTTCTGATGAAAAATCAGCTGTTAATCTTGTCGAGAATCCCTTGTACATGATGAGTAGCTCCTCTCTTGCGGCTTTCAAGGTTCTCTATTTGTCTTTGAGTATTGACAATTTGACTATAATGTGTGTTGGCGTGAACTGAGCTTTTTGAATGTGTATTATTATGTCTTTCATCAGATTTGGGAAATTTTCAGCCCTTGTTTCTTCAAATATTCTTTTATGTCTTTTTCTTTCTCTCTCTTCTCCTTCTGGGACTCCAATGCAGTGTATGTTATGCTTGATGGTATCCCACAGGTATCTCAGCCTCTATTCATATTTTTCATGTTTTTCTCTTTATATTATTCAAACAATAATTTTTATTGCCTTATCTTCAAGTTATGGGTTGAATTGTGTCCCTCTACAACTTATATGTTGAAATTCTAAACCCCAGCACCTCACCATATCACTTTTTTTGGATATAAGATCATTGCAAATTAGTTAATATGAGGTCATACTGGAGTAGGATGGTCCCCTAATACAATATGACTAGTGTCCTTATAAGAAGGGAAAATTTTGGATGTAGACATACACTTAGGGAAAAGGCCATTTAAAGATAAAGACAGAGAACTGCCAGCCAAAGAATGCCAAATAATGCTAGCAAAACACCAGAAGCTAAGAGAGAAGGATGGAACAGGTTCTGTCTCACAGTTCTCAGAGGGAATCAACTCTGCCATTTTGGACATATAGTCTCCAGAACTGTGAACCAATAAATTTCTGCTGTTTAAGCTACTGAATATGTTTGTGGCACTTTGTTATGGCGGTCCTAGCAAACTAATTCTATGTTTTGTTTTTGGTTTTGTCTTACTGAGAACTGTACATTCTGAGTACTATAATGTGAAAACTCTAGAAATCACATATTCCCACTCCTCAGGACTTATTTTTGTTTGCTGAGGGTTGGAGCCACCCATTTGTGACTTCCTGAAGCTTTTGCAAAGTGTATTCATTGTGGAGTGTGGTTGCTGGAATTTCTGTTCTCTGTGGTCAGACTTGACAAAGATTTCCTTAAATGTCTGGCTCCCAAAAAAGGCAAAATAAAAATAAAATAGCTCTTCTTAAAAATTACTATTTCTCTAATTATCCTTGTGGCAGAGAAGCTGCTTCAGATTGTGGGAGTTGAAAGAATGACCAGCCTTTGAGCCATCCCCCCAGCAAGCAAATGCAGCCATTGGCAGTCAAACACACATCCTGGTTTGTGAAGGACAAGGTCCTTATTGCCCTCTCTGGCACCAGCAGGTCCCACCATGAACATAAGCTGTCATACCACAGCTGCCTGCCACACTGCTAGGGAATGGAGGATATTAGGCACTACTAGAAGCATGGAAATTCACCAGCTTCTTCATCAGGTTCTTCCATGGAGGATACAAGTGTTGGACTAGACTCTAGAGTTCCAAAATAGCTGCTTTGGAAAATTCCTGACAGCTCAACTGTTATCTCAGTGGAGGGATGGATTCCTGGAGTATCATATGCCTCATTTCCCATAATGTCACTTTGGTTCATTCATTTTTATTGCTGAGTAAATTTCTTGGTATGAACGTACCATAGTTTGGTTAACTGTTCACCCGTTAAAGGACATTTTGGTTGTTTCCAGGTTGAGGCTGTTGTAAGTAAAGCTGCTATAAACATTCAGGTACACACAGAAATGAACATAAGCCTTCATTTCTCTGGGATAAATGCCCACCCATTGGGTTTTTAATTTCTACCATCAAAATTGACATTTTTCCCATCCAAGTACTAACCAGGCCTGACCCTGCTTAGCTTCTGAGATCAGATGAGATCAGGTATGTTCAGGGTGGTATGGCCATAGACAAAATTTACATTTCTAATATTTCTAATAGTTATCTTTTGGGTCTCTGAATGCTACTTTTGATGATATATTCTATGTTCAGGTCATGATTGTAATACATTCTCTCTGAGGATTTCTGCAATACTCCCTGTTTCTTTCAAGTCTGATGATCTTTCTCTATTCATATTAAATGTTGGAGATTAAAAAGATGTTTGGATTTGGGGGACATGGAATTGTCCTTTACCTTTACTCTAATGGTAGTTTTATAACTGTGTTTTCTGGACTCATAGAACTATACACCTAAAAACTGAATTTGATTATAAGTAAATTATGCCTTAATTTTTAAAAATTAAGAAAACCCAGCATTTGAAGGCTCTAAGCATGTGTTCATGGCTTACTGAATTTGAGCTTCCTTGTCAGATAATCTAACTGGATAAGTTTACTTAAGGATACTTACTCAGTATTTTTAAGTCTTCCCTCAGGGGCCTATAAGACTCTACCAATCTCTGGTTAGATCAAGGGCGAAGGGCTCATTGCCAGAGTTCTGGAAAGTGAGTGAGAGAAGAGGTCTGAGGATTCAGGAAGCATTTGTTCATCTCAATATTGTGCTGGTGTGGCATCCATGTCTCCATTTGTGCCTAGTGCCTTGTAGTCAAGAGATCCTTGGTTTTAACCCTCTCCAGAAAATAATCTTTTGGACAGTTGCCAGTGTGCAGAAAATGCCCTGAAAGGTGGTGGGAGGTGGGAATCCCATTGCCTCATAAGTAAACTTTCAAAGAATCTACTTTATCTCAGTTGGCTGCCACATCCCAACCTGTTCACTTCCTTTTCCAGAGGCACATGGTGTCAGCAATTTGAGATTTTGATCACTTTGATATAAAGTCAGAATGGGTTCTTGACTTTCCCCCATGCTGTCTCAGAATTTTCTTTCTTTTATATGCTGGGTTATTTTCCACTCGTCTATTGCTTTTCTTTCCAAAGTTCCACTGCTTGACTGTTTGTCTTTTTTCCTATCCTGAAAGAAATTAAAGAATACCTAACTAAATGGAAAGACAACCTGTGTTTATGGATTGAAAGATTTAATATTAAGATGGCAATACTACCCAAAATGTTCTACCAATTCAAGGCCATCCCTATCAGAATAGATTCAATGCAATATTTATCAAAATCCCATTGGTTTTGTGCAGATATGGAAAAGCTGATCTTCAAATTTGTACAGAAAGGCAAGAGACCCTGAATGGCCAAAACAATCTTGAAAAAGTAAAACAAAGTTGGAAAACCCACACTTCTTAATTAGAAAACATGCTACAAATCTACACTAATCAAAACATTGTGATACTAGCATGAGGATAGACATGGATCAATAGGGTAGAATTGACAGTCCAGAAATAAACCCATAAATCTATCATTAATTGTCTTTTTACTAGGGTTCCAGGACCATTCAATGGGGAAAGAATTGTCTCTTTAACAGATGGCACTAGGACAACCGAATATCTGCATGCAAAAATATTAAATTAGACCCTTACATTGCACTACACATAAACATTAGCTAAAAACAGATCTAAAGTCTGAATATAAGACTCTTAAAAGGAGTCTTCCAAACTATAAAAGTCTTAGAAGGAAGTATAGGTTTAAACTTCCATATTCTTTCATTGGACAAGGGTTTCTTAAATATAACATCAATAGTGTAAGCAACAAAATAATAAATAGATAAAATGGACCTTGTCAAAACTAAAACCTTTCATGCTTGAAAGGATATTAACAAGAAAGCCAAAGACAACCCATATAATGGGAGAAAATACTTGCAAATATGATCATGGTTTAACATTCCAGACTGTATAAAGAACCCTTACAATTCAACAATGAAAAAACAAAACACCAATTTAAAAAGGTGCAAAGTACTAAAATAGACATTTTACCCAGGTAGATATACAAACGGCCAACAAGCAAATGAAAACATGCTCAACATTGTTAGGCATCAGCAAAATGTAAATCGAACCACAGGGAAATACTACTCCCTACCTATTAGGATGGCTGTTATCCAAAAAAAGGAAAACCCAATTGTTGATGAGGATGTGGAGAAATCAGAACCCTCTTACACTGCTGGTGGGAATGTAAAATGGTACAGTTGCTGTGGAAAACAGCCTGTCAGTGCCTCAGAAAGTTAAACATAGGATTACCAGAAGACCCAGTGATTCCAATCCTAGGTATGTTTACCAAATGCTTGAAACAAGGACTCAGGCAGATTCTTGTACACTAGTATTCATTGTGGAATTATTTGTAATAGTTAAAAGGCAGAAACAACTCAAGTATCCATCAACAGATGAATGCATGAAAAAAATGTGGTATAGCCACACAATGGAATATTATTTAGCATAAAAATGAATGAAGTACTGGTTCATGCTACAACAGGATAAACTTCAAAAACATTAAACTAAGTGAAATAAGCCCGACACGAATGGTCATATATGATTCCAATTTTGTGAAATATCTAGAATAGACAAATTCACAGAGACAAAGTAGAATAGAGTTTGTCAGGAGCTGGGGAGGTGGGGCATTGGGAGTTATTGTTTAATGGGGATGGGGTGTCCCTTTGAGATGATGGAAATATTTTGACAAGAGGTGGTGGTTGCACAATATTGTGAATGTACTAAATGCCATTGAATTGCACACTTTAAAATGGTTTAATTCATGTGAATTTATCTCAATAAACACAACTCCACCCACTGCCCCCCACACAAAGATGAGCCTAGAACATCTTGTTTGCCAGAAAGCAAGTCAGTGATCAAAGAGTGATGAGGACACTTCAAAATGACACAGAGCCAGCTTGAATTGGTCAAATCAGGGACAATCTGTATTTTATTAACTCAGCAACAAAAAGAAACAAACTACTGATGTCCACAATAATATAGATTGGTCCCAAATGCATTCTGCTAAATGAACAAAATGAGCCACTACAGACTACATACCATGTGATTCTACTTGCAAAACTACAGTGACAGAAACACACCAGTGGTTGGCAGGGGTCAGGACTGAAGGGGAGTGGATTGACTTCAAATAGGCACTACGGAACGTTTGTGGAATTACAGAATTATTCTATACAACCATTACGGTGGCTACCTCAATAAAACGGATAGGAAATAAAACTAGCTGCCCATGTTTGAAAGAGACTTCACATTTCTCCACTATTCAGGGAACTCAGCTGCCACGGCCCGCATGACCCAGGTAGCTACAGGGGGCCAGGTGAGTGGAGACTGACTCTTGACAAGGCCTATGTGCTCTCTGGACGCCTGGGCTGCTTCACTCATTTGTGTGAGCACTGGACCCCGAGGGTGTACGAGCCAAAAGAAATTGTGCCTGACTCCTAAACGGCTTACAGGACAGAGAAGGGTGTGAAGCGATACAGGGGTTAAGGGTTGTGTCCTGGAAGCCTGAGCTGGGGGGGGGGGTGGGGGTGGCTGCGAACATCTGTAGGAATAGTATCCTCTTCTCTCTCTGGAAGCCTCTGTAGCCACAGCAGGAATCCCAGCCCCTCCCAGCCACAGGATGGGCTCTGCTCTCCCTGGTGCCATAGTGTGCTGGCAGAGTGTGCTGGCAAAAGGAAAGAGCAGAGGCAGATGCATGGGCTCCAGGGGTGGCAGGAAGACTGGCTGACCCTGCTGTGGGACTGTAGCCCTTGAGATTTTGAATATCAGAGGGAGGGGGTTGCCCAGCAGGCCCGCACTCTCTGATGAGGCATGCGTGTGGTCCAGTGATGAACTGAGTGGGTGAGGGCTGAAACCACCTCTCCCCTCAGATTTTCTGGAGCGTTATTCCTGGCACAGGCACAAAAAGGTTGAGGATGCTTATGACTCCAGTGTAGATTGTGTCCTTCATAAAACAGAACAAACCCTGTCTGTCCGGTTCAATGTTTCTTATTTTACATTGCTTTTTTTTCTCACATTACAATTGTGACCCAGGATTTTGCCTGGGTAATGGGGTTTGCTTTGGGGACAGCAAGAGGTCATTCTTCCATCCCATCCTCTCACCACATACAAGGCTGCTGGGGAGGAGGGGTCAAGGACATCAGATCGTTGGGCTTTGAATTCTGCCCTAAGTCTAACCTGGGGCCTGTGAGTCCACTAAAGAGAAAACTCAAATTGCATATTTTTAAATACAGAGACCAGATTCAAGTTTGGGAGTAGACAGCTGTTGTACAGTGGGGGACTTAGTGGGGACCACAGAGGTGGCAGGGGGGACCAACGAGGGAGCACCTCCCAGACTAGAGCGTGATTCATGGCTGCAGGAGCAGGGACATTTGATATTGTTGACAGCTTTTGTGTGTGAAGTCCTTCTGTGACCTAAAAGGTACCATCCCTGTGCCAGAGCCTGCGGTGGGAGCTGTGTCCCCTGGAGGCAGAGGGTGGTCCTGAGTCCTGGCCTCATCTCCATGGAGGGAATGAGAGCAGGGCACCAGCTCTGGGGTCAGGCAGCTGTCTAAGAAGATGTGAGTCCAATCCCTTTCCGCAAACACCAGAGGAAGGGGCCTTGACAGGGCTGGCAGAGGCCCAGGTTTGTTCCTCCAGGGCAGCAGCTCTCCAGTGTGGGCGGCCGGGCTGCCCTTGCACTTGGCTGGGCCATCCTTGGTATGCTGGTGGTGATCCAAGGGGTTATAAGAAAACAGAGCCCCAGGTGCCCACAGGTGCATTCAAGGTGCTGCAGGAAGAAATTCAGACTGCTTGACTATGAGGCTAGTCTGTTTTCCAAATGCCTGGAGTTGGAAATGCCCTTTAAATTGGCATACAGAGATGGCGTGTTGGTCAGCACTAACCTGCTGCAACAAAGACACCTCCAATGCAGTGGCCCGAAACACAGAAGCTGGCACCTCCCTCTTCTAACCTTCTAAAGATGAGCGGTCCACGTTGGTGGGACTGTGCCCAGTGAGGTCACTCAGTAGCCTTGGTCCTTCCTTGTGGTTCACCTCTCCCTGAGGTGCATGGCCGTAGCCGGCTCCTTTCACACCTGTACTCCCGCCTGTGGGCTGAAAGAGGAGAGGAACTGGAGGGCAGGAAACTTCACATATAAGGACTTGAAGTGGAAGCTGCAATATCACATTCCAAACCTAGTCACATGGTTGGCAGCCATGCCAGCTGCAAAGGGACATAGGATGTGTGGTCTCTAGTTGGCACTGTATGCCCAGCCGAGACTTTCCTCCTAAAAGGAAGAAGTGGGGACTGGCTTCAGCAGGAAATGGCAGGAAGCTCTTCTAAAGTGATGAGGGGTCTGTTCTCTAAGCAGATTGGTCTTCAGTTTCCCAACAGACCGGTGGCTCGAGGGTCCTCGCTAATGCTGGTGCTATCTCTCCAGCAGAGCAGAGTGTGCCCTGACACAGAGCAGAAGCTGGTTCCGGACAGGCCCTTACTGCCCCGGGTCCTGCAGCCAGGCTAGTTGGGGGACCACGCCCTGAAGCACACAAGCTGGGTGCTCCCGCCTCTCTGCACCCTCTGGCACGCTGGGCATGGGCCCTGAGCCCTGCTCTGCTCCAGCAGCTTGTGCCCTGCCTAGTCCCATCACATTTGGATACCAGGTCCAGGCACCTCCCTTCTCGGTGCCCAAACCCACCGCCACCCCGTGACCACCTAGGAGGCAACCATGGTTATGCCCTGCCAGGCCCTTCCTCAGCAAACTGAGAAAATAGCTCCTCCTGGGGCGAGGGGAGCTGGAAGGTTTACCTCATCGCCCAACGGGCTGGGGTGTGAGCCAGGCAGGAATGTGGACAGTCTTGACACAGGAAGCAGAGCAGCCCATCCTGACCTGCAGAGGGCGCCGGGGGTGGTCAGAGAGCAGGAGAGCAGCCTGCAGCGCTGGGCTCTTGGTTTGGCTCTCACAGACCTGTGTGTGGCCTACATGGGCTCTTGGACACTGTCAGACAAGGACTGGAAGGACATGTGGCTGGGGTGGAGGACAAGGGTCAGAAGGGAAGGCAAGGGAGGAATAGAAGCCAGACACACACACTCACTGCCTCCCCTCATGCAGCACAGAGCCTCCTGGAAGGGGCTGGGCTGGCAGGGATGGTTGGGGAAACCATCCACAGCCAAGGCCTGGGTCTTGAAAGCAGTCTGGAGAAAGGGCGGCACTCATTTCACGGGCTCAGAGGCCAGGGAGCCTCCTTGGCAGCTCATTGGCCCTGTCAACTGGGGCCACTAGAAGGACGAACTATGTTCAGGGCCCTGCTTAGTGGCTGACAGTACACTGGGCCCTGGAACTGCCTCACCCTTCTGTCCCTTCAATGTTCATAAGTCTCCCCTACGCGCTACTCTCTGCTGGTCTGTTACTGTGTGTTGTCGCATTATTTCATGGGATTTAAAGAGTCAAACAGTTCAAATATAAGGAGCTCGTGGCTGTCAGCTGCAGGGCTCCTGGAGGCAGCTGCTCAGGCAAGAGGGTTGGTAACAGGGCCTCCCTGGCTTTCCTAACTGGACAACAGCAGCCAGTGCCACTCTGCGGCTCTCACTGAATCACTTGACATGAGCAGAGCAGCAGTGCCCAGAGCCACAAAGCCTTCCTGAAATAAAACTCCACGAGCAGGGGGCTCTTCTCCCGTGGTCCCATTGTCAGGTCTGGCAGGAGGCAACAGGCGGCCCACTCCCGAGGGTGCACTCACCAGGAGGGTTGTGGAGATGTTAGCACCCCATGTCATCGGGGAGGAGCTGCCTGAGGGCTATGGCCTGGGTGGAGGTCACAGCCTCTGCCCACCTGGGGTGCCTATGGGGCTCCCACCCCATTTGGTCTCCCGCTGGTGCCTCCCATGGGTTGGACCTGAGTGGAGGTCAAGGCTGGAGTCCTGCTGACAAGTCCTGGAGGTCGTCTCCAGGGACACGAAGCAGGTGGAGGAGGGTTGGCGATGGGGGCGGTGGGGGGTGTCTGCAGGAGCAAACAGAACCTCCAGCACACTTCTTTGCTTCAGGAACGACTTTTCTGACTCAAATTCAGCAGAGTAAGTGGCATGCTGTCCCCTGCCCCACCACACACTGCTCCTCACCAAAACCAAAACCATGGGCCCCCGCTGCTCTCCAAAACCAAAGGCCATACCCTCTGTGCCTACTGTCTCAGGCCACACCTGCCAACACCCCCCTGCTAGCTGGCCAATGGCGACTCCCTCACAGGGGAGCGTTATTTTCAAATGGGGATGTATGAGTCTATTGAACTCAGCACTCGCATTTCATTGTTTGTATTTGGTGCCTTATTTTACACACGTAATATGTGCACGTGGTCTAAAGAGACAAGAAACCCTAAAAGGCTCACATGAAATACCTTTGCTCTCTGAACCACTTTCCCCTTTCCCCAGTCCCTTTCCCAGCAGCAGTGGTGTTTGTCTGGTTTGGTGTTTCTCATTGCTAAGTCATTGGGTGTAGCTGCCCTGGCTTCTTCCATGAGAGACCATCCGCTGATATGTGTTGTGGGAGATGAGGACTTAGTTGTTACAAACTGGCCTCTGTGCCCTGTCTCATCCCCTAAAGCAACTGCAGGAGAACTTCTGGTTAAATCAGCGTTCATCACTTACATTTCATGCCTGGGCAAACATCATCCTTTCTCATGGCTGGCTCTGCCTTACCCTCCACTTCCCCAGGGCCAGGATAGGTTTCTTGGCCTTTCCCCTCTGGCTGCCCAGGCTCTCCAGAAAGATCTTTTGCCTTCTCCTGGCTGGAGGGTACAGACCTGGCTTGCAGTGCCCTGGAGATCTTCAGTAGTCTCTTAATCTCTTCCAGGGGACTGGGAACCCCCTGTCCAAAAACCTTGTCTCCATGTTCCAGAGAGGAGGCCTCTGCAGTGGTGCGGGAGCAGCAGCAAGCTAGCCCCATGCTCAATCGTGCCCTCACAGGCTCCGGTGGTGTCTGCTGCTCAGCTTTCAGCTCCGGATGCCTAAGCCTCCTCTCACTCAGGTCCCTCATCCAGCTCTGGCTTCCAGAGCTCAGCTGCTGCAGTCTCCTGTCCTCCTATCATTCCGGGTGTATGCTTTCATGAAACATCCCGCTGCAATCTGAGAGAATCTTCAGTAGACAGTATTATTACATTTGTTTTCAATCCACCTTCTTAACCCAGAGGTCGACTTTATCTTTTTTTTTTTTTTTTTCTGATTACCAGTCCCCAGGAGGGCTTTATTTTTTCTTTTCAACATCCTGTTCTGCGGCTTCCTTGGCTCTTAAAAATATGGAGAAGTCGACTTTATCTTATATATCTTTTCTTCTGTGCCATTATTATTATAATTCCTTTCTGTTTCAGGCAGTGAGACTGTTTCCTTTTACAGCAGTTGTAAACCAAAAAGTATCGGAGACAGGTCCCAATCAATTTAGAAGTTTACTTTGCCAAGGTTAAGGACACATCCCGGGAGATAGGTCTGTGCTTTTCTCCAGAGATGATTTTAATGGCTTCAATATTTAAAGGGGAAAAGCCTGCTGGAGAGGACAGAGGGAGGGTATGGTCTCATTACTGAATCCACATGTGGCAAGAGAAAAGGAGCAGGTAAGGGAACGGTCAATTATGTGTTCATCTTGTGCTCACTATAAGATAAGGTGAACATGGAGTGAAGATCTTTAACTTTTTATCTGTCACTGTCTGCTCAGGAACAAAAGGAAAGACTGCTTCTTGCACGACGCAGCTTTCAGCTTAATTTTTTCCTTTCGGCAGACTGAACTGGGGTCCCAGTTTTTATTTTCCTTTGTAAACCAAAAATAAAATTCTAAGGCTCCCCAACCATTTGAATGAACCCTTCCTCTCCACCAGGGCATTCCAAAGTTAACCAGAAAAACTGGTTTAGGCCATGATGGGAAGGGAGCGTTGAACATGCTTCATCATACCATCTTCCTGTTAGCAGCGGTGGCGAATCAATACAGGTCTGCAGCAACCTCAGTTCTTGCAAGATCCTCAGAGGAAAGAATTCAGCTGAGGGGCATAAGGCAAAGGGAGAGACGGAGGCCAGTTTGGAGCAGGAGTGAAAGTTCATTAAAAGGTTTATATACTTTTTATAAAGGTTTAGAGCGGTAATGACAGGAAGTAAAGTACACTTGGAAGAGGGCAAGAGGGCGTCCTGAGTGATCAAGTGCACGGTTTGGCCACTGATTGGGGCTTATATGTTGGCAGGCTCCCGGAGGGTTGCATCCCTTCTGCCCTGATTCCTCCCTTGGAACGGGCTGCCTGCCTGCGCCGTGGCCTGCCACAACTTGGGAGGGGCCACAGGTGTGGTGTGTTTACTGAAACCGTGCGCATGCTCGCTTGAGGTGTTCTTCCCTCACCAGTCAAGTGTTTTAAACTCCACCATGTTGCCTCTTAGTGCACATGCTTGAACCCACTCGCCCAACTCCTGAGACCTTATCGGGAAGCTGCTGATCACCAGTTTCAGATTGTATCTATCTATTGGGAGACTGCCTTTTCCTGGCGCTGGCTGCAACCAATTATTATTTTAGAGAGACAGTTTAACGACTGCCTGACCATCACCTGATGGTGGCCTGATATTCCTGGTGGGGAGGCCCTCTCCTGCCCTGCTCATGTCTGACTACCACTCCCTTTTGGATTTCAGGAAAAGCTGACCAGCATTAACATCAACACAGACCTTAAGTGTGATAAGAAACATTTGTAGTCTATTCTCTCTGAAGCCTGCTACCCAGAGGCTTCATCTGCATGTTAAAATTTTGGTCTCCACAACCCCTTATCATCGTAACCCAGATATTCCTATCTATTGATCCCAGGTCTTTAGATACGAACTTAACTCTTTCAAACAACTACCAATCAGAAAAGTTTTAAATCTACCTATAACCTGGAAGCCCCTCTGTATATCTTACATGTTTTTGATTGATATCTCCTGTCTTTCTAAAATGTATAAAACTAGGCTGTGTCCTGACCACCTAGGGCACATGTTCTCAGGACCTCTTTGGCCATTGGTCACCCATACTTGGCTCAGAACAAATCTCTTCAAATATTTTACAGTTTGACTCTTTCATTGACACCTTTCACATAGTAATATTAAGTTTCCTTTTAAAATACACGTATTTAAGTACATATTCATAAAATGTAAGTTGATTTACAAAAATATTACTAGGTAGGGCAGGCACAGTGGCTCACACCTGTAATCCCAGCACTTTGGGAGGCCAAGGCTGGCAGATCACCTGAGGTTGGGAGTTCAAGGTTGGGAGTTCAAGACCAGCCTGACCAACATGGAGAAACCCCATCTCTACTAAAAATACAAAACCAGCTGGGCGTGGTGGTGCATGCCTGTAATCTCAGCTACTCGGGAGGTGGAGACAGGAGAATTGCTTGAACCTGGGAGGTGGAGGTTGTGGTGAGCTGAGATTGTGCCATTGCATTCCAGCCTGGGCAACAAGAGCAAAATTCCATCTCAAAAAAAAAAAAAAAAAAAAAAAATTACTAGGTAAACAGTGCAGGTAAAAAGTGACTGGTAGAAATCAGGAATGATGGAAGTTTGGGAAATAGAGCACTTAAGGAATTTTAAGGTTCCTTAGATATTTCTGAAATGTAATGATTTTGTAACCATTAGGAAAGTAAAGAAAGATACCAAAATCTCCAAATTTGTTTGATCTGAAATACCCACATGATCATCTTAGTAGACTGAGAAAAGCTTTTGACAAAATCCAACACTTTTTAAATGATAAAAACTCTCAATAAACTAGGAATAGAAAGGCACATCCTCAACTCAACAAAGGGTGTCTGTTCTCTTCCACAGGGAAAAGAACATTCAGTGATGAAAGACTGAAATGCCTCCCCTGGGATCGGGAGGAAGGCAAGGAGTTCTCTTCTGGCCACTTCCACTCAACATTACATGGGAGGTTCTAGCTTGTGCAACCAGAAAGAAGGAAACAATCCTGTCCAGATTGGAAAGGAAGGAGTACAATTATTTTTATTTGCAGGTGACAGGATCCGGTATATAGAAAATTCTAAAGAATCCATTAGAAAAACTACTAGAACTAATAAAACTAGTTCAGCAAGATTGCAAGATGTAAGATCAATATACAAAAATCAAGTGTACTTCTATATACTAGCAATGAGCAATCCAAAAACGAAATTAAGAAAATTTCATTGACGAAAGCATCAAAAAGAATAAAAATATTTGAGACTAAGTTTAATAAAAGAAGTATAAGACTTGTACCCTGAAAACTACAATATATTGCTGAGAAAACTTCAATAAGCTCTATATAAATGGGGAGATATTCCATGTTCATACATACTGAGACTTCATCATTAAGATTAAATACTCTCAAAGTGATCTATACATTCAAGGCAAAATCCCAGAAACTGATAAGCTGATCCTAAAATGTATATGGAAATACAAAGAATCTAAAATAGCCAAAACAATCTCGGAAAATGACGAAATAGAAGGAGTCACACTTCCCACTTTCAAAATGTAATACAGGGTTACAGTAATGAAGACAGACAGTGTGTTACTGGCATAAGAATAACCAACGGAACAGAATTAAGAGTCCTTCTGGACTCTTTATGACCAACGGATTTTTCTTTAATTTATGACCTGATTTTTGACAAGGGTGCCATGCAATTAAATGTGGAAAAGGCAATCTTTCAAAGGTACTCTGTCCAGTGGTACTGGGACAATTAGATACATGCAGGCAAAAAAATGAACTTAAAAGCTTACCTCACATCATACATAAAAATTACCAAAAATAGATCATAGACTGAAATATCAGAGCTAAAACTATAAAACTTCTAGAAAAAATGAGGAAAACTTTATGATTTTGCATTAGGCATAGTTCTTAAATAAGATACCAAAATCATAATCCAAAGGAGGGAAAAACTGAGTTAGACTTTATCAAAATTATAATTTTTGTGCTTCTACAGACACCAAATGAAACAAGCCACAAATGGAGAGGACATATTTTCAAATCACATATATGGTAAATAACTGGTATCTAAATAATGTAAAGAGCTCTTATCACCCAAAAATAAGAAAACAAACAACCCAGTTAAAATGTGGACAAAAGATCTGAAAAGACATTTCACCAAAGAAGGTATATGACTGGCTGAGAAGTACCTAAAAGGCCCTCAATATTGTTGGTCATTAGAGAAATGAAAATTAAAACCTCACTGAGACACCACTCTCTACCCATTAATGCCTATTATAAAGAATTATTGTCGAGGATGCAGAAAAACTAGAAATTTCATACATAGCTAGTGGAAACATAAAACGGTTTAGCTGCTTTGGAAAATATTTTAGCAGCTTCTCCAGAAGTTAAATATAAACTGACCATACAACCCAGTCTCTCCCTTCCTTCATTCCTATTTATTTATTTATGAGTCAGGGTCTCACTCTGTCACCCAGGCTGGAGTGCAGTGGCATGATCTCAGCTCACTGCAGCCTCTGCCTCCCAGGCTCAAGCAATCCTCCCAACTCAGCCTCCCAAGTGGCTGGGCCCACAGGCACACACACCACCATGCCCAGCTAATATTTTTTTATTTTTCGTAGAGACAGGGGTCTCGCTATATTGCCAAGGCTGGTCTCCAAGTCCTGGGCTCAAGCTGTCCTCCTGTCTCAGCCTCCCAAAGCACTGAGATTACAGCCCTTCCTGTATTTCTTGCAAGAGAAATGAAAACAAAAATATACAGGTTTCTGTAGTCTCTTTATCTACAGGCACAGCTGCTTAAAGAAACCAGACAGCCCTGTGTCGCCAGAACTTCAAGACCCTTCCCTGAATACCAGAAGAAGATGAGAAGGCAGAAACCCATGCAGTCCAGAGCAGGGTCCTGACTGAGGCATCCTAACGCTGAAGTCCCTGCCCCCAAAGGAAGACAAGGCCATCAGGTGTCCCATCCCAGTGATGCCTGAGGCCCACCCTGTGCAGGCCTCCTCCTCTTGCCCATGCAACTCTACAGTGCCTGCTCTGCCTGTGGGGGAGCTGCTGTAGGGCAGAGCTCCCCTTTCCACTTCCCGGCAGTGAGTCCCAGCACCTGACTGCCTTATCAATTGGCCAAGGTCGAGTAGGGAAGGGATGCAGTTACTGGTAGCATATTCAGAGCAGACTTAGTAACAGCCAAACAGTAGAAACAGCCCAATCCACCAGGCACTGCATGGGCAAATCAAGTGTGCTATTCAGTAGTCCTCCTGCTGGAATACTATTCAGCCACATGAAGGAATTCAGCACTGATCCACGCTCCAATGTGCACGAACCTTGAGGACATTACACTCAGTGGAAAAGCCAAATGCATAAAATCAGCACACTGTGCGATTGCATTTGTACAAAATGTCCAGAATAGGCAAACTTTTATAGACACAAAATAGACTGTTAGCCTCCTGCGGCTGGGGTGAGAACAGGAATCGGCCGGCAAGGGGCACAGGGTTTCCAGGGTATGATGAAAACGTTCCAGCATTTGGGCTGTGGTGATGGTGGCACAACTCCATAAATTTATTTAAAGATCATTGACTCATACACTGAGAACAAGGGGAACTTTATAGTATATAAACTATACCTCAACAAAGTTATTCACATTTTTATTCAATCAAAAATATCAGTTCAGATATAAATTTCCCTTTGCCTAGATTCAAAAGCTAACAAAGCAGGGGCAGCCATGTGCAGGTGCCTGGGGCTGAAGAGGAAGGCTGGGCACTTTCACACCTGCAGAGGAAATCATATGCCAGTTCTATTAAAATCCTGTATTAAAGCCACACATACCCACTGGAGAGTACATATGCGGAAACATCTTAGTGCACCACCCTGAGGGGCACAGCATCTTGGTCGGGCAGGGAAGCATGAGGCCTGAAGTCAGAAAAGCTCCAGGCTCCTCTGTAAGAGGAGCACGGGCAGCTGGGAGGGCCAAAGGAGACAGCACAGGTCAGATGCTGGGTGCTGCACCTGGACCTCAGTGCCACTCAGGAATCCATGGGCACAGGGCTGGGCAGAAGGGAGAGCAGGGGACGGGGAGGAGCAGCACTTAGTGAGGGGTGTTTCATACCTCACTTTCCAGCTTTTCATATGTACCCATGATAGTAGCGATTATGCTGTCATGGTGGCTTTTTCCACTTACCACTGGAAATGACTCTTTCTTTCTGCCTATTTTTTGTTTGTTTGTTGTTGTTTTTTTTTTTTTTTGGAGATGGAATCTCACTGTTACCCAGGCTGGAGTGCAGTGGCGCGATCTCGGCTCACTGCAACCTCCACCTCCCAGGTTCAATGAGTTTAAGCAGTTTTTCTGCCTTAGCCTCCTGAGTAGCTAGGACTACGGGTGCGTGCCACCACACCCAGCTAATTTTTGTATTTTTAGTAGAGACAGGGTTTCACCATATTGGCCAACCTGGTCTTGAACTCCTGACCTCGTGATCCACCTGCCTCAGCCTCCCAAAGTGTTGGGATTACAGGCATGAGACACTGCGCTTGGCCTTTCTACCTGTTATTAAATGTTGTCCACGAACACTGATGTGTCCAGTCAGGGGAAGCTTCTTGGCAGCCCCTCCAAGGGAAGGGGTTGCAGTCACCAGGGTGGGAGGCACCCTCTTCTGCGCTCACCATACACCACTGCAGGTGTGTGCCCAGCAGCTGTTCTCCTAGGGTTAGAGGTTCTTTCTACATAATTCATTAAACTCTTTTCCACAAATATTTGTTGCACACCTACTAGGAGTCAGGCAGGGTATCAGGAGCTGGGAATGCAGTGATGAGCAAACCAGGCACAGGCCCTCCTCCCATGCAGTATGCAGTCTCCTTGGGGAGGCAGACTGGAACCAAATAACCAAGAAGGAAATTCTCTGTGGGTGGGGGCTGAGTACACGTTGATTAGATAAAGGGGAAGGGAAAGGGCTGCGGGTGAGAAAGTGTACAGCTGGCTGGCTGGGCACCTGGCTGGAGAGCAGGGAGCTGGGGGTAGCTAGAAGATGGGCAGCCCCCACCAGGCAGGGTCTTGAGCCAGGCTAGTGACTTTGGTCTGTGGTATCAGAGAGTACTGGTGGTCATTTACATAGGCTCAAAGTCAAGATCCACCACTCACCAGTGCATGGCCTTGGACACATTACTTATTCTCTCACCTCAGTTTCCTCACCTGTTAAATGGGAGCAATCACAGTTGTGAGGAGGATGAAATGGCTGTGGAGGTCCTCAGATGGTACTTGCACACTGGGAGGCTGGCTGGGTGTTTGCTATTCTTATGCAATCCAAAAGAAACAAGGTATCTTTAAAAGGTTTTAAGCAGGAGAGTATCATCATCAGATTTGTGGACATGAGAAGGACAGATGGGAGGGGATGGACATGATAGGGGGACTTAAGACGTGGAATTGAGAGGGTCGGATATGGAGGGGAGGCAAAGGAAATGTCAAGGACGAGCCTCTGCTGGGGCAGCATGGAGGTGCCAATTGCTGAGATGTGGGTTGTAGATGTGGTGTGTGCTGGGAGGCAGGGTGCGTGCTGGGAGCTGTGGCCTAGATATGTGGCCAGGGTACAACAGTTCCTGAGGAGGACCCAGGGCTGTGGAGCAGGAGGGGCTGGGGTCTCTTCCTCCGCACTACTGGCCTTCCTGGTGTGGGGCCGCCCATGCTTCTGAGATGTTTAGCATCCCTGACCTCTCCCAGCCAAACGCCAGTGCAGGTCCCCATTCTCCAGCTGTGGCGGGGTGGGAGGGGAGTGGGGGGAATCACAACTGCAGTTGGGAGGCAGTGCTCTAGGTCTCAAGGCTGCCCAACACCCAGAGGGCAGCCCTGCGCTCCAAGCCCGCCCTCCCCAACACACTGGGCTGAACCCACCAGCCCCTGGGCTCTGTCTTCAGAAGCCCATCCTCAAAGTACCAGCCCACCAACTAGCCCCCACACTACCATCCCATAATGCTCTGCCCACCACCCCCTTCCCTGCCCCGAGTGACCTCCACATCCCCCACTCCCTAAGCCTTCTGCTTTGCACCAGCAACTGCTCTCCTGGTGGGGGTGAGGGCAGCCCCACGCCCACGTCCTCACCTCATCTCCTGGTGCCCTGCCCCTTGCTCTGAGCAAAGCCTGGCCTCCCATGCCTGGTTCTGGGCGGCGGCTAAGGGATCCACACACAAAAGCAAACAACACACAACCCAGTGCCAGGGACACATGATCCTCGACTGGGTGACCCTGGAGAGCTGCACCTGGAGGAAGAGAGGCCTGGGCTCTGGCCCCCCTGCCTGGGGCCTGGTCCTGCTCTGTGCCTCGTGCTGTGTGACCCTGGGCAGGCCCTTCACCTCTTGACCCTCAGTCTCCTCAAATGGAGGCCAGGAATAAGCCATGACTCCTGGCAGCGTTGTTGTGGGGTTAAAGATGACACACCTGCTAGATGAGTGCCTTGCAACGCAGGGCAAAGGGATGAAGGGGGAAGAAGGGCTGCCCTCACTGGGCCTCTGGTGATCCCCAAACTGCCCTCAAGCAGTCCCTGCACACCTGTGTCCTCCCAGGGGATGGGCTCCAGCCCTGGCCACCTTCTCCAGGTGCTCAGTCACAACGCTTCCTCTAGGGTCTCTCCCTTGTGATCTTAGCAATAGTCACGACCACATTTCACCCTGACAAACATGTAGAGCAGGAACCAGCCACAGGAGAAGGGGGTCACAGAGAGCTGTTGCCCCGCCCACACACCCTGCTCCTCTCTGCAGGTCAGACACAGCCACCACTAGATCTGGGGTTTAGTCCACACCGTGTCCTCCCCTTTGCACACTCAGCCTGCACTAACCCCAGCAGAGAAGCAGCCTTGTGTGGCACCCCCGACACTCCCCTTGGTGGTCCCCATTGGCTTGGCTCCGTGATCAGCAGCATGTCACATGGGACCCTCCTCTCCATCCTCTCCCTCTCTTGTGTGTGGTGCCATCTCCTGTCCTCCCGCAAACCGAGAGCTAAGGTGGGCAGTCCCTGATCACAGGCTGGCATCCTGGGTTCAGAAGACAGACTGCCTGGGTTCAAATCCTAGTCCCAACACTTACTAACTCTGGGCCTTGGGCAAGCTTTACAAATCTGCATCTGCTTCCTGTGTGTCTCATGGAGTTGACAAATATAGCCCCTGCCTCAGACAGCTGGGGTGCAGGTTAAATGAGATACATAGGAAATGTGCCTGGCACAGAGCTCAATACATCGTGGCTATTGTTGTTGTTTTTTAAAAGCAGTTTTCCTGGTATTTTACCATAAAACATATGGACTAGTGTGAGCCATTCTGCTATTTCCCATGATAAGAAAATGTAGGCTCTGCCCTCCACAGGTAAGGTATGGGAGGGCTAGCCAGGCCCCTGCTCATGCCCACTGAACAGCTCAAAGCCCAGCACTCAGGGTGTTGGTGACTCTCATTGCCTAAGCTCCTCAGAAAAGGTGACACGACTCAGATAAGTGAGAGGATGGTCTCTGACACACAGCTGCAAACCAAAGGGCTAGGATTCTGCTATGACACTCAGGGCTCTGTAAGGAGCAATTTATGTGAAACATGATATTTCTGGCAAGTAAACATTTGCTGAATGGAGGAAGTCACAGGGAAATCCCCAATCCTGCCTTAATGAGACAAACAGTCTGCTTAAGTGACAAAATAATTGTTTGTTTGTAACCCATCAGAGAGCTGAGAATGCAAACAAAAACAAAAGCAAAAACAAAGCAGACTAAAATAGATCCCCAAAAGTGACAAGCCTGCTCAGAACAAGGGGGCCAGAAGCTGCTTTCCTCCAGGTAAAGTGCTGGAAGTGGAGGAGCCCACCATGGATGGGGAGGAGAAACCGGCCACGCTCACAGCAGAACACAAGGGGAGTAGGTGTGTGGATTCCAATCCCCAGGAGCCCAGCCCAGGACAGGTCGGCACCCACCCACCCTGGTTCTCCACCCGTGTACAGGGCAGAACAGGAGAGCTGAGAGGCATCCCTCCAATCCAGGCTGGAGGCACAGTGCAGGGGGCAAGGGGACCCCAGAGGCAGCGCTGGAGAGCAACAAGAATGCCTGAGCCGTCCCTCGCAACGCAGGGCCGAGGGCTCTCAGTAAGGCAGAGGAAAGTCTCCTGTGGTCAGATGCTGGGTACAGGCTGGAAAGCATGAAGATGGCTACAGTCTTTCCAGTGCTGAGATCCTAAGTCCTGACGATGGGACAGTCCTGATCACACCTTCAAGACATGCGAGTTTTGTGGAGAAGAGTCTCACTAAAACTGTGAAAAGAGCCCAGCCCAGCTTGGCTACATTTGGATGGACTGAGCCACCCACACTAACACATGGGCAGAAAAGGAGGAACACTCTTTTTCTGGAGGGTAAATGTTATTTATTAATAGTTAAGCCTCTACTTTAGGTAGTGAGAATCACTAACACCCTGAGCACTGGGCTTCAAGCTGTTCAATGGGCAGCCAACCCCAGGGTCCTGGATAGCCCTCCCCTAACTTACCTGTGGAGGGCAGAGCCTGCCCTTTCTTCAGCCTATCCTTTCATACATAATGCCTGACGTGCAAACTTAGGAGACATGTAAAAAAGAAAAAAAAAAAAAAAAACAAGAAAATGTAACCCATCACCAAAAGGTAACATTCAAAACGTTCAATAAAAGCAGACAGGGATGACCAAGGTATCGGGAACAGACAGGGGCTATAGAACTCGGATAAATATGTTAAATAGTCTAAAGGAAAAGGTGGATGTTATGAGAGAATAGAGGAGGAATTTGAGCAGATAAATGAAAATATAAAAAAGAACCTATAGAAATGCTAGAAAGGAAAAACATAATTCATAAATGAAGAATTCATTTAATAGTGTTAACAGAAGATTGGACATAGTAGAAGAAATAATCAGTGAACCTGAAGACAGGTCAGTATATCCAAACTGAATTACAACGATCCAAATAGAAATACAAAGAGGAAAAAACTGAAAGTCTGAGATATGTAGAGCATTAGAAGTTTAAAACATCTGCAGTTGGAATTCTAGGAGAGGCAGTATGAACAGAATAAACATTTGAAGAGGTAATAGCTGAGAATTTTCCAAAATCGGTGTAAGACATCAACCTACAAATCCAAAAGCTCAATAAAGCTCAAGCAGGATGAGTACAAAGAAAAACATCTACAGGTACATAAGAGCCAAACTGCTGAAAATTAAAAATAAAGAAGAAAAATCTTAAGAGCTGACAGAGAATGGGAAAAAGATACACTACATAAGAGGAAAACAGTAAGGGGACAGCTGACGTCTCATCAGTAACAACAGAAACAAGAAGATGAAGGAACTGCATCCTTAAAGTGCTGAAAGGGGGAAAATGTCAAATTAGTCTTCTCTATCCAGCAGAAATAACCTTAAAAAAGGAAACTGAAACAAAGACATTTACAGACAGACAAAAGCTGAGGAAATCAGTCTCTACCAGACCTGTGAGAAATGCTAAAACAAGTTCTTCTAACTGAAGCCCAAAACAGATAAAACTGAGTTGAGGTGTTTTCTTTTCATTTGTTTCTTGTGGGTTTTCCCCCCGACTTATAACAGATGGAAATACACAATATACATATACAATAGATGGAAAATGGCTTAATTTCCTAGAGATTAAAATACATAAATATGGGTCCTAGCACTGAGCTGAAAGAGATGTTTGGCCACGAGGAGAGTGGCTAGGTGGCACAGAGAGTCATGCAGAGGGCAGCAGGATAGCAATATGAGGTCTGAGAGTTCCAAGAAAAGCAGACAGATCCAGCAGCAACCTGCTGCATTAAGTGACTTGAGAGCAGGATGGGGCAAGCCCCTATTCTCCCAGTAAGCCCGAGGTGCATTCCCTGGACATTTGTGCCAGCTAGGGAATGACTTGAGTCCTGGCTCTTTATATTGAAGATCACAACCAGAACAGATGGCAGAGAAGTTATGCCTAAGGGCTTTGTAGGAACAGCTGTAAAACCCACAGCAGGGTCTTTGATCACTCTGAGACTTTCATCAGTAGAAGAAATACTAAGTGAGTACAGGTCTCTGCTTTTAAATATGCATACCTTTCAAACTAAGTGTTTATTTTTTATGGCAATTTTAATGAGCAAAAGATGGCAGACAAATTAAACCCATCCAAAAAATGGGTAAAATGTTCTGATCACATGAAATATAAACTGAGTCCTACCTATTAATTTATTAACATTATTTCATGCTGCCTTGATAAAGAGGAAAAAGAATGAGCTTGAAATCAACAGGCTGACGTGTGAAACATGGCTCCAAAGGAGGGCCACTCTCCCTGTGGACAGTTTCCTCATCCGTATTTTGTAGTGTTGTTGAGATGGTTAGATGAATGTGTAAACCAAGCATGACTCCAGCTTACTGCAGAATTCAATATTCATTCCTTTCCCTGTAAATGACAAAACTAATCTGTACAGTTGACTGTTTACCTGTGCCTGGTATTCCCAATTATAAACTCTTTGAGGGTGCAGACCACACATAATCCTCTATGTAGGACTGGGTCTTGTGTCACAACAATGGCTGAACAAACAAGGGTGATTTTGGGTTGAGACAATGGGGTTTTCTAAATAGACAATCATGACATCAGCAAACAAGGACAATTTGACTTCCTTGTTTCCTAACTGAATACCCTTTATTTATTTCTCCTGCCTGATTGCCCTGGCCAGAACTTCCAACACTATGTTGAATAGGAGTGGTGAGAGAGGGCATCCCTGTCTTGTGCCAGTTTTCAAAGGGAATGCTTCCAGTTTTTGCCCATTCAGAATGATATTGGCTGTGGGTTTGTCATAAATAGCTCTTATTATCTTGAGATACATCCCATCAACACCTAGTTTATTGAGTGTTTCTAGCATGAAGCGCTGTGGAATTTTGTCAAAGGCCTTTTCTGCATCTATTGAGATAATCATGTGGTTTTTGTCTTTGCTTGTGTTTATATGATGGATGACATTATTGATTTGCATATGTTGAACCAGCCTTGCATCCCATAGATGAAGCCAACTTGATCGTGGTGGATAAGCTTTTTGATGTGCTGCTGGATTTGGTTTGCCAGCATTTTATTGGGGGCTTTTGCATCAATGTTCATCAGGGATATTGGTCTAAAATTCTCTTTTTTTGGTTGTGTCTCTGCCAGGCTTTGGCATCAGGATGATGCTGGCCTCATAAAATGAGTTAGGGAGGATTCCTTCTTTTTCTGTTGATTGGAATAGTTTCAGAAGGAATGGTACCAGCTCCTCTTTGTACCTCTGGTAGAATTCGGCTATGAATCCGTCTGGTCCTGGACTTTTTTTGGTTAGTAGGGTATTAATTGTTGCCTCAATTTCAGAGCCTGTTATTGGTCTATTCAGGGATTCAACTTCTTCCTGGTTTAGTCTTGGGAGGGTATATGCACCCAGGAATTTATGCATTTCTTCTAGATTTTCTAGCTTATTTGCGTAGAGGTGTTTATAGTATTCTCTGATGGTAGTTTGTATTTCTGTGGGATCAGTGGTGATATCCCTTTTATCATTTTTATTGCAACAATTTGATTCTTCTTTCTTCTTTATTAGCCTTCCTAGCAGTCTATCAATTTTGTTGATCTTTAAAAAAAACCAGGATTCATTGATTTCTTGGTTTTTTTTGTCTCTATCTCCTTCAGTTCTGCTCTGATCTTAGTTATTTCTTGCCTTTTGCTAGCTTTTGAATGTGTTTGCTCTTGCTTCTCTAGTTCTTTTAATTGTGATGTTAGGGTGTCAATTTTAATTCTTTCCTGCTTTCTCTTATGGGCATTTAGTGCTACAAATTTCCCTCTACACACTGCTTTAAATGTGTCCCAGAGATTCTGGTATGTTGTGTCTTTGTTCTCATTGGTTTCAAAAAACATCTTTATTTCTGCCTTCATTTCGTTATATACCCAGTAGTCATTGAGGAGCAGGTTGTTCAGTTTCCATGTAGTTGTGCAGTTTTGAGTGAGTTTCTTAATCCTGAGTTCTACTTTGATTGCACTGTGGTCTGAGAGACAGTTTGTTATAATTTCTGTTCTTGTACATTTGCTGAGGAGTGCTTTACTTCCAACTATGTGGTCAATTTTGGAATAAGTGTGATGTGGTGCTGAGAAGAATGTATATTCTGTTGATTTGGGGTGGAGAGTTCTGTAGCTGTCTATTAGGTCTGCTTGGTGCAGAGCTGAGTTCAAGTTCTGGATATCCTTGTTAACTTTCTGTCTCGTTGATCTGTCTAATGTTGACAGTGGGGTGCTAAAGTCTCCCATTATTATTGTGTGGGAGTCTAAGTCTCTTTGTAGGTCTCTAAGGACTTGCTTTATGAATCTGGGTGCTCCTGTATTGGGTGCATATATATTTAGGATAGTTAGCTCTTCTTGTTGAATTGATACATCTACCACTATGTAATGGCCGTGTCTCTTTTGATCTTTGTTGGTTTAAAGTCTGTTTTATCAGAGACTAGGATTGCAACCCCTGCTTTTTTTTTGTTTTCCATTTGCTTGGTAGATCTTCCTCCATCCCTTTATTTTGAGCCTATATGTGTCTCTGCACGTCAGATGTGTGTCCTAAATACAGCACACTGATGGGTCTTGACTCTTTATCCAACTTGCCAGTCTGTGTCTTTTAACTGGGGTATTTAGCCCATTTACATTTAAGGTTAATATTGTTATGTGTGAATTTGATCCTGTCATTTTGGTGTTAGCTGGTTATTTTGCCCATTAGTTGATGCAGTTTCTTCCTATCATGGATGGTCTTTACAATTTGGCATGTTTTTGCAGTGGCTGGTACCGGTTGTTCTTTTCCATACTTAGTGCTTCCTTCAGGAGCTCTTGTAAGGCAGGCCTGGTGGTGACAAAATCTATCAACATTTGCTTGTCTGTAAAAGATTTTATTTCTGTTTCACTTATGAAGCTTAGTTTGGCTGGACATGAAATTTTGGGTTGAAAATTCTTTTCTTTAAGAATGTTGAATATTGGTCCCCACACTCTTCTGGCTTGTAGAGTTTCTGCTGAGAGATCCGCTGTTAGTCTGATGGGCTTCCCTTTGTGGGTAACCTAATCTTTCTCTTTGGCTACCCTTAAAATTTTTTCCTTCACTTCAACCTTGGTAAATCTGACAATTATGTGTCTTGGGGTTGCTCTTCTGGAGGAGTATCTTCATGCCGTTCCCTGTATTTCCTGAATTTGAATGTTGGCCTGCCTTGCTAGGTTAGGGAAGTTCTCCTGGATAATATCCTGAAGAGTGTTTTCCAACTCGGTTCCATTCTCCCCATCACTTTCAGGTATACCAACCAAACGAAGATGTGGTCTTTTCACATAGTTCCATATTTCTTGGAGGCTTTCTTTGATTCTTTTTACTCTTTTTTCTCTAAACTTCTCACTTCATTTCATTCATTTGATCTTCAATCACTGATACCCTTTCTTCCACTTGATCGAATTGACTACTGAAGCTTGTGCATGTGTCACGTAGTTCTCGTGCCATGGTTTTCAGCTCCATCAGGTCATTTAAGGTCTTCTCTATGCTGTTTATTCTAGTTAGCCATTCGTCTAATCTTTTTTCAAGATTTTTAGCTTCTTTGTGATGGGTCTGAACATTCTCCTTTAGCTCAGAGAAGTTTGTTATTACCAATCTTTTGAAGCCTACTTCTGTCAACTCATCAAAGTCATTCTCCATCCAGCTTTCTTCCATTGCTGGCGAGGATCTGTGATCCTTTAGAGGAGAAGAGCACTCTGATTTTTAGAATTTTCAGCTTTTCTGCTCTGGTTTCTCCCCATTTTGTGATTTTATCTACCTTTGGTCTTTGATGATGGTGACCTACAGATGGGGTTTTGGTGCGGATGTTCTTTTTGTTTTGTTGATGCTATTCCTTTCTGTTTATTAGTTTTCCTTCTAACAGTCAGGACCCTCAGCTGCAGGTCTGTTGGAGGTTGCTGCAGGTCCACTCCAGACCCTGTTTGCTTGGGTATCACCCGCGGAGGCTGCAGAACAGCAAGTATTGCAGAACAGCAAATGTTGCTGCCTGATCCTTCCTCTGGAGGCTTTGTCCCAGAGGGGCACCCAGCTGTATGGGGTGTCAGTCGGCCCTTACTGGGAGGTATCTCCCAGTTAGGCTACTCAGGGGTCAGGGACCCACTTGAGGAGGCAGTCTGTCCATTCTCAGATCTCAAACTCCGTGCTGGGAGAACCACTACTCTCTTCCAAGCTGTCAGACACGGATATTTAAGTTTGCAGAAGTTTCTGCTGCCTTTTTTTCAGTTATGCCCTGCCCCCAGAGGTGGAGTCTACAGAGGCAGGCAGACCTCCTTGAGCTGTGGTGGGCTCCACCCAGTTCGAGCTTCCTGGCCTCTTTGTTTACCTAGTCAAGCCTCAGCAATGGCAGATGCCCCTCCCCCAGCCTCGCTGCCGCCTCGCAGTTTGATCTTGGACTGCTGTGCTAGCAGTGAGCAAGGCTCTGTGGGCATGGGACCTGGGCTGTGGCGATTTCTTAAAACAAGACAACGAAAGTTGCCACATCGATTGACTCTTTCACAAAAGATTTCTCCATAGCATGTGATGCTGTTTGATAGCATTTTACCCACAGTAGAACTTCTTTCAAAAGTGGAGCCAATCCTCTTAAACCCTGCTGCTGCTTTATCAACTAATTTCGTGATCCTATTCTAAATTCTGTTATCATTTCAAAAATGTTCACAGCATCTTCACCAGGAGTAGATTCCTTCTCAAGAAACCACTTTCATTGTTCATGCATAAGAAGCAATTCTTTGTTCATTCAAGATTGATCATGAGATTGCAGCAATTCAGTCACATCTTCAGGCTCCACTTCTAATTCTAGTTCTCTTGCTGTTTCCACCACATCTGCAGTGACTTCCTCCACTCAAGTCTTGAACTTTTCAGAGTCATCTAAGAGGGTTGGAATCAACTTCTTCCAAACTCCTGTTAATGTTTATTCTGATCTCCTCCCATGAATCATGAATGTTCTTAATGGTGTCAGAATTGTGAATCCTTTCCAGAAAGCTTTCAATTTACTTCGCCCAGATCCATCAGAGAGATCACTATCTATGGAAGTTATAACCTTATTAAATGTGTTTCTCAAATAGTAATACTTGAAATTCAAAGTTACTCCTTGATCCATGGGATCTATGGATGCTGGGTTAGCAGAGATGACAACAACATTCATCTTGTATATCTCCAGGAGGACTTTTGGGTGGCCAGGTGCATTGTCAATGAGCAGTTTTATACATATATTTTTTGAGACAAAGTCCCACTCTGTGACCCAGGCTGGAGTGCAGTGGCATGATCTCAGCTCATTGAAACCCCACCTCCCAGGTTCAAGCGATTCTCCTGCCTCAGCCTCCTGAGTAGATGGAACTACAGGTGCCCACCACCATGTCCGGCTCATCTTTGTATTTTTAGTAGAGGCAGGGTTTCACCATGTTGGCCAGGCTAGTCTTGAACTCCTGACCTCAGATGATCTACCCACTTTGGCCTCCCAAAGTGCTGGGATTACAGGCCGAAGCCACTGTGCCTGGCCTCAATGAGCAGTAATATTTTGAAAGTAGTCTTTTCTCCTGAGCAGTAGGGCTCAACAGTGGGCTGAAAATATTCAGCAAAGCATGTTGTAAACAGATGTGCTGTCATTCAGGCTTTATTATTATATTTCTAGAGTACTGGCAGAGTAGATTTAGCATAATTTTTAAGGGCTGTAGGATTTTCAGAATGGTAAACAAGCACTGACTTCAACTTAAAGTAGCCAGCTGTATTAACAAGAGTCAATCTGTCCCTTTGAAGCTTTGAAGCCAGGCATCAACTTCTCTCTAACTGTGAAAGTCCTAGAGGGCATCTTCTCTCAATATAAGACTGTTCTGCCTACATTGAAAATCTGCTGTTTACCACCTTCATCAATAATCTTGGCTAGATCTTCCAGATAACTTGTTGCAGTTTCTCCAACAGCACTTGCTGCTTCTTCACCTTGCACTTTTTTTTTTTTTGAGATGGAGTCTCACTCTGTTGCCCAGGCTGGAGTGCAGTGGCACAATCTGGGATCACTGGAAGCTCCACCTCCCGGGTTCAAACCATTCTCCTGCCTCAGCCTCCCAAGTAGCTGGGACTACAGCGCCCACCACCACGCCCGGCTAATTTTTTGTATTCTCAGTAGAGATGGGATTTCGCCATGTTAGCCAGGATGGTCTCGATCTCCTGACCTCGTGATCTGCCCATCTCAGCCTCCCAAAGTGCTGGGATTACAGGAGTGAACCACCATGCCTGGCTACCTTGCACTTTTACGTTATTAAGATAGCTTCTTTACTTAAACCTTATGAACCAACTCTGTTGGCTTTAAATCTTTCTTTTGCAGCTTTCTCACCTTTCTTAGCCTTCACAGAATTGAAGAGTTTGGGCCTTGCTCTGGATTAGGCTTGGTTTGAGGGAATGTTGTGGCTGGTTTGATCTTCTATCCAAACCACTAGAACTTTCTCCATATGGGCAATAAGGTTATTTCACTTTTAGTGAACCATTCACACGTTCACTTGTGTAGCATTTTTAACTTCCTTCACAAACTTTTCCTTTGTATTCACAATTTGGCTATCTCTTTCCTTTCACTTGAACACTTAGAGGCCACTGTAGGGTTATTAACTGGCCTAATTTCAATATTGCTGTGTCTCAGGGAATAGGGAGGCCTGAGGAGATAGAGAGGCACAGAGGAATGGCTGGTTGGTGCAGCCTGAAACTCTGAACTGAGTATTGGCAAGGACAGGTAGCTCTAGTTGAAGCCCTTCTACTGTTGACTTGAGCAATGGGAAAAGGGCCTCCTGATGCTAAAATAGAGTGGGAGAAATTCTGTTTTTGTTTTTTGATTTTTTACCTTTTCTCTGCTCATGTTCAGCCCCCAAGCAATTCCATGGCAATGAGATTGGTAGCAATGATGGCAGAGGCCTAAAACTCTGAGGGGAACCTTATCTCTGGAATGTAGGACAACCCCATTTTTTCCTCTCTGTCCTCCTGCTACTGGGCCCTTGATGTACAGAGATGCATAAAGTGTGTGGCAGAGAGAGGTAAATAAAATCCTAGTTTTGGGGCTAGAAAAACAATAAAAGGGATCCCTAGGGAACTAGAAAATATTAGTGAGATTGCACAGAGGAAGGAACTTGGGAATGCAACCCCACAAAGTTGTTTATAAATCACTGATCTCACTCGAAGCTACACACCTACGGATATGACCCTAAACAGCACACCATAGGCTTTGAGAACTGAATTGTGGGACATTTCAAGTTATAGAGAGAACACTGGGTGGCAGGACACTTTGAAAATGGAACTGACATTGAAACCAACCCCATACAATGCTGATAGGAACTTGCAGCCTGAATCCAATCAGGTCAATTGCCTGACGAAAATGTCAACCTTTGCTGTAAGGTTTAAACAAGACCAAGAGACTTATAATATTAAAAATGTCTGGAATACAATATAAAATAACAGCATATGACAACCAAGACAATCTACATTTGTGTAAGAAAGGACAATCAATAGATACCAGCACTGAGCTGATAAATGGCTCTTACGAAAATGTCCCTACCAGTAATAGAAAATATTCCTGAAATGAATAAAATAATAGAAAGGCTCAGGAAAAAAAACAAAAGATATAAATAACAACAAAATGGAAAATTTAGAACTGAAAAATGCAATAACCAATATTTTAAAAAGCATCAGACAGACTCAATAGCAGAATGGAGATGACAGATTAAAAAGTCTATGAATCTGAAGACAGAGCAACAGAAATCATCCAATCTAAACAACTGGCAGGAAAAAAAATTAAACTTAATTGAGTTTCAGGGAACTATGTGACAATAATATCTAGCCTTTTTGTCATCATAGTCCCAGAAGAAAAGGAGAAAGGGTGCAGGGATAAAAATATATTTGAAGAACTAATGGCTGAAAATATCCCAATTTCAACACAGACATAAATCTAAGGATGCAAGAAACTCAGTGAACCCTAAACAGGATAAACCCAAAGAAATCTATATCTAAATACATCATGATAAAACTCGTACAAATGAAAGATAGAGTCTTAAAAGCCACCAGAGAAAAGCAACACTTACTTATAAAGGGACAATTCAAATTCCAGATTTCTCATAAGAAACCATGAAAGCCAAAAGGAAGTGGGACCACATTTTATAACTGCTGAAAGAAAATTGGCCAGGCACAGTGGCTTGCACCTGTAATCCCAGCACTTTGGGAGGTCAAGGCAGTTGGATTACCTGAAGTCAGGAGTTCAAGACCAGCTTGGCCAACGTGGTAAAATACCATTTCTACTAAAAATAGAAAAATTAGCCAGGTGTGGTGGCACACGCCTGTAGTCCCAGCTTGCTCAGGAGGTTGAGGCAGGAGAATCGCTTGAACCCAGGAGGCAGAGGTTGCAGTGAGCCAAGATCATGCCACTGCACTCTAGCCTGGGTGACAGAGTAAGACTCCATCTCAAAAATAATAATTATTATTAACAACTCAGATTTCTACATCAAGCAAATTATCCATCAGGAAAGGTGAAATTTAAAAAATATATCAAATATAAAAAAATTAAGAGAATTTTTTTTTCTTTTTTTTGCCATCAAACATGCTGGGATTTCTCACTGGGGTTGCACGGAATCCAAAAATCAATGAGCAGAAAGAAACACCTTATATTATGGACTCTCCCAATCCATAAATATGGTATTTCTTTCCATTTATTTCATTTTACAATTTCTCAGCAATGTTTTATAGTTTTTCATATAAAGATCTTGCACATATTTTGTTAAAACTATCCCTAAGTATTTCGTATTTATATGCTGTTGTGCATGATACCGTAATCATATTTTCAATTCAATATGGTTTGTTGTTAGTTCTTAGAAATACAATTGATTGGCAGGTGTGGTGGCTCATGCCTGTAATCTCAGCACTTTGGGAGGCTGAGGTGGGTGGATCATGAGGTCAGCAGTCTGAGACCAGCCTGACCAACATGGTGAAACCCCATCCCTACTATAAATACAAAAATTAGCCAGGCATCTCATGGTACACGCCTGTAGTCCCAGCTACTCAGGAGGCTGAGGCAGAAGAATTGTGTGAACCCAGGAGGCAGAGGTTGCAGTGAGCTGAGATCATGCCACTGCACTCCAGCCTGGGTAACAGAGCAAGACTCTGTCTCAACAAAAAAGAAAGAACGAATGAACGAAGGAAGGAGGGAGGGAGGGAGGGAGGGAGGGAGGGAAGGAAGGAAGGAAGGAAGGAAGGAAGGAAGGAAGGAAGGAAGGAAGGAAGGAAGGAAGGAAGGAAGGAAATACAATTGATTTTTTATGTTAACTTTGTATTCTTCAACTTTTAAATTCATCTGGAAGTTCTGGTAGTTATTTCTGGCAGATTTCTTAGGATTTTCTATGTACACAATCATATCATCAGCAAATAAGGACATTTAGGTCTCCCTTTCAAATTTGTGTGCTTTTTATTTATATTTCCTGCACTACTTAACTGACTAGGACCTCCATTACAATGTTAAATAAAAATGGTAAAGTCAGCATCCTTGTCTGTGCTCAGTCATCTTAGTATAATGTTAGTTGCGCTTTTTCTATAGATGTCATTTACTTGTTTGAGGATGTTCTATTCCTAGTTAGCTTAAAATTTATATCATAAATGCAAACTTGAGGATAAGTGATAAACATAATAAAAAGAACAAAAAAAACCCCGTCTTCTACATCTATTGAGATGACTATATTGCTTTCTTTCATTTCTCATATTATTTCATTGCATTCCTGGGATATAAACTTGGTCATGATGTATTATCCATTGTATAATTTGTTGGATTGAAGATAGAATTTTTAGGAATATTGGAGTTGACTTTCATATGTTGTATTGGTCTATAGCTATTTTCTCTCAAAATCTTTGTCAGTTTTTGGGTACCAGTGTTCTGCTGGATGCAAGAGTTGGGAAGTGTTCCTTCCTTCTATTTGTGTAGAATTGGCTTCTTTTTCCCCTTAAATGTTTGAAAAAATTTGACAGCAAAGCCATTTAGTCTTGTCTTTTTCAATGCAGAAAGGTTTTAATGATAAATTTTATTTCTTTAATGAATACAGCAATATTCAAATTTTCTATTTCTTCTTGAGTCAGTTTCTCCAGGTGTTTGTCCATTTTCCATAAGTTTTTTTTTTTTAATTTAGTGGGATAGAGTTGTTTAAAATATGTTGCTATTATTTTGTTAATTTCTGTAGATTTTTCATTAAAAAATAAACAGTATTTTAGGACAGTTTATATTTACAAAAAATGGAGAAAATAATACTGAGTTCCTACACACCCCCTCACCCCACCTAGTTTCCCTTATTAGTATGGTACACGTTACAATTAATGAACCATGTTACATTATTAACTAAAGTCATTAGTTTACTCAGATTAGATAAAAACATTAGTTATTTTCTGTTCCAGGGTCTCATCCAGGACATTACATTATATTTGACTGGCATGTCTCCTTAGGCTTCCCTTGACTATGGTAGTTTTTTTAGACCTTCCTTATTTTTCATGACCTTAACAGCTTTCAAGAGTACTGGTGAGGTATTTTGTACAATACCTTACTTTTGAATACCTTAACAGCAACTTGTCTGATTTTTTTTCTTTTTTTTTTGAAGGAGTCTCACTCTGTCACCCAGGCTGGAGTGCAGTGGCACAATCTCGGCTCACTACAAGCTCCGCCTCCAGGGTTCACATCATTCTCCTGCCTCAGCCTTCCAAGTAGCTGGGACTACAGGTGCCCACCACCCAGGTCCGGCTAATTTTTGTATTTCTCGTAGAGATGGGGTTTCACCGTCTTAGCCAGGATGGTCTCCATCTCCTGACCTGGTGATCCACCCGCCTCAGCCCCGCAAAGTGCTGGGATTACAGGTATGAGCCACTGCGCTCGGCCGCTTGTCTGATGTTTTAATTAGCTTAAATTGCAAATATTTATCCTCTCACAGTTTCTAAGGTTCAGGAATTTGGAGTAACCAACTGAATGGTTCTGGTTCAAAGCCTCTCAAGAGGTTACTGTCAAGCTGCTGGCCCAGGGATGGCTTGACTGGAGTAGCATTCACTTCCAAGCTCGTTCACAGAGACATTGGCAGACCTCAGTTTTGCTGACTGTTGGAGACTTCAGTTCTTCACCATATGGGCCTCTCCATAGGATTCCTGAGTGTCATCAAAACATGGCAGCTGCCTTCTCCCAAAACAAGTGACCTGAGAGAGTGAATGAGGGTGACCAAAACTTAAGCTGCAATCTCTTCATGACCTAATCTTGGCAGGGACATACCATCACTCCTGCCATATGCTACTGGCCACACAGACCAGCCCTGGTGTAACAAAGGGGGTACTATACAAAGGTGTGATTTCCCATTGGTGGAGATCCAATTTAGAGGCCAACCTGGAGGCCCCCTTGCACAGTGAAAGTCTGCAAGAGCAGCAATTTGTCCGCCTTCTTCCTGTCTGCCTGCCTACTGCTTGTACTGTTGAGTGTCCGCAAGAGCTTTCCTTAATGGGACCCTATTTATCACAGAAGCCAAGATTTTCCATCCAATGTGCTATATTAACAACTTAATAAATGTTGCTCAATTCTTTAAGTCTGTGAGACAGGCAATACTGTCCGTACTTAATAAACGAAGAACAGGAAAAATTAAGCAATCTATCACACATCTAGTAAGTCACGAGACCAGGCATTCCCAAGTTTATCATTCTTCAAGGCATAGGATCTTCCTACAGCTCTCTTCTTCTTGTGAAGCGGCTCCTGGTTCTACTAACTCTCCAGCTTGTTCTCACTAACCCCTCACTTCTCTCACACCAGCTCCTCCCTCTACCTTCCATCATGCTACATGGAGTTTAAGGTCTTTGGGTTCCTAGTTAGTTCCACAGCTGAAATCCTCTTGCCCATGCCTATATGACACTAGCCTTTTGAAATTTCTTAAGCCTAGCCTTTATGGCCTAGTACAAGGCAAACTCCATAAATATTCCATGCGTGCTTGAAATGAGTATGCTTTCATATTGGGTGCAATCTTTGAGTTGAACTTGTTAATTCTGCTACTCAAAAATAAATCTTTACTGATTTTTTTGTGTGTTTGACCTAATAATTTACTGAAGTATGTTAAAATCTCCACTATAATGGACGGTATCAATTATTCCTTGCAGATCTATACACATCCGTATGTTATTAGATGCATACTAGTTTTATCTTCCAGGTAAAATTAGTCTCTCACCAATATATAAGTACCATATTTACCCCAGGAGAGGAAAAAAGAGGGAGAAGAGAAAGAGACAGAGAGGAAAATAAAAGGGTGAGAGGAAGCCAAGACAGATAGATTTATATGTAAGCATCCTCTCCTTGCAAAAGAAAGATAATTAGCCGTTCCAATGGTCTGTAACCTGGATAGTGGTTACAAATGCTTAAGATGGATTGCTTCTTTCCACTCACATCAGTGAGAAGACAGGCTTCTCTGCTGCCTCTCTCTGTGAGGCAGTCTGTTTCCCACTCAACTTTCCACTGGGGTGCAGCCCATTGGGCTTCCAGCTTTACACAAAGATTTCCTATTAGAAACTCCACCCATGCAAACCTGGGATTTCGTTTTTCTTGCCCCATGCTCAGTGCAAAGCAGGAGTTGAAGGCTTCCAGGGTTCTTGGTTTTGCTTCATTTGGGATTCTGGAAAAGCTGGCTCTGTGTGTGTGTGGCACTCAGCAATACAGTAACAAAATTATTAAAAATATATTTTATCAAGTATTTAAATCAAGTCTGTTGAAAGCATTAATCACACCCTCTCCATATTGCTTCTAATCTTTAAAATCCTTTTGTCTCCCGCAATTCAGCTCAAATATGGCTACTTTCATTAAACTCTGTTCAATCACCCTACCCCTGCCCCATAGCCAACAGAAATTAGTAACATCTCCCTCTGCCTCCTGCTGCACTGTTTCTGCCACAGGGATAGCAATTACCCCAACTTACTTTACACCTTTTAGATACATTTGTATTTTTTTCTCCCAAAGAAAAAAGCCACTCTATAACTAGGTCCTATGTCAGTTTTCTTTGGGTTCCCAGTCCTACTACCCCACTGCTCCATTCCCTGCCTCCAGAAAGGGTAGCAAAATGCCTGTCTACAAACAGTGTTCCTAACTGTTGGCTTAACATTTGTCTTTTAAGACAAATGGCTAGAAATTCTGACCCCAGTCTATCCAATCTTAAGCTAAACAGCTAGTGTGGCTCATGAGAGCAAGTGGCTTAAAAGAGCCTTGCATTGGCTACTGTGTGGCATACTCAAGAAAACAGAGGTTTTCCAAAAGGACCCTGGATGGGCCTCTGTCTTCAAGGACCTCTGAAATGCTGACAAGTTTGTAAATTCTCATGCAACCACTTAATATTACCTGTATTCATTTATGGAACCTGACCATCATTAAATAGACTGTGATAGAATTATTTCACAGTTAAATTAGTTAGATTTCACATAATACAGTATTAAGAACTTTTGGAAATATTACTATTAAGATCAACATGAAAAAGCAATTCAAGTACTTTTATATTACATGAGATATTTTGTTCAGTGTAGAGATATTAATTAGGGGAGAATAGCTTCAAGGTTATCACCACCAAGTAATACGTGTGAGTGTGAAGCACAAGTCAGCATTTTAACAATAGGTTAAATGTGCCTCAAAAAAGAAAAGAGATGACTAACCTTACACAGTGTGTACAGCTTCCTGCTAATGCACATGGTCCTCTGCAGACAGCTATCCAAATGCAGCCCACAGACACTGTTCACCAGTGAGCATATGTGAATTCTAGGCCCACACACTAGAAAACCATCACTTTATAGAGTTTCATAACTGAAAATATATTTTCATAGAAACAACAAAGCAAAGGGGATGAAAACAATGGCGACCAGAAAAGCTAACTTAGATGAATGGTGCCACTCAAAGGTCTTTCCGAGGGAAGCTCAGTCCTGGCTTGCGAGAGTCGGCCTTGGCTCACCTCACAACAGGGCTCCAAGCTAAGGCGTCAAGGAAGCAGTCCCACTGCTTCTCGCAGTCAGCGAGACTACAAGGCAGATGCCCACTGCTGTCCTGTCTCCTCGTCTACTTTCTCATCTCAGTGTTGTAAGGCAGCCCTGCACTGGTCCCTGAGTAACAGAGCAGCTGTCATGAGCACAGGTTCATGTTATCCAAGAGTGTTCTTAACTTTGAGAGAAATGAGAATATGACAAGGAAAACCAAACAGCAGCAGGCCTAGCCTCAGCAGCCTTTCTGAGTGATATCTAGTCCCGACGACTTTGTGATTTCTAAAGTCGTGAACACCTGTTCAAGAGAAAGAAAACAAATACATATTTAGATGTTAGCACTGCTTTAAGAAAACACATTCTGAATATTACATTTATGCTACTCTTTAAAATATACAAATCTGGCCAGGCATGGTGGCTCATGCCTGTAACCCCAGTACTTTGGGAGGCTGAGGTGGGTGGATCACTTGAGGTCAGAAGTTCGAGACCAGCCTGGCCAACATGGTGAAACCCCATCTCTGCTAAAAATAGAAAAATTAGTCAGGCATGGTGGTGTACACTTGTAGTGTAGTCCCAGCTACTCAGGAGGCTGAGGTGGGAGAATCACTTGAACCTGGGAAGTGGAGGTTGCAGTGAGTCAAGATCATGCCACTGCACTCCAGCCTGGGTGACAGAGTGAGATCCTGTCTGAAAAAAAAATAAAATTAAATTAAATTAAAAATAAAATATACAAATCAGTTACTAATATGACATCTAACAAGTGCTTTATAATAGTTTTTCAAACTACATCAACTGAAGCCAATTTTTAAAACCTCCTGTTTCCTACCTCCCCACATGTGGGGTGAATTCCAATGGTGTCATCAAGTAGCTGTTTTGTGAGCCCACATTTCATTGCAGCTGCAAATCCTTGGGTAACCTCACCGGCGTTTGGTCCAAGAATATGAAATCCTATCACCCGATCCTTTAATACAGAAACAAAACAAAGAGAATCCCTGTAGGTTAATGGTCTGAATACGGATCCATTCACTGCAAGTTCACAGTTAAAATATACAGTATCTACTACAGAAAAAGAACTTCAATGTCAAAGTGAGCAGAGAACATTACCATGAAACTAAGCCACTGTAAGAGTCTGTTAAATGAGCCAGTAAATGCACATCCAGAGTTAATTTGCACTCAAATTTACTAGAACAAACAATTTACCCACTGCATGAAGGACTTCATTAGTATGATGTAAATGTCCAAATTATGCTGAGACAATGCGCAACAACAACATAACAAATCTGAATTAAAGTCCAACACTGGAATAACTCTGGGGCAGCAAGTTTTACTGGAAATAAGAGGTTGTTGGCCCAGGAAGCAAGATGCCCTGTTCCCAACATCAAGTGGAGACAAAGGAGAGGCTGGTGCAGGGCTGCCACCCAGGACTGTGTGCTGAGAGGTATGGGGTGCAGGCAAAGAGCTGACCCACCGAGATGGGAAGCAAGATGTGCAGTCATTTTCCACAGTAATGGTGCATTCTAGGCTGTCCATTTGTCAACATTCCTTCATAGCATTATCCTTCACTGTGATCTTCAACAGTAAAAGCACACAAGAGATGAAGGGAAAGACTATAAAAGGGCAACGGAGGCCAGGGCCAGGAGAAATCCTTGCCTACTGAGTTTCTGAAAAAAGCAACAGCTCAGAATAGACATACACATCTGTATCTGCTAGCGGGCACTCCAGAGGGGAGGCAGGCAGAAGCTGCCTGGGCTGGGGCTTCAGAGTGAGTTCCCAGGGCCCACGGAAGACTACTGCATTGGAACCTGAGGTGGTTGGTGGGTTGCTCAGCAAACAGAAAAGCGGGGTGGCTCAGAGCAAAGTAAGGACACTTGGTGAGAATCTCCACTGAAAACTGTAAATGAAGGTCCTGAGTGAGGGAAGTCTCATTTACAATTTTGACCATAGAGCTGGAATCAAGTATTCCCATTTCATAAGTTCGAGGGTTCTGCTCAAGAAATAGGCATGTGGCCAGGGTAAAGGAAAGGGACACAATCTCCATGGTTAAAGAGCAAGGCCAAGAGTGTGGCCTGGGGACCTGGGCGGGAGCCGGAGGGGTGGCGTGGGACACAGCAGAGGGGCTCAGAGATGGGAAACGGGGCTGACAGCCACAGAGGTGCAGCCCACACCCTCATGAGGAGGTCAGAACTAGCATGATGGCTGCAAGTCCCACCTTCAGCAGCAGCTCTCCCATCAAACCCCAACCGTCTCACTTTCGGAGAGTAACAATGTGTAGTCTCTCCCTGTTCCCTTTGGAAAGGCCGCCCACAACTGCCAAAACTTGACCTCAGATAACTCTGTCCCAAAGAATGAGGATGTAGCCCAGCACATAAGCATCCATCCTTAGGAGCACAGCTGCGAACTTGCCCAACCTGGAGCATTTCAGGGCCATTATGATCACCATCCCTGTCACTGCCCTGTAGCCATGTGCAACTACCAAGAGACTAAGCCCTAGAGCTCTGGATGACTTCATCATTCAGGCAAAAGAGCACATGCTAATGGGCTACTAGCCTGGGACACCCTGTTTTCTGTTATACTGAAAATAAGATAAATACAGAGATGTGAGAATTAAACAAGATAATGACTGCTGTTCAGCAAACTTTTATGTAAATGTCACTTGTTGCAGTTCATATTTATCTATTTGTATGTTTCCTCTCCCCAGATAGATGATAAACTCTTCAAGAGAAGAACCAAGTCTTAACATTGCTTTCTACATTCAGAATTCTTTATAAAGCAAATTATAAATAAACTGTGCTTTAAACTACGCTACTGAGGAAGGCTGTTAACCATTTTGATGCTCGCCACTGGTAACTGGGAGGAGGAAAGCCTCCAATAATGGGCTGCTGCTTTAGTGAAAGCATCAGGAATTAGCTCAGTAAGTCAAGTTTCACTTTGTGTGAACATCTCCATCTAAAGACTTTTGACACACATTCAGTCTGTTTATAAAATGCATACATACAACTTACTATTTGATGACCAAAATTTTCACAGATCTTCTAGTTCTAAACTATCAAGTTTAAACTATCAGGCTATCAAGATGGCCCTGGGAAAAGGCACCTTTCAGTGATGTATTTTGAGTGGACACTGGTAGGGCTCAATCGCAAACTGTCACTGCTCAGCCTCTGTGACATGTTAACTAAATGACAACAAGGAGGTGCTCTGCATTGTCCTGAACGCTACCTTAGAAAGATTATAAAAACGGAGCAGTCCCAGCTGCTCAGAAGGCTGAAGCAGGAGGATCACTTGAGGTCAGGAGTTGGAGACCAGCCTGGGCAACATGGCAAGGTTCCGTCTCCAAAAAAAAAAAAAGAAAAAAAATTATAGAAATCTAAATACTAGAAATAAAAACTACATTTAAATATCACAGCATTTTTGGCTTCTAGTGGTATTACATACATGGTCTAATTTATTGCAGATTATCTTTGCGTAACAAGTGTTGTTCTCTCTGCCAGCTACTGTCCATTCAAGAGGCCAGAACAAAGTATGATATATCTGGAAGATAAAAGAGAGAAAAAGGGCAGAATTAACGTATATGGAAACCATTCTTTGATAGGCTCTTTAATTCTATAAAGGCAATAATCTCCATAGCAGCTTTCAAAAATTTAAAGTTCAGTGACCCCAACTTTATGTATCTGTTAGGAGCCCCGGGGTCAAGGCTCCTGAAATGCTAGCTGCATACGTGTGTTGGCTGTTGTTTTACTTGCTTGGCTGTAAGTCCAAGCAAAAATCTACAAACAAAATTTAGTTTTCAAACATGTATAGAGTACCAGCAACCCAAGGCAGAGCACCAGGCACAGGTTCTCGTGTGGGCTGCAGAGTTGAAGACTGAGATCCTGACGTCAAAGCTGACCCTGATAACAGGGCTCATGTTCCAGCAAACTTAAGGAGGAGCAGAAGAAATAAAACAGCTCCAGTCATTTAGAGCTCCAGAACATAGCGATGGGAGAGCAGGAATCATGTCTCTCACATTTCTGCCCCCAGGCCCTCACGCCGGTGCCTCTATGCCTCTTCAATCTGGCTCAGTTTTCTAAGAACCAGAATAAAATGCCATGTGCCCTCTCTCCAGCTTGGGGTTGCTGTGGTCTCCCAATGTTGTACCTCTGAATCACTCCGTACACAAACGGGCAGTTAATGCTGGGTGACAGAATTGGAAATGTAGTATGAACAATAATCCACAATGGATGGATTTAAATTTTAAAATACCACCCAGAAATAATCATTTTGAATGTTGGGGAAAAGCATCAATTGCTGGTGCATGTAGAGTTAAAACAAAATTTTTATTAAGGAGGTATCACAATATACAGTTACTTGTAGCCAAAAAAAAAATTGATTTAACTTGTTTTTAACAGAAGAGAAATAAACTCTTCTACCCATTTTTTTGTTTGTTTGTTTTGAGACAGGGTCTCACTTTGTCACCCAAGCTGGAGTACAGTGGTGAGATCTCGGCTCACTGCAGCCTTGACTGCCGAGGTTCGAGCAATCCTCCTGCCTCAGTCCCTAAGTAGCTGGGACTACAGGTGCGCGTCTCCACACCTGGCTAATTTTTGTATTTTTTGTAGAGATGGGGTGTTGCCATGTTGCCCAGGCTTGTCTCAAACTCTTGAGCTCAAGTGACCCACCTGCCTCAGCCTCCCAAAATGCAAGGATTACAGGTGTGAGTCACCACCCCCTACCACTTCTACCTATTTTAATACAAACTTTTTAATCTCTGCAGCTACTAAAAACAGAAATGTTTCTTTATCTTAGAATATACTTTCCTAAAAACACACCTCTAAGGTTAAAAAGAGATGGTACAAACTCTTACCAGGTTTTTTGTTGTTGTTGTTTGTTGTTGTTGTTGTTGTTGTTGTTTTTTGTGAGACAGAGTCTCACTCTTTCGCCCAGGCTGGAGTGCAATGGCACGAACTTGGCTCACTGCAAGCTCCGCCTCCTGATTTCTCTCACCAGGTTTTAAACATGATTTTTAAAACAGTAAGCTACTATTTCTGATGTGTTCTATCACTTCTGCTATGAAGCAAGGAGGTGAACACTCACACTTCCCCCCATCTCCTTTCATTCTTTCACTGGTTTTGTCAAATGTGGTTTTTCCTTCTAGCACTTTGAAGATTTTACTGTATTTAAATTTCTTACCCTTCTGGTTCAAAGTGGATGTGAAATGTGGATCCAACTTCCAACTTTATATTTTTCCTTAATAGCTACCCACTTATTCCGGCACCCTTTAATGGACAGCCTGTGTTTTTACTATGGATTTAAAATATGACCTTATCACATACTAATTCTTACGAGCATTTGAATCCATTTCTGGGTTTCACATTCTGTTCTACTGATCTTGCTGTCCATCTGTGTGCCACTGCTGCACAACTGTAAGCACTGCAGCCATGTGGTAAAGTTTCATATTTAATTAGGGCTCCCCTCATTATTCTTGAAGTCTTTTTATCAACTTATGCACAATTACAGACATAATTTTCAAAGCTTTGCTGTGGAAAACAGTGATCTCTGATCCCACCTATTTCAATGAACCTAGAGGCCACCATGTTCAACCTCTTTTATTTAATCATTTGGGTATTTACCTCTATGTTTCTAAATAACATGCTTATATTGCTACTGCCTGACTTTCCTATTTTAGGCTTTATTTATTGATTTGGCTCTATGCAAAAGCAAGATGAGCTCTCTTCCCTGGCCCCTAGCACTCACTCTAGCTCCTTCCTGCCCTTCCCATCCCCATCTTCCCAATACAGTTATATACTCTTAGCTACCACAGTTACCAGTGTTTCCTTTACTATGTAAAAGCTATTGACAGACAACTTGAAAGCAACAAGCAAAGGATGAAGCTGCACCCTTAGCTCGCACATTGACAAACACTAACTCAAAATGGACCACAGACCTAAATGCACTCACACTTCCTCCCATCTCCAGTCATGCACAGCATGTGTTGCAAAACAATGCTGGTGTACGATGGACAGCATATATGACTGTGGTCCCATAACATTAAAATGGAGCTGAAAAATTCCTGCCACTTAGTGACATTATAGCCATTGCAACATCATAGTGCAGCACATTACTCACTATTTGTGGTGATGCTGGTGATGCTGATACCGCACTGCCAATCTCCAACAGTCTAGCATATATAATCATGTACAGTACATAATACTTGATAAAGATAATAAATGTGATATGACTATGATACTGATTTATGTATTTATTATACCACACATTCTACTATTATTTTAGAATGTACTCCTTCAACTCATAAATTAACTGTGAAACTGCCTCAGGCAGGTCCTTCAGGAGGTATCCAGAAGAAGGCATTGTCATCATAGGAGGTAACAGCTCCACGTGTGTTACTGCCCTGGGACAGGATGTGGTGGGAGAAGATGGTGACATTGATGTTTCTGACCCTGTGTAGGCCTAGGCTAATGTGTGTGTTTGTGTTTTCATTTTTTATAAACAAGAAGTAAAAAAAAAAAAAAAAAAAATAGAAAAAAGCTTATAGAATAAGGATATAAAGAAAGAAAATATTTTGTACAGCTGTACAATGTGTTTGTGTTTCTCTACAATGGGAACTTTAAAAAAATATTAACATCACATTTTAAATCCTGTCAAAAAGCAACAAATAAATAAATAAAACAGGTGAGTTGATCTGCAGCAAACCTTGGTGAAAAGACCTTAAAGTAATCCCAAAAACTTGGGGAACTTGTTTCCTATAAAGATATTCCTTTGTCTGGGACACAGCCTTCTACATCCTTCCTGTCATGTGCCTGACATCTTTCTACCTTAATTTTTCATTAATTTCAGAAACTTTTAAAACTAAATGTTAAATCCATAATTATTATCATCGATTTTCCAAGACCAATGCAAAAAGGACAGCTTATTATTATATAAAGAGTTAATTTAAAAACTCTGATAAAATGTTCCCTAAAATGTAAATTTCAAAAATAACCATCTAAAGTAACATAAGGTTTTAATTACACATTTCCCCAGCACCAGAAATTTAAATAGGAGTTTCTTAAATCCTTAGGCCATTTAACTAGGGAATATCAGTGCTATCATTTAAATAAATTCCTAATAATAAATCATACAACTAAACTGCCTTCAAGGAAAAGGACTATGATTTCAATTCTCTTTTACTTGAAATATCAAGTATTAATAACCCTCCAATTCTTTTTAACTCTCTCTCTCCCGCCTATGTTGGGAGAGTGGGCAGAAAAAAGTCAATCAAACTTCCCAGCAAGAGACAATGTAAGAAAACATTTTTAAGATTATAATTGGATAGGGTTAGGGTGTAAAGGAGAGGTAGCAATAAAGGTGTGTAGAGGGCATCCTTTTGGAAATATGAAGAGCCCACAGGCAGACAACCCTGGAACTTCCCACCTTACCACCCATAGCCATTCCTACTCCTGCATTCCCAAAAGATCTTAAAATAACTTTGAGCTTCCTTGTGTAAGTTTGCTCAAATAGATTTTTGTTACTTGTAATTCAAGTGTCCTGACTTATAGATTACACTCTCCTCTTTCCCAACCATATTATTGTTGTTTGCTAGACAGACAGGGTTTAAATTAATTGCTAATTTTCCTAAAATAGGAATATGATTTTCTACAATATAACGATCACAGTAACTTGCAAATTGCTGAAATAAAAAGTGACTGCAAAGAAAAATTGTTGATTAAAAGAGATTGTTTTTAAGGAAGTAATAAAACACAATCTTACTTCTAGATTCTCTTTTTTATATACTTCAATAGCTTTTTCTTCAGCTAATCCGCAGCAACCATACTCCAGAGGAGTAAACACCGTAGTCGGAACATTAACATAATCACACTGAAAGACAAACAAATTACATTGTTTTATTTTGTGAAACTTTACAGCAAAAATCTATATTACATATATTTATATAAAGAAAATAAATGAGTCCAGTTCAGTGTAACTGATCCTTAAAACATCAACAGTTTCAGGAAAATTCTAAGGTACCTTAACAGAGACCTGGGATGGGCCCCTGACTCAGGGGAAGAGACCACACACTGGCCAGCCACCAACAAATGGGACCGGCTCTCCCGGAGCACAGACTCAGAGGTCTAAAAACCAGAAGGAGGAGGTGGAGGTAGTGCCACCCATCTGCCCCTAAAGACACTCTCCAAAATGTTTTCTTTCCATGCCCATGATTCTGGGCTCTGCTCTCCTGGAGCACTTCTTCCAGGCAACCTTGAATTATGCTACTTCACTGGAAGCTGAGACCACCTCTTTGCCATTTCATATTCTTTATGCCACTGAGAGGCGAGGCAAGTATGCAGCTCAACGGTGCTGGACTGAGTGTTCCTGACCATCAAAGTGGGATGGTACGTGTGTGAGTGTGTCTGGAGGGGGGTGCTAATATACGGCAGGGACAAGGATGACCATAGGTCATCTCTGTAGTCCAGGGGTTAAGAAAGAACTATCTCCAGAGCCTTTATCAGACTGAGTCAGAGAAGAATGGACATTATAAGGTGGCACTCCTGCCTAGGAGAGGCCCCAACTTGGGAGAAGAGAGGGCCTCTCTGGCTGTGTGGAGAGGACCTGGAATACTTTGGTGGGTGAACCATGAGACCGTGTGCATGGACAGAAAGCTGTGTGTAGGTGGCAGAGAAAAGGTGGAAGGTGCCTGCCCAGTCACAGTCCCTTCAAAGGACACCACCATCCACAGCACTGTATGTTCCCCAACCCCTGCCAGTGGCCACAAGTGATTAGACTGGGGACAGCCATCTGATCTCACAAGAGCCAACACAAGCTGGCCAGAAATCTACGGAATGGCAGAAAAAGGTGGGCTGAGTCAATCCAATTCTTTCTTTTGTAGGAAAATTAACTAGAGGCAAAGAAAATTTTCCAGGTGGTAGAGGAATGGGAAGAAATGGACCTGCAGAGTTGTCGCCAAGTTAGGCCAAGGAAGAGCACATCTCTACAAACCCCCCACTGTGCTGCTGGGCCCCAGAGCAGCTGGGACCTCACCTCCAAATGCAGGTAGGCCCAGCCCTAGTATAGTTCTCTTTCGAGGTTCCTCTGAGATTCTACCTATTAATCCCAGGATTCTTACAGTAACCTCCCTCAGTTTGCCTAGTTTGAGTGAGCTTCTACTGTTTGTTACCGCAAAGAAAACCAAAACACCACCAGGTATCTCCCAAATCAATGAGAGGATTTGCATACAACACAGGTAAGTTCTCCAATTAGCCTAGATTCTTATGCTCTCATGCCACTTCATGTTTGCCTACCTGCAAACCATGGGTAAGCCAAGCATTTATTTTCTTTTCCCAACATGGCTGAGAAAATCACATAACTGTGTGAACTGCCTGGGTATTTTCTGACTTCTCTGAGGCACTCACATGTTGCCAATCCATTTATTGACTGGCAACTGACTCCAGATTCCATAGCTTACATGGGAGGCCTCATTCTTAACAGATGCCTTTGTTTCCTGTTTCATATCAATTAAGAAAAATAAACAGGAAATGGCTCAACTTTGCCCCTTTCTCCTAAAAACCTTCTCCACATCTTAGACCATCTCCTCCACCTGGACTTGACTCATGCTACCCTTCTCCTAGGCTTCTTTCCATCTTGTGCCTTTCATCTCTTACTTTATACTCTACACATATTGCCCCATATTCTAATCCCTCCTCGCCACAGTCACCATGATCAACTCCTTACAGCATTAGGCAACTGCTCTGCCGACATATATCCCAAAATGTTATTTGCAGTTGAGATAATTCCTTGCACATTTAGCATTCCTGGCCCCCATCCATTAATGCCAGCAGAGCCCCCTCCCCAGTGGCCGGCCTCATGCACCAAATACACCCACCCACAAGGTCTCCATGCAAGGCCTTGGCAGATACCTGGGGGATGAAGCAAAGCAGCACATAGCATTCCTCATGAAGAATCCATGCCCAAACCTCTTCATCTGAACACACTCATGCAAAAACAATTGGAGAAATTCAGAATGTGGGACATTCTATAAGAAAAGTAACCTGGATTCATCAAAAAGTCAGAGTTAAGAACTGGAATAAGACAAGGATGCCCACTGTCACCAGTCTTATTCAACACAGTACTAGAAGTCCTAGCCAGAGCAGTCAGTATGAGAAAGAAAGAACGGGCATCCAAACTGGGAAAACAGGAAGTGAAATTGTCCCTCTTTGCAGACAATATGATCTCATATGTAGAAAAACCTAAAGATTCCACCAAAAACTCTTAGAACTGATAAATGAATTCAGTGAAGTTGCAGGATACAAAAATCAACATACAAAAATCAGTAGTGTTTCTATACACCAACAACAAACTGAAAAAGAAATCAATAAAGCAATTCCATTTACAATAGCTACAAAAATAAAATATTTAGGAATAAATTGAATCAAGTAGGTGAAACCACTCTACAATGAAAACTTCAAAACACTGGTGAAAGAAACTGAAGAAGATACAAAAATATAGAAAGATATCCCATGTTCATGGATTGGATTAACATTGTTAAAATGACCATACTACTCAAAGCAATCTACAGATTCGATCCAATCTCTATCAAAATACCAATGACAATCTTCACAGTAGTAGAAAAAAAACTTAAAATTTTCATGAAACCACAAAAGATGCCAAAAAGCCAAAGTAATACTGAACAAAAAGAATCAAGCTGGAGGCATTACACTACCCGATTTCAAAATATACTGCAAGTTATAGTACCCAAAACAGCATGATAGTAATATGGAAACAGACACATAGACTATGGAACAGAACAGTGAACTCAGAAATAAAACCATGTATTTGCAACTAACTAATTTTTGACAAAGGCACCAAGAACATACACTGGAGAAAGGACACCATCTTTAGTAAATAGTAGTGGGAAAACAGTATATGTAGAAGAATGAAACTGGACCTCTGTATCTCACCACGTGGAAAAATCAATTCAAAATGAATTAAAGACGTAAATATAAGGCCCCAAATTATAAAACTACTAGAGGAAAACAGGAGAAATCCTTCTGAACACTGGTCTAGGCAAAGATTTTATAGCTAAGACCTCAAAAACACAGGCAACAAAATGAAAACAGACAAATGAGACTGTATCAAACTAAAAAGCTTCTGTAATCAGTAAAGGAAACAATCAACAGAGTAAATAGACAACCTGTAAAATGGGAGAAAGTATTTGTAAACTATCCATCTGAGAAGGTACTAATATCCCTATACAAGGAACTCAAACAACTCAGAGCAAAAAAAAGAATCTGATTTAAAAATGGGCAAAGGATCTGAATAGATGTTTTTCGTAAGACATACACATGGGCAACAAGTATATGAAAAAATGCTCAGTATCACTAATCATCAGGAAAATGCAAATCAAAGCCACAATGAGATACCATATCCTGATTAGAATGGCTATTATCAAAAAGACAAAAAATAACAAAGGCTGGTGAGGATGTGGAAAAAGGTGAACTCTTACACACTGTTAGTGAGAATGGAAACTAGCACAGCCACTATGGAACACAGTATGGAGGGTCTTCAAAATACTAAAAATAGAATCCCCATAGGATCCAGCAATCCCAGTACTAATATTTATCCAAAGGAAAGAATCAGTGTATCAGAAAGATATCTGCACACCCATGTTTACTGCAGCACTATTCAAAACAGGAAAAATATGGACTCAATCTAAGCATCCATAATGGATGAACGGATAAAAAAAACGTACTATATAAACACAATGAAATACTATTCAGCAATAAAGAATAAAATCCGATCCTTCACAGCAACATGAATAAGCCTGGAAGACATTATATTAATGAAATAAGCTGGGCACAGAAAGACAAATACTGCATGTTGTCACTCATATGTGGGAGTTAAAAAAGCTGGAGAGGTTGGTTAACAGACACAAAATTACAGCTAAACAGAAGGAGTTAAGTCCTACTGCTTTACAACACTGTAGGGTGAACATAATTCACAAGAATTCATTGCATATTTCCAAAAAGTTAAAAGAGGATATAACAGAATGTTCCCACACAAATAAATGACAAATGTTTGAGGTAATAGATATGCTAACTACCCTGATTTGATCATTACACATTGTATCTGTGTATCAAAATATCACTCTGTATCCCATAAATATGTACAATCATTATGTGTCAACTAAAAATAAAAGGAAAAAAGTCAGAGTCATAAAAAATAAAAAACAAATAAAGGCAGGGAGACTGTATCAGACTAAGAGACTTAAGCGTCGCAAGAGCCACATGTACTGTGCGAATCAAAACACACACACTCTTAAGGAACAACTGAGGAAATGAGTATTATAGTACTTTTATTGAACTTCTCAGATATGGCAATGGAACTGTATTTATGGAGGTAAACATCTTTGTATTTAGGAGGTATATGCTGAAGTAGTTAGGGACAAATGTCATTGATGCCTGCCACTTCAAAAAGTGGCAGCAAAAAAGCTCAGCAAAAGAAAAAAGGAATATGAACTACACATACACATATTCAGAAAAGGAGAGACAGAACAAAAACAGCAAGATGTGAATAACTGGGGAATCTGGGTGAAAGGTTCAATATAGGCGATTGTTTTAGTAGTCTTACTGTCTTTTGACATCTTTCTAAATAAAAGTTGGGGACACAAAGGTCTCAACAGATCCCTACTGCCTAGAGAAGGCCCTACCAATTCTTCTTTGTGGCAAAGATTTTTGATGATCTGGCACTAAATTAGTTTTCCGACCTCCTTTCCAATTGTACTTCCCTATCACCAGCTACTCTGCCTACACACATTCCAAAATGTTCTATTGTACTGTGTTTGGGACAATTTTTCTTTGCATGAGATGGTACACTCAGCATTCCTGACCTCACCCACTAATGCAGCAGGGCCCTTCCCCAGTCATCCGTCTCCCACTAACTCTACCACATGGCCACAGACAGAGCTCCTGAGCAGTACTTCCCCAGCTGAAAGCTCCTGGGACACTACTCATAGTCCTTAGCACAAGCCAAGCACTACAGGTCTCTGTGTTTTTAGCCAAGCTATCTGCCCACCTGAAAAGTCCTTTGCTTCCTCAGTTTTGAATTACTCATCCTATAAAGTTCATTCCAAATATTTGATTTAAAAATATGAAAAGTGGAAATCCTCTGTAGAAATCATCTGATTCACATCCTTGGCTTTGCAGATGATGAAACTAAGGTCCTCAGAAGTTAAACAACCTGACCATATTTACAGGCCAAGTGGGCACTGAAGCCAGGACCAGAATCCTGACTCATGCCAAGAGCTCCTATGCTATTACAGCGCAACAGTCCACTTATGAAGGTTTTCCCCCTCCCTGCAGCTAGAATTAAACAATCCCTTCAGTGTCCCTAGAGCAACCTGCAGACAGCACTCTGGCACACAACCATACTCTGTCTTCTGTTCAGTCTGTGCCTGCCTGACTCATGATCCCACCTACCTGATAAGCCCCTGGGGCTGACCATGGCCAGTGCTTTGTGCATCACCCAGCACAATATCTTGCACACAGTGGACACTCAAAAATATTTATTTTAATCCATTAGTAAATAGTAAGTCTACTGCAAATTATATCTCTGAGGAACCCTTTACTGGGAAAACAAGCACACAAGTTTTACTTGTATTAGTTTTAAAAATCATGATCTTGATCAAGATATTATCTCAAAAACAGCAGAAACTTACCTTTTCTAAAGAGGCCCCAAAAAGTCTCCGAGCTAGCAGCTTGCCTGACTGTATGGCGACAGGAGTGAGCTCTGGCTTACCCTCCGAAATATCCCCAACAGCATAGACATATGGCACACTGGTCTGTTCCACATCATTTACAGGTATTTTTCCACTCCTATTAGTTTTTGAAATGGGAAAAAAATATATCACAACTCACTCTACACTTCTAGGTGACTAACACTATTAGCCAAAAGACTAAATACATAGAGAAAAGACCTCTCTTAAAATTCATGCACCTCAGGATATCAATTATCTATAAGGTCAATGACTTAACGTAACAAGGGTTTCTGTAGCTCCAAAAGAAAATATCTCTGGTGAAACCACGGGCATTTCCCGGACGCCTAGGATATCTGCAGACTGCCTCCACAGACTCACTTAGAGCTTTGGAATTTATCTCTTTGCCTGACCAAGGACATAAAGATGCGTTCTAAATCACAGACATTAGGTGAATATATCTCTGCAATTATTTCTTAAAGTCATCGTCCAATATATGAGCTTTTAAAGACATGCAATAAGAGTTACTGATTGATGAAGAAATTGATTATAAAGAGCTGGTACTGAACTTATAAGATAAATTAAGATATATCTCAGTAATTAAATGAGAATTTCTTAGAGGTGACCTGCAGAAACCTGTTGCTTTGTGCAGCTACAGTGCAATGATCCCAATATACTTACTTCTCATTAATTTTGACGCCAATCTTCTCCAAGCCCATTTTCCTTGTACAGGAGTCACGACCAATAGCTAACAAAACCTGCATTTGGAGAGAAATCAAAAACACAAATTATCCATATCAGGAATGAAAGAGGGAACATCACTATAGATCCTTCAGACATTAAAAGGGTAATAATAGAATATTACAAACAATCGATGCCAATAAATCTGACAGCTTAAGGTAAAATAGAGTCCTTAAAAGACACAACTTACCAAACTTACACAAGTCTGAAAAGCCTACAGACTAAATTACGTACCTTCAAAATTCATATGCTGAAATCCTATCTGCAAGTACCTCCAAGGGTGACTATATTTGGAGACAGAGCCTTTACAGAGGTAATTAAGGTAAAATAGGTCATATGGGTGTGCCTTAATCCAGTATGACTGGTGTGCTTATAAGAAGAGGAGGACATGGGCAACACAGACCAAAGGACGACCATGTGAGGACACAAGGAGAAGACAGTCATGTACAAGCCTAGGAGACGGGCCTCAGAAGAAACCAATCCTGTCAACACCTTGATCTTAGACTTTCAGCCTCTAGAACTGTGAGAAATACATTTCTACTGTTTAGGACTCCCAGTCTGTGGTACTCTTCCAGAACTGTGAGAAAATAAATGTTGGTTAAGCCACCCAGTTTGTGGTATTTTGCTATGGCAGCCCTGGCAAACTAATATGCCCTATACCGTTAAAGAAACTGAATTCTCCATTTGTAAACTTCTCATAAATTAATTCTAGACCCAGATAGCTTCTCTAGGAAAGTCTATGGAATACTTCAGTAAGAAATAATGCTAAGGGTATAAAAACTCTTCCAGGAAAGAAAGAGGAAAAGGTAGCACTTCTCAACTCCTTTTTTATGAGGCCAGTATAAACAGCTGACACCAAAATCAGACAAGGGCATTAAAAGAAAAGAAATTCACAAGGCAACACTCCTCATGAATATAGATGTAAAATCCTTAATGAAATGTTAGCAAATCAAATATAGCAATATATAAAAAGGATAATTGTTTGTGACCAAGTAAGTTTGTCCCCAGAAAGCAAATCTGGTTTAACATACAAAAATCCATCAATGTAATTCATCATATTAACAGAATAAAGAGAAAACAATTCAATCATCTCAACAGATGCAATAAAGCATTTCACAAAATTAAACACTCTTTCATAATCAAAATCTTCAGAATAAAAGAAAAGAAAATTTCCGTCACCAGATAAAAGGCATGTGAAGTAAACTTACAGGTCACATCCTGGCAATGATACAAGACTCAATGTTTCACCACTAACACCAGGAACCAGACAGGCATGCCCATTCTCACAATTTCTAATCAACACTGTATTGGAGGTCTTAGCCAGTGAAACAAGTCAAAAAAAAAAAAAAAAAAAAAAGATTAAAAGCATGCAGACTGGAAAGGAAGAAACAAAATTGTTTTTATTTGTAGATATGAATCCTAACAAGCTACAAGGTCAATATTAAAAAAAAAAAACTATATTTTTATATACTACCAACCAACCATTTAAAAATGCCATTTGTTACCTTTAAAAACATGAAGTATGTTTAGCAAAATATGTGAAAGACCTCTAGAGTCCAACGATAAAACACTGCTTAGAGGAACTAAGGAATACACAAATAAATGGAAAAACTTATAAGGTTCATATGTTGGAAAAATCAACATTGTTAAAATGTCAGCTCTTCCAAACTGACTACGGAAAAAAGACAATTCCAGCCAAAATCCCAGCAGACTTTTGTTTCTAGAAATTAAAAAGCTGTCTTTAAAAGTTATATAGAAATGCAAAGAATCTAAACAAAATTAGAGGACTCACTCTACCTGATCTAAGACTCACCACAGAGATTCGGTAATCAAAACAATGTGGTACTGGGGAAAGGACAAATGGTCTATGGGACAGAATGAAGAGTACAGAAATAGGCCCACAGTTAAATGGTCTTTCATTGAAGATTCCAAAGCAATTCAATAGAGAAAGGGAAGTTATCGGGAGAACCCACTCCCGACATTTAACGTGGGTTCTTTTCTATTTCCTAAGTGTCTTGGCTGGGTTGATAAATAAAGGGAAAAGAGCACAAGAGAGAGAAATTTAAAGCTGGGTGTCCAGGGGAGACATCACATGTCGGCAGGATCCCTGATGTTCCCTGAGCCGTAAAACCACCAAGTTTTTATTAGCGATTTTCAAAAGGGGAGGGAGTGCACGAATAGGGTGTGGGTCACAGAGATCACATACTTCACAAGGTAATAAAATATCACAAAGCAAATGGAGGCAGGGTGAAATCACAGGACCATTAAAATATCACAAAGCAAATGGAGGCAGGGTGAGATCACAGGACCACTGGATGAGGTGAAATTAAAATTGCTAATGAAGTTTCAGCAGGCATTGTCCTGATAACATCAGGAAACAGGGTTTAAGAGTAGATAACTTGTCTGACCACAATTTATTAGGTGGGAATTTTCTCATCCTAATAAGCCTGGGAGCACTATAGGAGACCGGGGCTTATTTCATCCCTTCAGCTTCGACTATAAAAGACGGGATGCCTTAAAAAGGGGACGTCCACAGACCTAACTTCAGGGCGCATTCTCTCTCTCAGGGATGTTCCTTGCTGAGAAAAAGAATTCAGCGATGTTTTTCCTATTTGCTTATGAAAGAGGAGAAATATAGCTCTGTTCCGTCCGGCTCACCAGCAGCCAGTTCAAAGTTACTTGTTCCCTGAACATTGCTGTTATCCTGTTCTTTTTTTAAGATGCCCAGATTTCATACTGTTCAAACACACATGCTCTACAAACAATTTGTGCAGTTGATACAATTACAGGGTCCCGAGGCGATATTCATCCTCCTCAGCTTACAAAGATGACGAGGGAATTAAAAGATTAAATACAGGCATAGGAAATCACAAGGATATTCATTGGGGAAGTGATAAGTGTCCATGAAATCTTCACAATTTATGTTCAGAGATTACAGTAAAGACAGGTGTAAGAAATTATAAAAGTATTAATTTGGGGAACTAATAAATGTACATGAAATCTTCACAATTTATGTTCTGCCACGGCTTCAGTCGGTCCCTCCTTTCAGGGTCCCTGACTTCCTGCAACAGGAAGTCTTTTCAATAAATGGTACTGGATACCCATATGGAAAAAAAAGAACTGCACAGTGAAGCACGTATGCTCTATACAACCCATAACACATGTGATGAGGTAGAAAATAAATGGCTGCAGATCTAGGATGTGGCTGTGGAGTGCTTAGTCTTGGAACTGCAATGTTAGGAGCCATGTTGCATGTTGGATTTGACATAGATGCAAATGCACTAGGAATAATTAATAGGAATGTGGAAGAGTCTGAATTAACATATGTTGGCATGGTTCAATGTGATGTGTGCTCCTTATCTAATGGAATGTCCAAGTCATTTAATACAACAATTTTGAATACTCCTTATGGGACCAAAAATAATAAAGGGACAGATATGGCTTTTCCAAAGACTACTTTGGAAATGGCAAGAACAGCAGTATATTCTTTACCCAAATCTTCAACTAGAAGACATGTTCAAAAACAAGCTACAGAATGCAAAATCAAGACAGATGTTATTGCAGAGCTTCGAGATGATCTGCCAGCATCACGCAACTTTCAGGAAAAGGAATTAATGGACAGTGAAATGGACCTTATTCAGTTTTCTTTTCAAAAGCCTCCAAAACCAAAAGCAGCTTAAAATCTAATAAAAATGAGTGAGAATTCATTTGTTTACTAAAAAAATTAATTCAAGGTAGATTACACACTTAAACATAAAAGCTAAAACTATAAAGCTTCAGGAAGGAAACAAAGGGATACTTTCATGACCTTTGGGTTAGCAAAGATTTCTTACAGCACACAGAGAGCATGAACCATAAAGTAAAATACTAATAAAATTGAACTTCATAAAAATTTAAAACTGTTAACCCAAAGATACTACTAAAAAATATATAGGCAAGTCACAGATGTGAAGAAAATATTCAAAATACATATATCTGAAAAAGGAATATGCCCAAGATATATAGAAGCCCTGCAATTCAATAAAAATTCAAATGATCCAACAAGAAAAGGCTGAAGACTTGAACAAACACTTCAAAGAAAAGATACATGAATGGCCAATAAACACATAAAAATTGCTCTACATCATTAGTCATCAGGGAGATGCAAATTAAAGCCATAAGATACCTCTACACATCCACCAGAATAGCTAGAATGGGAAAGTCAGACACCCCTAAAAGTCCTAAGGGTCTGGAACAACCAGGCCTTCACATATAGGTGATGGAAATACAAAATGGCATAATCATTTGGAAACTGTTTGGCAGTTTCTTAAAAAGCAAAAACCATCCCATGATCAAGCAATTTCACTCCGAGGCATTTGTCAAAGATAAACTGAAATATACGTTGGCTGGGAGCAGTGGCTGATGCCTATAATCCCAGCATGTTGAGAGGCCAAGACAGGAGGATTGCTTAAGGCTAGGAGTTCAAGATCAGCCTGGATGATATAGTGAGACCCCATCTGTTAAAAAAAAAAAGGCTGGGCGCGGTGGCTCACACCTATAATCCCAGCACTTTGGGAGGCCGAGGCGGGTGGATCACGAGGTCAGGAGATCGAGATCATCCTGGTGAACATAGTGAAACCACGTCTCTACTGACAATGCAAAAAAATTAGCCGGGCGTGGTGGTGGGTGCCTGTAGCCCCAGCTTCTAGGGAGGCTGAGGCAGTAGAATAGCGCTAACCCAGGAGGCGGTGGAGCTTGCAGTGAGTGGAGATTGCGCCACTGCACTCCAGCCTGGGCCACAGAGCGAAACTCGGTCTCAAAAAAAAAAAAAAAAAAAAAAAAAAAATTAGCCAGGCATGGTGGCATGTGCCTGTGGTCCTAGCAACTAGGGAAGCTGAGGTGGGAGGATCATTTGAGCCAAGGAGTTGGAGGCTGCAGTGAGCCTTGATCTCACCACTGCACTCCAGCCTCGGTGACAGAGTGAAACCATCTCTTTCTACATATCTCCCCATAAAAAGCTTTCTACAAAGAATCTTCACAGCAGTTTTAATCACAATAGTCCAAACTGCAAAGAGCCTCGTTATCTATCCACAGGAAAATGAATAAACTGCTACATTAATAAAATCTATACAATAAAAAGAACTACTGATGCACACAACATGGATGACTCCTAAAAACATCAATCTGAATAAAAGAAGCCAGATACAAGGAATATATACTGTACAACTCCACTTATATGACATTTAGAGGCAAACCAAACAAAATGAGTCTGTGGTGACAGAATCAGAATAGTGGTTGCTTGGGGGTCGATGAAGCACAGAGCGCTTTCTGGACTCACAGAAATGTTCTGTTACCTAAAGGAGTGTGGATTACATGGAATGTGGACATCTGTCAAAACTGACTGAACTGTACACTTAGGATCTGTGCATTTTACTACATGAACATTATACCTCATTACAAAATTAACCAATTTACAGTTAGATATTATGGACAACTTCATACCAATATATTTGAAAACTCAGATGAAATGGACTAATTTCTGGAAAAAATATAACTAATCAAAAGTAAATCAAGGAAAAAATAAAAAGATAAAGAAATTAATCAGTGGTCAAATATATCTCCACAGAAAATTGTATGTGTAGACAGTTGCATCAGTGAATTCTATCAGACATACAAGGAACCAATTCTAATGTTACAAGAACTTTGTCAGATAACAGGAAATGAGGAAACATACTCCAAACTTCATGAGCAGGAATACCTTGATACTCAAACCTAAAATTAAAATCTTTAACATATAAAAGGAAAATTACAAGCCAATATGATTCATAAATATAAATTTATAAATTCTAAATAACAAAGTCCAACATTACCAAGTTGGGTTTATACAAAGGATACAAAGTTGGTTGAATATTAGAAAATCAATGCAATTCAACAAGTTAACAGATTAAGGAAAAAATTCATCATCCACAGCTGCAAAAGAAACACTGTTATAACTGAACATCCATTCCTTTTAAAATATACAAAACAACATAAACAAAAAGACACTTAGGAAACAAAAAACAGAAAAGGAGTTCCTTAACTTGATTAATAGCATATAACAAAACCCTACAGAAAACATTGGTTTTTAGTGAAACATCTTTTCTTTTGATGTTGAAAATAAGACAAGACTGCTTGCTATTGCCATTTCTTGTAAGGACTGTACTGGAGGTCCTAACTAATGCATTTATACAAGAAAAAAAGAGAAAACCAGTAAAAAGGAAGAAACAAACTTATTATTCACAAATAAATAAATGTGTACATAGGAAATCTGAAATAATCTAAGGATAAATTTTTCAGTAAGAGTTCAGCAAGATTACTGAATACTAAATCAAAGCACAAAAATAAGCAGCATTTTTATACACTAGAAACAGTTAAAGATAGCGACATTTTCATAAAAACACCATTTGTAACTACATATAAATTACGTAAGTACCTAGTAATAAATCTAACAGATATTCTTGAACCCTAAGGAGAAATGTATTAACTTTGCTGGGAATCATTAAAGAAGATCTAAATTAATGGATAGATATACCATGTTCATGGGTGGGAAGACTGAATATTGCAAAGAAGTGTTTCCAAATTTTCCTATATATCCAATCCAATCCTAATCAAAATCTCAATAGGGTTGATTTTTGGATTTTGGTTTTGTTACATGTTTTCTGGCTTTGTTGATGCTCTCTAGGTTGTATTTTTTTAACTGAAAAAATATCTACATAAAAGTATATAAAAATATAAATGTACAGTTTCTGTCAAAACTATAAACTAATTACAAAAGAATTGTTGGCCTCCAAAGTATTCCATGAGTTATTGTTTGGAGATTTTGTACTGTTTGTTTTTGAGAAAGAAAAATAGCTTTGTTGTTGTTTTCATTAAAAAATATATTCAACATTTATTGCAAAAATATTCAAATTAAGAAAGGTATAAAATATCTAATTCTCCAAAAGTAAGCACAAATAACATCTGGATCTATGTGCTTCCAAATTTTACGTACAGTCACATACACATATATTTTACCATGATATTCCTCATGTATTACTGAAAATTCAAATGTCAGCAGCCAAATTATCTTCTCTGATAATGCTCTTACAAAGAATTAAAAAATGTAAAAAAAAAGTTAATCCTGGTATAATCTTCCCATAAGTTTCATTTCTGTTAATTTAGGAGTATGTTCAATAACTTAGTAATGATAAAATAAAAACTCACTGTGTTATAGACTCCTTCAATTGTTTCTGTTCCTTCGGTGGATTTAGCCAATACTTTCAGCTTTCCAGGTGAACCTTTCTCCAACTGTTGAATCTAGTAAGAATGAAGAGTATAATGATGCTATCTAAATATGACAAAAAAGAAATGCACAAAAGGGTGTACACTGGTATGTTTGTGCACATTTGTATGTTTGGTGGTGGTACATATAATAGGTGTTAGTATAGTTAAGGTTTCTGGACAAGGCAGAAATAGAGAAAAGTGGACTGTCACAGATACATTTTGGAGGTAGAAATGAATTAATGAATTAGTTGAGATTGGAGGGAGCAAAAAAAGAGAAATTAAGGGGTATTCCTAGATACTGGCTTAATACACTGTGTTAATTTACTGAGTACTGCGGTGGGCCAGAAAGATTAGCAGGATAATATATCTTTTTTGTTGTTTTTTTTTTTCGAGACGGGGTCTCGCTCTGTCGCCCAGGGTGGAGTGCAGTGGCGATCTCTGCTCACTGCAAGCTCCACCTCCTGGGTTCACGCCATTCTCCTGCCTCAGCCTCTCCAGTAGCTGGGACTACAGGTGCCCGCTACCACGCCTGGCTAATTTTTTTTGTATTTTAGTGGAGACGGGGTTTCACTGTGTTAGCCAGGATGGTCTCGATCTCCTGACCTTGTGATCCGCCTGTCTCGGCCTCCCAAAGCGCTGGGATTACAGGCGTGAGCCACCGCGCCTGTAATATATTTAGGTAAAAAATCTAGTTTCATTTTTGTCTTGTTAAATTTGAAATGCTTATGAGAGATTCAAGTAGCAATTTCCAGTAGGCAGGAGTATAAATGAGTGTGGGATTCAGGAGAGACTCTTAAATAGGAGATATAAATATGAGAATCATTAGCATTTAGATGTTTAAAACTATGGGCCTAGAGAAGATCATCCAGGTAATACAAGTGCACAGAAGTGAAGAGGGGCCGGGAGGAAAACAAATGGGTGCTGGAGTCTGTAGGTTGAGTAGATGTAGATGGGAAAATATTATAGACTGGGACCACAGAAGCCAGAAAGGAAGATGCTTCAAATGAAAGGCCAATTTCAGAGCATGCTGCCAAGAGGCCCAATAAGATAAGGACAGAGACATGACCACTGGATGTGATGACAGGAAGTTTGCTAAAAGCCTGACAATCAGTTTCAAAGAAGTGATGGAGATGGAAGCAGCTGACAGTCAGGTAAGTGTGAAATGGAGGCAAGAAATTAGAAGTAGCATGCAGAATTGTTGTTTTTTTGTAAAGGAGAAAGAAAAATAGGGACCCAGCCAGAAATGCAGCAAGGGTAAGAGAAGGCTTAATTGTTCAAGATGAGAAACAGTGATAAGAATAAGGAAAAAGAAAACTACTAACTGAAGATGGAATATCCTTGAAAAGGTGAAACAAAGTGGGAGATGAGGGAACTCAGCCTCTGAGAAGAGCAAGTACACCTCCTATATCAGAAGAGGATACGAGGGGGCAAATGAGGTTGGCTCTGTAGACTAGGGAGTGGAAACACTGTTTTAACATTATTTGAATACAGACTAATTTATGTAATGAAATGAAATAAGGTAGGATAAAGTGAAAAGTTAGAGAAAAGAAATTGCAAATGCCATGCTGCCTTACCATCACAGGTATGAATTTCCGTAGGAACTTCACACCATGCTGCTCCATGTAGGAACCCACTTTTTCTGCCATTTCTTGGTCGAAGCCACGGAGAAGGATTGAGCGTACCATAACTGTGACATCTAGGCCAAAGCCAGCCAGAAACCCTGCACACTCCAGGGCGACATAAGAGGCACCCACCACTAATGTTTTGCCAGGGCAGTAAGGCAGAGAAAAAAGGTCATCACTGAAAAATAAAAATTAAAAAAAGAATACCTAGGCAGTAAGAATGAAATTAGTTATTCATGTTTCAATGTATAATGGTCTTGTGATGACTGAATTATAATTCAGTGCTTGAATGAAGCAACAGCCTTTTGAAATTTGTAACTGAGTCTGCTGTGGAGAGAATGTGGAACAAGAAGTATACTTCAGTTTTTTCAAAATCAGACCACAAGCAAGATTTTAAAAAATAAAATAGTATAGAAAATATCAGACTATATTATATGTAATAAAAAAAAAAATCCTGTTTGTTTCAGAGGTGTATGTATATGCTATGTGAAGGGGTGTGTGTTTACTTACCTGAACAAAAAAATGTATTTCTTAGTGTGAGTCGGCTCAAAAAAGTTTGCAAGTCATTGCATACATGTCCTGTTTGACCACTAAGGAAAATTCCCATGAAATCTAAGTGTTAAGAAGAGTGGTACTGCTCCTCCCCAGCTGGTTCATTTTTATCATAAGGACACTAAACCCTAGAGCTAACTGTATTTACTTCTTTGTTTTGGCCTGTAAGAAGTTTAGAATGAAATTCCCAGGCTACTTGTAGCAATCACCAAGACACATATGGTATATTTTTGTATATAAATTTTGCCACTGGCCTTATTTACCTGACCTTATATTCTCTGTTTCATTATTTTTAGCTATTTAGCTTCTTGCACTGTATATATTTTCATTTGTTAATTGAAGTCTTCTGTGGAATAAGACAGGAAGTAAATAAACCAGAAACATGTCAACATAATTCAATTTATTAACAGTAAAGTTAAAATGGTCTATTTAACCTTACCTAGTAATACAGTATTCTTTATCTCCTTGGATTCCTAAGTACCGTGGCCTTTCACCCGTTGCTATGACAAACTGTGCAGCAGTATAATAAGTCTCCTGTCCTTTTTTATTGGTCACCTTGAAAAAAGAGAAGTAAACTTCACTTACTCAGCAAACACTACAGAATACCAGACACCCTGGACAAAATAGTTACTACCCTCATGGAGTTTCTCATTCAACAGGAACAGCAGACATGTGAAAAAGTAATAATGTAATGTGATAAGCACAAGCACAGAAAACGTAAGTCTTTATGAAATATTAACCAAAGCCCCATGGTGAGGGTAGGGTAGTGGACTAGAAAGCCAATCAAGGATGTATTAAAGAAGGAGGAGAGATTTTCAAGCAGAGATAAGAAAAGTGAAATGATAGGAGAGGAACGGAGACCTGGAAGACAGAATAACGCACACAAAAGCACATGGGCCCAAAAGGAATTGGTGTTTGAAGACTGGAGAGCAGAGTCGTGTCAGAAGTGACATGAAACAGACTAGAGCCAAGTGCGAGGGCCCTTATGTCATCCTAACAGCTTAGGCTACGGGGAACCAACAAAGGTTGCTCACAATTTTTAATTATACAAATAATTCATAAAAACATTTTCATTTAAAAAAATTCAAATACTTTCGGAGGCCGAGGCGGGCAGATCACAAGGTCAAGAGTTCGAGACCAGCCTGGCCAACGTGATGACACCCCATCTCTACTTAAAAAATACAAAAATTAGCTGGGCATGGTGGTATGCGCCTGCAATCCCAAATACTTGGGAGGCTGCGGTGGGAGAATTACTTGAACCTGGGAGCCGGAGGTTGCAGTGAACCAAGATCACGCCACTGCACTCCATCCTGGGTAACAGAGCAAGACTGTCTCAAAAAACAAACAAACAAACAAACAAAAACACCAAAAAACACAAAAACATTCAAATACTAATGAAGGTATTTAAAGAAGTGTGTTGGCACCTTGAGTGGGATGGAGAACAGAGCCTGGAAAAAGAGCCTTGCTTAGAAGGGCTCTGAAACAGACAAGGAAGTACAGGCTCTGGGGTTAAAGGGAGACTCTGGAGTTTCTTGTCTGCAGACTGGGGATGTGTTAGCATCACTAAACAAGGAGCCACACAATAGGCAGGCTTGGTTGGGGCTTATTCAACCACCTGTGCCAGGCAATTTGAGAAATAAAACATGCATTTCTGCTGTGTTTCATGTAAATAACATAATTCAAATTGGCCCATATAAGGTTTTAAAGGGCTGGCTTTATCTTATTATTATTTTTAACTGACTGAAACACATCATCCAAAATATAGATTATATGGCAAATGATAACAATCGTTAAACCTAGGAATTGAATATTTTGATATTTGCTATGTTATGCTCCCAATTTCCTGTTAAATTAAAAAAATTTAAATAAAATGCTGAAAATAAGCACTGAAGGGTAGCTTTAAATGGACCATACCTCACACGTTTCTGAGATAACAACTGAATACAAAATAATCTAAAATCTTGTGAAGATTATCTCACACTGTGCTAACAAAGTACAAAAATAAACTAGATGATGAGGACAATATCTGATTGTCTGTCATAATTCCAGTGTAAACTGTTTGTGTTCCTCAAAATGATCTCATTTTCCATATGTATTAATCTAATAATAAATACATATTACAAAGATAAAAGTATAAAATACACTAATTCTAATGCTACTTTTATCAATGCTTTTATGAATAATATAGTATTGGAGTTCTAGTTAAGGTTTCATTTTTAGGCAGGATTCCACTAATAAAATTTTGATCTTTTTAGTCTTTTAAACTTTGAACTGCTTAGTTTAAACATGTTCTCTTTTAAGACAGCAATTATTAAATCAAAGGCTAATAATTTTAAATTAAGAGTTCTTTAAAACACAATTTCTTCAAGTTAACCAAACATGTAGAATCAACAAACAATGGGGGAGAAACACACACACACACGCATGGCCGTGTGTGTGTGTGTGTGCACGCCTGTTACACTCCTTAACATGCAACATGAAATTTTAGTTCAAGGCAACTACAAACTGTAAAGAAAGGAGATGAACAAGACAAGAAACTCAAGCAGTACCTTTATTTGATCTAGAACTAGAAATACCATTTGACCCAGCGATCCCATTACTGGGTATATACCCAAAGGATTATAAATCATGTTGCTATAAAGACACATGCACATATATGTTTATTGCAGCCCTACTCACAACAGCAAAGACTTGGAACCAACCCAAATGTCCATCAATGATAGACTGGATTAAGAAAATGTGGCACATATACACTATGGAATACTATGCAGCCATAAAAAAGGATGAGTTCATGTCCTTTGTAGGGACATGGACGAAGCTGGAAACCATCATTCTCAGCAAACTATTGCAAGGACAAAAAATCAAACACTGCATATTCTCACTCATAGGTGAGAATTGAACCATGAGAACACTTGGACACAGGGTGAGGAACATCACACACTGGGGCCTGTCATGGGATGGGGGAAGGGGGGAGGGATAGTATTAGGAGATATACCTAATATAAATGACAAGTTAATGGGTGCAGCATACCAACATGGCACATGTATACATATGTAACAAATCTGCATGTTGTGCACATATACCCTAGAACTTAAAGCATAATTTTAAAAAATTAAAAAAATAAAAAATAAACAGTACCTTTATTTTATGATGTTCAACAAACTCTCCATAGGAATTGACATAGGCCACAGCCTTTTCCCTCAGAGACAACCTGTAGCCCCAGTTTAGAGAGCTGATGTGGTTCTGAATTGCTTTTGTCATCGTCTCCCAGTTGTGCTTCACTAAGAAGAAATAATCAGGGTGAAGATGTTAGGTGAATTTTACCTTCAATGGTAAATTATATATAACTACACGTGAGCCATACTAACAGTGCTTTAAAAATCAAGAAGTAGAAAAGATAAATTAGTAACTTAAATATTTTGTATGCCAGTCATAGTTTATACTCTTCCTATTTTATATTACAAAGAATGTGCAAAAAGCAGAGTTCTGAAAAGAAGAAAACTGGGGAAAAGTCCACAGAGGAGAGAATGGAGAAACTGGCCCTCATGTGGTAATGCCTGCCACGACGTAAGGCAGGAGGCTCACCTCTCCTCGGTGGCACCTCCTAGAACGCTTTCCCACTCCATGGGACCTACTTTACTTGGCCCTTGGATGGGAAGAAGGCCTCAAGTCAGTGAGCTTGGTATATTCACCTCAACAGACTGGTGTGGTTCCACTCTCATTTGGTTCACAGGGCAGGGGTTTCATGACAGTGAATATCTTACATGTCTTTACAACAAATATGGTTTACACTCACCACTGCCAACTGTCTATGTTACAGTGTTTACCCATTCCTTTAGAAGGTGAGGCAGGATTCGGGTGTTGTAATTCCACGTCATCCCTGTATCTTCTAGGTGGGATTTACCACATAGTGTTCACCTTGTCTAAAGATGCCAGATCCTGAAGGTCACCCTGTGCAGCTCTATGTTTATAAGATGCAGGGGTCAGCCCAGCCAGGGCTTTCATCATAACTGGATGAGATCCCCGAAGACAAACCAACAACCTGAGGTCAAGGGTCACATCTGGAAACTTACCCCATCTACCACTGTCAAGAAATGTCCCCCTACTGATCCAGGGGCATGGGATGTTACCATGCAGGAAAGGGAGATGACTGGAGGAGACAGTCAGTGCACAGAGAGGCTTAGCCAATGTCAACACACACAGCCCTTTCTATGATGCCAGTGTACCACAGTCTCCTAAAATTCTGTAACCCAGAATAGTTGTTTTTGTTACTACATTACCTCATCCTCCCATACCCTGTGATGTTGGTTACAATTCCCGAACCTGTCCCAGCGGTGACCACGTCGCCACAATGGCACATATCCTCACATCCTAAAGATACTTCCTCCGCATCCCCCAGAAAAGCTTTTCTTCCATCCCTTAAACTATTTATCCTAAGAATCTTGTCAGCTCAACTAACAGTTCATGTGTCCTTTTGTTTCTTGTTCTTGTTGCAAAAGGCATCTTAGATTAGAGGCTCTCAAATACAGCTCACATCATAATGGGAATCGTGTTCACCTATACAAATCCTAGGACCTGCCAGAAACTATGGAATCAGGAGTGGGACCCCAGAACCTGTACAGCTAAAAAGCTCCTCCTGGAGTTTTTGATATGCCAAATCGATGAACTGGCACTTTGAAACCACCTGTTCTACTGTTTTATTGATGTGTTTAGTCCTGCAACAGTATAACATTTTTAAATACTGAGAAAGGTCACCCTCTATACTTTCTCAAAGGTTGCTTAGCTATTTTCACATATGTATTTTTCAATACAAATTTTAAAATAATCAGCCAATCTCCAAAAAGAAAAAAAAATGTCTCATGGAGATCTTACTGGACTTATATAAAATTTACAAATAATTTTTAAGATACTGTCTTAACAATATTGAGACATCCTCTCTAAAATCATAGTAAATTTGTTATTATGCCTTTATATTCTTTCCTTATATATCCTGTATATTCCTGGTTGAATTTATTTCAAGTTATTTTCATTTTTTCTTACAATTTTCCATTATACATGTGAGTATGTGTATATATGTATATTATACACATCACACACATATATATACACATACACATGTATATATACCTATATACACATAAGCATACACACACACACACACATATTTTAAGAGACAGGGTCTCACTCTGCTGACCAAGCTGGAGTGCCATGGCATGCATGGTCTTGGCTCACTACAGCCTTGACCTCCCAGGTCCAAGCAATCCTTCTGCCTCAGCCTCTCAAGTAGCTGGGACTACAGGCATGAGCCACCATGCCCAGCTGATTTTTCTGTTTTTTATTTTTGTAAAGAAGGGGTCTCACTATGTTGCCCAGGCTAGTCTCGAACTCCTCATCTCAAGCAATCTTCCTGCCACAGCCTCGCAAAAGCAATCAACTTAACTCATTAGTTCTAATATTTCTTGTTTCATCTCTTATATATTCTACATATGTTGTATATAATGTACAACATAACTCATATTATACATTTAAAATATCTTTTTATTACTCCTTTTCCACACTAATCCAAAGCTCTAAACAGTACAGATATCAGTAGTGAATGTCGATTCTTGACTTAATTCAAATACCCCAAGTTCTTCTCCCTTAAGTATTTGCTTCTGACTCTTCACTATGTGAAGAGGTATCTCTTTGTTTTCTAAAGCAGGAATGGGTATGAGATTTGTTTGAAATGCCCTCAGAGCTGAAATCCTGGCCTTCATGCTGATTCTGTGCACTCCTGCTGTGCTATCCTAGGCTGATCCCCGTCCTGCACCCCATGGCGAGCCCTACCCAGTCATGTTTGTTTCTTCGAGACACTACCAGAGATTTACTAATGCTTGTCCTAGAGTTTTGGCACCTCTACAGAGTATAGTTTTCTATTTTTAGACTTTCTGTATTATAGTTATTTCAGCATCCAAAAAAAAGGTGGCTTTTCTAAGTCTAGCTTTCCTAGAACAGTGTGAATCAAACTTGTCCAACCTGTGGCCCACGGGCTGCAGGAGGCCCAGGATGGCTTCGAATGTGGACCAACACAAATTTGTAAATTTTCTTAAAACATGAGGTTTCTTTTGTGATTTTTTTTTTTTTTTTTTAGTTCATCAGCTATTGTTAGTGTATTTTGTGTGTGGCCCAAGACAATTCTTCTTCCAATGTGGCCCAGGGAAGTCAAAAGATTGGACACCCCTGGTTTGAATTATAGAGGAAGTGCCTGTTACTTGTAGATTCGGAAAAATTTACCTGTAATGCTAATGGGACCTTTTGGTGACTGGGTTATTCTTACACAGTGTTTTTTCTTTGATCATTCAAGTCAATTCTGGTCATTTATATTTTCGTAGAAGATATTCCTTGTCATCAAGATATTTAACATTATGACCACTAATTTTTATACTCAATTTGTGGCATCTCTCCCCACCTGTAGTTATACTTCTTTTCTCGTGTCTGATGCTGCGTATCTGTATGAGCTTCTCCCCTTATTTCCTTAATTGGATTTGCCAAACATTTGCCTATTTTATTTGTATTTTCAAATATACTCTTGGTTTTGTTTATCAGTTCTATTTGGGAAGGGAGCTAATATTAATTTCTGAGTTTTTCTGTTTGCTTACTTTTTGTTTATATTCTACCTATCTGATATTAACTACCACTGATATTATTTACATTTTCCTGGTATATTGTTTCCTGTTTAAAAATTTCCCGTCTAAAATTTAAAATAGGAAATTCTTTTCTACTTAAAATGTAAAATTTCCGTATTTTCAACAATTATTTCTTTTGGTTTTAGGTATTTGTCTTAAACATAGCATATGGAAGAATTTTGCCATCGACTAACCCAAAAATCTGGCTCATTCGGCTTTATCCTAATAAGTAATATGACTACTCTTATGTAAGGTATCTTATTTTGTGTTGCTATTTTTGTTTGTTTTAACTTGTAGTTTCATGTTCCTTCCCTTTCTATTCTTTCTTTACTACCTTCTCTTTGTATACTTTCCCTTCTTTTTAAATTTTTACTTGAAAGTTCATTCAGTTTCTAATCTGGAAATTATCTATACATTTTAAACTTATTTTAACCTATATTTCTCTTTTTTTTTTTTTTTTTTTTTTTTTTTTTTGAGATGGAGTCTCGCTCTGTCACCCAGGCTGGAGAGCAGTGGCATGATCTTGGCTCACTGCAACCTCCACCTCCCGAGTTGAAGCGATTCTCTTGCCTCAGCCTCCTGAGTAGCTGGGACGACAGGCGCATGCCACCATGTCTGGCTAATTTTTTGTATTTTTAGTAGAGACAGGGTTTCATCGTGTTAGCCAGGATGGTCTCGATCTCCTGACCTCGTGACCTGCCTGCCTCGGTCTCCCAAAGTGCTCGGATTACAGGCATAAGCCACCGCGCCCGGCCCCTCGCCTCTTTTTTTTTTGGTTTTTGAGGCAAGGTCTCCCTCTGTCGCTCAGGTTGCAGTGCAGTGGTGCATTCTCGGGTCACTGTAACCTCTGCCTCTCTGGTTCAAGTGATTCTTCTGCCTCAGTCTCCCGAGCAGCTGGGATTATGGGCACGCATTACCACGACCAGCTAATTTTTGTATTTTTAGTAGAGACGGGTTTTACCATGTTGGCTAGGCTGGTCTCACACTCCTGACCTCAGGTGATCTGCCCACCTCAGTCTCCCAAAGTGCTGGGATTACAGGTGTGAGTCACTGTGTCCCGTCTAGCCTATATTTCTTTATCAATATCAACAACGTAAGTATCTAGAACATTCTCCCAGAACACAATTTTGGCATCCTTTGACTTCCTCTCTTTTGCTGCTCAGAATCTGTTGACTTCCCTTGGCCCTTTATTGAGTCTATACCTAAATACACCATGTGTTGGCTAGCTAAATATTTCTTAGTCAACCCCCCAAAGCTGACTTAGAAAGCATTTTGGCCAGGCACAGTGGCTCATGTCTGCAATCCCAGCACTTTGGGAGGCCGAGGTGGGCAGATCACCTGAGGTCAGAAGTTCAAGACCAGCCTGGCCAATATGGTGAAACCCCATCTCCACTAAAAATATAAAAATCAGTTGGGCGTAGTGGTGTGCACCTGTAATCACAGCTACTCGGGAGGCTGAGGCAGGAGAATCGCTTGAATGCGGGAGGTAGAGGAACGCAGTGAGCTGAGATCACACCACTGTACTCCAGCTTGGACAACATAGTGAAACTCCTCTATCTCAAAAAAAAAAAAAAAGAAAAGAAAAAAGAAAGCATTTTGTATAGGGGGAACTTTGAGGAAGCTAATTATAAGATTTTACCCATTCAAGGAAATTAGAAAGTATTTAGAAATATTCAGCACTTAGAACAGAATTAACATCAATTGACCCCACAGGGGCAGGGAGTGCAGCAAAGCAATGTGTACAGACATCCTGCTATCTTTTCTCTGAGACTGTAAGACAATGAAGAATAGACAGAAGTAACACACAGAAAGGTCCCCAGCTGGCACAGACCACACAGGTTTGATGTCACCCACACAAGCCACCTCTGCCTGCTGTGTCTCCAACACAGAGTGAGTGCTGTGGTTCACCCTTTACAGCCTCTTCCCTACCAGTGAAGTTTTAGGAGCTTCTCCCCTCTTGGACTCAGTTATTTTTAAAACACTGTATTTATTTTAAAAAGATTCCATAAGTACCTGCCAAGTCAAAATGTGCATAATTCAAATCCCATTCCATTTAGCCTTTCTGCAGCAATTGATTCAGTTAGTGCTCTTTTTAGACTACCTAAGGCCCCAATCATGCCCTTAAGCCAAACCCCTCTTGGCTTCTGTGATTCAACTCTCTTGGTTTTCCTCCTCTTCCTCACCCAGTTACTATAGGTATTAAAATATCTCAGCGTTCTGTCTCTGTTTTCTATGCTTTTCATTTTCCCCAATCCCCCATGTGTTGCTCTCACACTCAGCTCTTGCCTAGCTCTCTTTTGGGAACAAATCCTCCCCATACAGCAAATTCTAACAGGATGTTCCCAAGGCACCTGAAGTACAGTGTCCTAGTAAGATGAAGGATTTAGGGAAAAGAAATATTTTTTCTTTTTTGAGACAAGGTCTCATTCTGTTGCCCAGGCTGGAGTGCAGTGGTACAATCAGAGCTCACTGTAGCCTTGACCTCCTTGGACTCAAGCTATCCTCTTACGTCAGCCTCCCAAGTAGCTGGGACTACAGGTGCATGCCACCATGCCTGGCTGATTTTTCTATTTTTTGTAGAGACAGAGTCTCACTATGTTGCCCAGGCTGGTCTCAATCTCCTGGGCTTAAATAATCCTCTCATCTCAGTCTCCCAAAGTGCTGGGATTATAGGTGTGAGTCACTATGCCTAACCAGAAGAAGGATTTTTGAAAGTGAATAAAACTACCCCAAAATTACACTGCCAAGTAGGGAGGCCTCACTTTATCTACAACCAGCTGATCCTAGCTTGACCTAAAGCTCTCCATTGAGTTGACTGGAGAAATGTGTCCAGCATCAACCCAATATCCTGAACTCAACCCCATCCTGCCAATAAACAAAAGCTGCCTGTGTTTCCTATCTCGGTGAACGGTATTCCATTTCCCCCTAGTCTCTCTTCCTGCATTCTTTCCTCTCCCTCACTCCATATCCTACCATGACCTGGATGCCCTGTCACAATCACCTGGCTATGGTCAGAACCAGGATCATCTATGATGCTTTAAATGTGCACATTCACTGCCCACATCTACCAGATCAAAATCTCTACAGAAAGAGACAAGTGGTTTGTAATTTTTCTGAAAGTCCACAAGACATTCTGATACACAGCCAAGTCTACATCCAACTGGTCACCACATCTGGTCAATTTTATGCCTTCAATTACCCTCCAACCTGACTTCAGTCTTTGCTCAACTCTCTGTCATTTCTTGCCCCCACTTTCCTATCCTTTCCTCTCTTTTCTAAGTTCCTCAGTGCCATCAAAGGTGTGAAAGTTGTCAGAATCAAAATGGAGGAAGTTGTGTAAAAAAAAACCAACTCTCTGACAAACAGAGCTGGGGAAGGCCATGAAGAAAGGGTTTTCTGGTTTCTATGCCTGGTAACGAAATCATCACAAAGACTACAAAAACTACAAACTTGACCAAAGGCCATCACAACTTTACATAAAAATACATCTTCCAGGACATCTGCCCAGCAACTGCCTGTCCAACCTTGGACTTGAGTCACCCTAGTTATTGATCCTTGTAGCCAATGATAATCATTTCAAAACAATCATATCATCTTCCTCATTTTTGTGTAGGAAACCCTTGTCTTCCTTTATGTCCCTGAACATGCACATAGTTTACTATGGCACACATATTCCAGCTGCAGTGCCCAATTCCCAAATAAGCATCATTTTCTTTAGGGAGCTTTTTTCTGCTTGCTACTTAGCTTGACGGTGGGACCTGGAATCATAGCCGTGGCTCATGCTCCTCTCCTGCTTCAACTCCCTTCACCTACTCTTCACTCCAGCTGCTACTAATCCCCCAAAACACCATGCTTCCTCACATCTCCATAGCGTCCATCAAACTGCTTCCAGCATTAAAGGTCCTACTCCTCTGTGACCTTGCGGACGCAGCTCAAGGGTCACATTGTCTGAAGAGCTTTCCCTGACACTCCCCCACCACCCTCAAGGCTACATGGAGCCAATGCTCAAAACAGCATGGCTAATTTGAGTGCACTGAATGGATCTCCTTGTCTCTCTCCCATGGACTACGTGCTGCTTACAGGCAGCTCTGTCTTCCTCACATCTGTATCCTCAGAGCTTGGCCAATACATGTTTACTGGATGAATTTCTTTTCCACTTTTCATTAACCAAAGATATATATAACCATTGAGAAAAAATGTTACAATAACAGATATAATTCAAACAATAACCTTTGCTATTCTATTTTTCTTATACTTGAAAGAAATCTGAAAATAGTGATTATTTAATCTTTTACATTCTGCTAAGAGGGTGGGATTGCTGCAGCTGAGACAACTCCCTCTCTAGGTGGTGAGGTTCACAAGAGCAGGCCCTTTTGCATCCTCTATGCCTGGCTGACACAGTGGCTTCCTAATGAATGTTCATTAAATGAATTACAAACTCAACTATAAAAATATGAATACCAAGTCTTCATCTAAAAAACTCATTTTTTCTTTTCTCTCAATCTATACTTTATATACCATTACTCACCTTGTTGATTATACTCCCAGCCAAATTTCCTTGAGTCACACAATGCCTGCCCCAAAAGGGCAGCCTGATGCATCAATTTCTTAGGAATACAACCTACATTTACACAAGTGCCACCAAGACCTGAGAAAGAAAATAAGTATTAATGCTTCTTTGTGTGTCTAGTTTCACACATCTGCAGTCATATTATATTAAAACATGTGGAAATGACAAGCACAATGGTAGGGGGGATAATACCCTACCCCAAAATAAGACACAAGGGATTAACCCAAATTTTCTGACCACAGGTCCACAGAAGAGACCCAAGGATGAGTAAAAATACAGATGTGCATGTGAGAAGTTTTCTGGGCACAGAGTTCAAAACTTTCACTTCAGTCTGATCCACAGAGATCAGAATGATCTAAGATTAATTAGATATGTACTACACCAGCCCTGTACTCTCCATAACTCTGACTCCTCGGAGTCACGTCTTCAACTGCAAGCTTCCTGGTCACATTTACTCTGAGTCCTTAACAACAAAAAATGGATTATGCAAAACGGAGTTCCCCTTTGCAGGGCAGGTCTCAGATTCTCTCTGACTGCAGTGTCTTCTGGTATGCCAGATAAGTAGGATTATTTCTGGACAAGAAAGGGAGAAAGGGAGGAGAAAAAAAGGAAAGAGGCCAGGGTGAGGGACAAAAAACAAGGGTACACACACCACAAGAACATTATGAGAAAAATCAAGGTAGATTAGCTTTTGTATATAAAATTCTAGGCTATAACCTTCTGAGTAAGTTTGAATTTTAAAAATTGATTTTCACACTTTATGTGAAAAAATCTGCCAGAAATTTTTTTCTAGCAGAAAAGAGAAGACACACTCGAGTTGGGTAACTGAAGGATTAACAGAGAAATTATCACAAAGGTGTAAGCAGGAAGAGCAAAAAGGGATAGAATAGTTCCCTAAACTAGTGACAGCAGGGTACCACTGGCAGCCCCATGTGAAGGGGCAAGGAGACTGACTTCCACCACCCAGAGGGAGCCGGCCATCCAATGGAGGGGGTGGCCTTCCACAGGAAGATGCAGGGACCCAGCAGGGAAGAAGCCAGGGGAGTAAAATCCCAACTCCACTCTCCCTCTGCCCTCTTCCCATTACTCCAAAGTGGCCAAGCTGCCTCAGAAGCCAGAGGGCAAGGCTGCCAACAGATCAGTCTTATGGGGCGTAGAGCAGGGCAGAGGCAGAGGGGGAATGCATTTAAAGAATAAATGGAAAACATCCAGCACAAAATCTATGTGCTCTTTTCACTGTGGAAAAACAACATGGAAAGGTGAGTGCTCTAGTCTACAGTAGACAGCAGTCATAGAGCTGGTCATTGGTCTCGTTAAGCTAAACTGTAATTATTATATACACTCACTCCATCAGCTATTGTGCAGCTAATATAGTCAATTATGAAACCGACACAGAAACAAAGAAAAATGTTTCTGGCAAACTTATGTGATCACGACACAGTATATACACTGTGACCTCAACTATGTGACATGCATGCAAAAAAATACTATGGCAGAAGTGCTGAAATACTGGGGTCACGGAATCTTTTTTTCTTTTTGTAAAATCTTCCTTACTAATGTTTATATTATCTTTCCAATATCACTGCTTGTTAACTATATCCTCACTAAGACTCAGTTTCTTTTTTTAAATTTTTTATTTTTTTGAATAGAGACAAGGTCTCACTATATTTCCAGGCTAGTCTGGAACTCCTGGGCCTCTCAAAGTGCTGGGATTACAGGCATGAGAATCTGGGCCAGGCCTAGACTTGCCTGTTTTCTTATCCAAGAAACAGGCGAGTTATACCTCTTGAGATTGTTGTGAGGATTAAATGAGATTACATAAAGCAAGCAACATATGTAAAGAGCAGAGAGGAACAACAGAGAAAAACAGCTTACCCCAGGATGTGCCCTGAGGTGACGGGACAACAAAGTCTAGCACCATAACTTTCTTTCCCAAAATGGCAGCTTCCTACAAACAAACAACAACAACAAAAATTACGTATAAAGATCTTGTCACTTTCCTGACACTCCCTCAATTTTTGTCTTCCCTAAAAAACTGTTTTTGTGTGACACACAATCTTTTACCTGAATTACACCAGCTATTACAACAAAAGCTTAAACTGTAACAGTAATTTTTTTTTAAGTAGCAGAAAAAATGACTATGGCAATCATCAGGAAGATTATCTACGAGTTTCATTTCTACGTTCATACCTTCGCACATGAAAGGCCGCCAGAACCACCACCAACAATGATGAGATCATAATCATATGCTGAATCTTCCTGAAGGAGCTTCTGTAACAAACCACTCTGATATGCCTATGGTTTAATTACAGGAGAAAGAACACTGCAGAATTTAAAGTTTTACAGCTGTTTATGTATACCCTATGTTTAACTAGTATGGATTTCTTTTATAAAAATCTTAGGAACAATCTATAATTAATCTAAGTTAGAACTGTAAATTTATCTGGATGCTATTTAAAAATAGGGTCCAACTAGTTAAAACTTATACCAAAGTACATATGTTTTTGTCCCTTCTGACACCTGACAGCTAGGCCTGTGTCAAATAACCTAGAAGGCTGTGGCTCTGTATCAATGTAAAATGAGGTCATTTTCCTTGGTCTAATTATCAAAATGTTATAGTCAAGTGCAGTGGAATAGCCAAGTATCATTTTTCAAGATCCTTGCTCACTTGTGCTAGTCTTCATTTTGAAAACAATTCTTATGCATTATCAGCAAATTTTGTCATAGCTTCTCATAAATCGATCTAACCTTCGTAGTTACACTGGTGAGCTTCCTATACAACACCAACATCTCACATTTTCTTTCAGCAACAGTCATGAGGCTGGCCCTGGGCCGTATCCTCTTGCTCATTTGGCCCTCCTTGTGATCAGAAGTAGCTTAGATGATGTTAGAGGTTCGATGTGTGATTTAGCAACAGTTTTCTTTATGCCAAGTCAGTTGCTCACTCCCATTACCTTGGCTTTAGACAAATACCATGATCAAACTAGCCCTTCCTAAACAGATGCTTCATAACTACGTGGATTCACCAGATGCCATGTGTTCCCATGAAGAATGGGTGCCCAAGAAGGTTCTGGGGACATTCTAAAAAGGGCCCCTCTGGCCTCCTTACTTTTAGGTACCCTTAGGGAAATCCACCTCCTCAGGCTCTGCCATCCAAAAAATATCTTTCTGTCTTGAAATAACAGAATTGCTCTCTCTGCATCTATAGATTTGTTCTTGGACATTATTTTCCAAGCTAGGATTGGCAAGACAAGCACTTCAGAAGGTGTTTAGTGGCTATAACTACAGGACTTAACCACTATGTGCACTAGGTTATAAATTCTAGGACTAATAAAGCAGATTGTTACTGCATAAGGATGCTGATCATAGATTAACACACAACGTAGACGATTGTTTTTCTCCACAAAATTATAATTCTTAATTAAAGCCTCAAATACAACTATTTAATCAATCACTGATTACTCATATTGTATACACATATAAAGGATATGACAGAGTAGAATTTTAATAAAAGTGAATAATTATAAAATAAGGACCTTATTTAATAAACATCAATTTTTATCTATCCCTGCTTACCTAACAACTCCTATTCATTTGTAGCATTCTAGGAATCAAAATATCAAAAGTCATAGGCCTTTGGAAACTACCACAAAGTTGGCAGTCTTTACAGGAAATCTAATTGCCCTAGACAAGAATGTCAGTGTTGACCTCTTTTTACTGGACAAACAGTAATGCTATCTCTCCCCATCAGGAGGAAAAGACCTGGGATGTCTCCAGGGTGGTTTGTCCTGGTGCCCTCACACAAAAATCCTAGCTTCTGAAGTTCAGGCTGGTAGAAAAGCTAATTTCCCTTAAAGCGATCAGTATTATCTGACTGATAATTATCCTATATGCTTCATTTCATAACTTCCAAAAGATGAGTGGACTCCTAAAAACCATTTTCTCCTCCTTTAAATACTTTTTAAAAATGTGAACAAATAGCATTGAAGAACATATAATACTATTATTACCTGGAAAGTTTGGTCACATCCACCTACATGCACTTTATTCACAAAAACATTGGGCACAGTTTTCTGATTAGTGATTTCTGACAGCACTTCTTGAACCTTGGCCCCATCATCTGAAGAAGAAAATAACTATACATAAAAACACTGAAAAGAGTTCCAAATCTTTGTGAGTTCAACTAAAGTGTTACAACACTCAAATGTTCACATGTACATACCCATAACAGGTCAGTGTGTTATATAACTTTATGAAATGATAACTCAAGAGGTGAAAACATCCATGCTTTTAAAGAAAATCTTAAAAAATAAAGATCTACTTATTCCTTTAAAGATAAGGAATAAAGACAAAGATAAACTCTTCAAAATTAGATTTTGATATATTATTCAGTGACTATGCCAAGACAAACAGATAAGAGCCCTCTTTAAAGAGCAAATATCAAGATAAAATCTGCTGTAACAATAACTCAGAAAATACTTCTTACAATTACATTTGAAAACTGTTTATGATCATAGTCCAATATTTATCTTCCATCCCTAAAAATAAAACTGGTCCATGACTACTTAAGACTACCTTATTGGTATGCCCTTTAGAAAAGTCTCCAAGATTCAAGAGCATTTCACTCAATAAGGCAACTTGGTTAAAATGAGTCAGTGAGGTTCTATGAAGGCAGAAATCAAACTTGTTCAGTTCATCACCATGCCCTCACCCCTGAAAAGCTCCTTATGTGTAAAGTGCTCAACTAATATTAGATGTATGAATGCCAAGAATTCAAAAGTATAAAGCTAAAAACTTAACACACTCTCCCTGGTGGATGACACAGCCAGGAAATGCGAGCGGATCCTTTTCGTTTGTTACAGTTTAATCTATTCTGCTAGAGAGCTGGCAGATACATCTGAAATGCCTCAAGTACTTCAAAGGGAGCAGCTTATATATCTTCCTCCCACTCCCTTCCCTCAAATATGGAAAATGTATAAATAAAAAACCTACACCAACTTATCTGCCACATAAGAGTTCATTTTCTGCATGGCTGAATGTAGACAAAAATGCCTCATTTAACCCGAAGACAAGAGTAATCTGAATTGAACAAAGTAAATGGAAAGCAGTCAATCTTGTTGGCATTTATTATAAACAACACCGTATAGTAACTGGTCTACTTACCAACTTGATCAAGTTCCAAGACGTTACATTCGACTCCCAAAGAAGAAAAGAGTTCTTTCACCTGTAACAAAAATTTAGCTAAGTTTCACTCTCACAAAAGATTCAACAGCTGTGAAATATGAACATAGTAATGAGAGATGTCAAAAATAAATGTTCTGGAGGAACAGCAGTTCTAGCTGATGGGTGGTTTTTGTTTTTGTTTTTGATTTTTTTCCTTTCCTCTACACATTTTCCCAGAATAATCTCAGGCCATCCCTTGCCTTCTTTTTACCGTCTCTTATGACTTTCAAATCTACAACTTTTGCCCAAATCTCTTTTCTGAACTCAAGATAGGCAGTATCTATTTTCCACCTGTGTGTCCCACAGGCATTTCACAGGCAACATACCCACAATACTACTCCTTTCCTTCCACATACCTTTTCCTCTTTCTGTGTTTCCTTTCAACAGTCATTAAATCATTCAACAAATTTTTATACATCAAACACTTTGAATGGTTCATCCACATTTCTAAGTACTCAAAAGAAAACAAGGAATAAGATACAATCTCTACCCTTTAGTAGGGGAAACAGACAAGTGACAATTTATAGCACCGTCTCCAGTTGATTAAATAAGAGCAACTACAGCCTTGCTACTCACGCAAACAGAGGGCACAGGAACAGAAGAACAGCATCACCCAGGAGCTTACCAGACATGCAAAATCAGGACCTATAGCAGGATCTGTACCTTAACGACTGCAGAGCTCTAATTGGGAATCATTTTTATGCCTCCCTCTCAGGGAACATCTTCCTATCCCATATGAACTCCTCAGTCATTCACTGTCATTACAAAATTTTAGCAATTCTCTGTTGAACTGGTTCATCTTTCTAGTTCCCCATAGTTGCTATCTTAATCTGAGCCATCAACATTGACTACTGGAAATTCTCAGTAATATCCTACAAGTTATTTCTGCACCAGCTTTGTCCTCTCTACTTCTGAAAATTACATCCAAAGTGGTCATTTAAAACCACTTTTCACCACTTTACTCAAAAGCCTTCAGTGTCCTCAGCCCTCAAGGTAAGATCTAAAGGTTCCACTTTCAGAATGGAAGTGTGAACAGGGGAAAACTGGGGAAAATTATTTAAAACAACCACTAGAAACTATCTGGAAAGTTCCTACAGGCATTGAGCAAATGAAAAAACACTTATTCAAGAAAATATACTAAATCGCAATTAAAACATGGAGAAGCTATGCCATTTGCACCCCAATCCACCCCTTCCCTCCCATGCCCTGGAGCAGCTGATGGGAGCTCCACTCCAAGTGAGTGTGGTCCAAAAAAACCAGGCTCCCTAACCCTAACCAGGAAGAAGACAGTGATGCTTTCACCACTTCTTTTTTTTTTTTAACTTTTAAGTTCAGGGGTACATGTGTAGGTTTGTGATACAGGTAAACTCATGCCACAGGGGTTTGTTGTACAGATTATTTTGTCACCCAGGTGTTAAGCCTAGTACCTATTAGTTATTTTTCCTGATCCTCTCTTTCCTCCCACTCTGCACCCTCAGGTAGGCCCCAGTGTCTGCTGTTCCTATCTATGCATCCATGTGTTCTCATCATTTAGCACCCACTTATAAATGAGAACATGCAGTGTTTGGTTTTTTGTTCAGAATTAGTCTGTTTAGGATAATGGCCCCCAGCCCCATCTATGTTCCTGCAAAGGATATGATCTCATTCTTTTCTATGGTTGCATAGTATTCCATGGTATATATGTATAACATTTTCTTTATCCAGTCTATCATTGATGGGGGTTGGGTTGATTCCATCTCTTTGATATTATGAAGAATGCTGCAATGAACATGCACATGCATATATCTTTATGATAGAATGATTTATATTCCTTTGGGGATATACCCAGTAATGAGATTGTGGGGTTTACCCTTCTATTCAAAATAGTAGTACTGCAGCTGAGAACAGTGGCTCACACCTATAATCCCAGCACTTTGGGAGGCCAAGGCAGGAGGACCGCTTGAGCCCAGGAGTGTGAGACCAGCATTAGCAACTGAGTAAGACCCCATCTCTACAAAAAAAAAAAAAAAAAAAAAAATAGCCAGGCATGATGGCACATGCCTGTAGTCCACGTACTCTGGAGGCTGAGGTGGGAGGATTGCTGAAGCCAAGAAGTTTGAAGCTGCAGTGAGCCATGATCACATCACTTCAAGATCACTTCAAAGATACAAGATTACTGTATCTTTATAGTAAGGTTTGAAGAACTCAGGAAGCATGAGTTCTTCCACTTTGTTCTTCTTTACAAGACTGTTCTGGTTATTCAGGGTCTTTTGAAATTCCATATAAATTTTAGGATGGATTTTTCTATTTCTGCAAAAAAGATCATTGGGATTTTGATAAGGATTGCATTAAATCTGTAGATTGCTTTGGGTACTACCGACATCTTTGCAGTATAAAATCTTCCAATCCATGAACATGGGATGTTGCTATTTGTTGCTATCTTATTTAATTCCTTTCAGCAACATTTGTGGTTTTCAACATCCAAGTCTTTTGCTTTCTCAGTTAAGTTTCTTCCTAAGTATTTAGTTCTTCTTGCTATTATAAATGAAAATTTTTTTCTCAATTTCCATTTTGGATTGTTCGTTATTGGTATACAGAAAATCAACTGATTTTTGTGTGTTGATTTTGTACAACGCAACTTTGCTGAATTTCTTTATTTCAACAGTTTTGGTGTGTGTGCATCTGTGAAATCTTTAGGTTTTCTACACATCAGATCATGTTGTCTGTGAACAGAGATAATTTAACTTATTTTCCAGTTTCGATGCCTTTTATTTCCTTTTCTCGTGGTATTGCTCTGGCTAGGACTAATAGTACTTTATTGGAGGGGGACAGGGTCTTGCTGTGTCACCCAGGCTGTTGTGAAGTGATCAGGAAAAATAACTAATAGGTACTAGGCTTAACACCTGGGTGACAAAATAATCTGTACCACAGATACAGTAAGTTCTTCAAACCTTACCACAAAGATACAGTAATCAAAACAGTGCCGTACTGGCATAAAGACAGGCTTACAGACCAAGGAAGAGACCAGGGAGCACAGAAATAAAGCCTCACATATACAGGGAAATGATTTTTAACAAGGGTGCCAAGAACATTCAATGGGGAAAACATCATTTGTCTTTTCAACAAATGATGCTGAGAAAACTGGCTGTCCACTAACAAAAGAATGAAACTGGACCCTTACCTAACACCGTGTACAGAAATTAACTCAAAATGGATCAAAGACCCAAAAGTCAGAGCTAAAACTATAAAACTCTTAGAATAAAACATAAGGCAAAAGTGTCATGACACTGGCTTTGGCAATGATTTTATGGATATGATCTCAAAGGCACAAGCAACAAAAGAAACAACAGACAAATAGCACCTCACAAAAATTTGAAATTCTTGGTCATCAAAGGACAGTATCTACTCAGGAGGCTGAGGTAGGAGGATCATTGAGTCCAGGAGTTCGGGGCTGTAGTGCATTTTGATCATACCTGTGAATAGCCACGGCACCCCAGCCTGGGCAACATAGCAAGATGCCATCTCTTAAAAAGAAAAGAGGACATTATCAACTGAGTAAAGAGGTGACCCAAGGAACTGAATAGGATATTTGCAAATCACATATATGATAAGGGATTAATATCTAGATTATATAGAGTACTCCTAAAACTCAAGAACAAAAAGTTAAAACCCCAACTTAAAAATGGGCAAAGCAGTTGAATAGGTATGTCTTCAAATAAAAGATACAAATGGCCAATAAGCACATGAAAAGTTGTTCATCATCACTAATCTTTAGTGAAACGTGAATCAAAACCACAATGAGATAACACTTCACATGCATTAGGACAAGTATTATTTTTAAAAACACAGAAAATAACAAATGTTGGTGAGGATGCAGAGAAACTGGGAACCTTGTGCACTTTGGTGGGAATGTAAAATAGTGCTGCCACTATGGAAAACAGAATGACAGTTTCTCTAAAAATTACAAATAGAAATAGCATATAATCAAGCAATTCCATTTCCAGGTATGTATCAAAAGGAATTGAAAGCAGAGACCCAAATAAATATTTGTACACCCATGTTCATAGAAACAATATTCATAATAGCCAAAAGGTGGAAGCAATGCAAGTGACCATTGACAGATAAATGGATAAACAAAATGTGTTATATACATACAGTGGAATATGATTCAGTCTTAAAAAAAAAAGGAAATTCTGACACATGCTACAACATGGTTGAATGTTCAGGACACTACTCTAAGTGAAATAAACCAGACACAAAAAAACAAATACTGTATGACTCAACTCATATGAGGTACCTAGAGCAGTCATATCCATAGAGACAGAAAGTAGGATGGTGGTTGTCAGGGGCTGGGAGAAGGAGGAAAAGAGAGTAAGTGTTTAATGGGTATAGAATTTCAGTTGAGGAAGATGAAAAAGTTCTGTGGATGGATGCTGCGATGGTTGCACAACAATGTTCATGTACTTAGTGCCACTGAACGCTACACTAAAAAATAGTTAAAATGGTAAGTTTTATGTTATGTGTATTTTATCACAATTTTTTAAAAAAGCGAACCAATGGTAATATAAATTTGTAATTCACAAATGTATTGAATTCATACAGGACTGGGGAAACATGACTTAAAATTAATGTGAGGAAAGTACTTCTAAAAGTCAGGACATTTTATTCACTGTTCAGTTTGCATTATTATCTTACATCTGTCCTTTAACATTGACTTTCCAACTAGTCTAGCTGCCTCTACACTGAGTCTAGTTTTATATGATGGCTAGATTTCAAATCACAGGTCAAATGCTGCTCACAAGTGTGAGATGACTTTTCTTTGCCATATCATTAAGTTCACACTTATTAGCAAGCATTTTAAGACCTCCTTGGCCAGGCATGATGGCTCACGCCTGTAATCCCAGCTCTTTGGGAGGCCAGGCAGGTGCATCACTTGAGTGCAGGTGCCCGAGACCAGCCTGGGCAACACGGTGAAACACTGTCTCTACAAAAAATATAAAAATTACCCAGGTGTGGTGGCATGCGCCTGCAGTCCCACCTATTTGGAAGGCTTACGTGGGAGGATCACTTGAGACCGGGAGGCAGAAGTTGCAGTAAGTCAAAATCAAGCCACTGCACTCTAGCCTGAGCAACAGAGCAAGACCCCATCTCAAAAAAACAAAGACCTCCCTAAATCACCTTTGAAACTAAATTTCCAGACATTTTCCAATGAATCTTCCTAATTCCCTTGCATATACCTTGTGCTCAGCCATACTATTTTCCTTTTATCATTATCTATCTTTGCTGATACTAGTTTCTTAACTAGATGCTCTTTCTTACCTACAGACTAACTTATCCCTCAAGGACCGACTTACGTGGCATTTTCTTAGACTGTTCTGATCCTCCACAGAAGCCACTATTTTATCTCTTATTCCCACAACTCTCGTTTTTCTTACGCACTTCTTTCTACACATGCAAGCGGGTTGATTACAGCTCAATTAGACTATGAGTTTACAGGAGGCAAGACCAAGGTTTATTCATTTCTGTGTCTCTGCAACACTAAGCACCCAATGACACTTACTGAATGCCATTAGCAGCCCAATCAAGAAACAATCTCTCTCCTTGACTCTGCAAGGATAAGGACACATGTGGAATATGGTGTCTAATTTTGGGAGATACATTTAAGAGGTTCATGGGCAAAAAAAAAAAAAAAAAGAAAAAAAAAACCTGTACAATCAAGTTAGTGAGCGGCCACATGTAAAGACGGACATGTAAGAAAGCAGGCTACTCAGTCGAGCAAGAAAAACACTTGGCAAAAGTATTGGAAGATCTGCCCTCCAAGCAGAAGCAAAGTTCTTAATTCTGTCCACTGGAGCAATGCTCACCTCCAAGAATGAAAAAACATTTCAGAGAGGCAGACTTTGCTTCACTTAAAAAAATTCCAACAATCAGAGCTGTCCAAATATGTAATGGGACTCAAAATCGTGGCCACATTACTGAAAATGTTAACACATACAGAATAGAGGATCATTTGTCCTAAGATTTTCTGTATCAGCAAAGGTTTGAAATAAGATAAAAATAATTTTATCTTAAAATTATTTAAGATAATTCACCCTATATTATGTGCCTGACACTACTGTCTAGGCCGCAGTAATACAGCAGTAATTCTGACACAATTCTGATCTCTTGGTATTTATGCAAACTACAAAGGACAACTCTTAAGAAATATAGATAGAAACAGACCCCAGAAACAGTCCAACACATACATGAGAACCTGATCAATGATGAGTGAGTATACAAACTAGTGTGGAAAGGATAGGGTCTCCAAAAAAAGGAAACAGGAACACCTGGTAAGTCACAAAGAAGAAAACAAATTGGATCCCCACTCGTATTACCAATATCAATCCCAGGTAGATGTCAAGAAGGTGGGTATGAAAAGCACACTACTCACTACTCAATTTTCAGGAGCTAAAACAGGAGAATATCTTTATGATCTCTGAATAGAAACAGATTTCCTAAATAAGACACCAAAAGCAAGCCATAAAAGGAAAAGAATGATAGAAGCAAATACATTAAACTTACAAACTTCAGTTAATGAAAAGATTCTTATATTAGTCTGTTCTCCCATTGCTATAAAGAAATATGAGACTGGGTAATATATAAAGAAAAGAGGTTTAATTGGCTCATGCTTCTGTAGACTCTACAGGAAGCATGATGCTGGCATCTCCTTGGCTTCTGGGAAGCCTCAGGAAACTTACAATGATGGCAAAAGGCAAAGGCAAAGCCAGCACTTCACATGGCCAGAGCAGGAGCAAGAGAGTTGGGTGGGGAGATGCTACACTTTTAAATGACTAGATCTCATGAGAACTCACTATCATGAGGACAGTACCAACGGGATGATACTAAACCATTCATGAGAAATTCACCCCCATGATCCATTCATCTCCCACCAGGCCTTACCTCCAGCATTGGGAATTACATTTCAATATTTGGTTGGGGACACAGATCCAAACCATATCAATCCCATAAAAAGAGTGAAAAAGGAGGCTAAATCTGACAGATTTTCTACAGCAGCAGGTCCTCAAATAACATTATTTCATTACAACAGTGATTAAAAAAACTATTCCCAGCCAGAGCCACTGTCAAGTGGAGTTTGCACCTTCTCTTCATGTTTCCTCCAGGTACTCCAGTTTCCTCCCACATCCCAAAGATGTGCATGTTAGGCTAATTGGTGTATCTACATTTTCCCAGTCACAGAAAGTGTGGGTGTGTGTGCAAGTGCACCTGCAATGGGATGGTGTCCCAGCCAGGTTTGGATCCCGCCTAGCACTTGCAATCCTAAAATGGAGTAAATGGGTTGGAAAAGGAATGAATAAGCAAATATAAATTATTGCCAAATAAAGCTTCATAAAGTAGACAATAATCATATAGACGCAAACAATAACGAATGCAGTAGGAGAGCACCCAACAGTGTACCCTCCATATTTCTGATTTTGTTTTTGAACTCCCCAGTGGCACAAGGTGCTCCTTAAAATCCTGCTTTGCAAACATTTTTTGATTTCACCCACTACCATTAGAACCCAACCTCTCCTGATTCACCAGAAATTGGGTAAATAATTTTCTTCCTTGCTCTCATTAATCTCTCTTAAATGTATGTATAGTTCACATTTATTTCAATGTTTAATACTAGACATGTTTTGGGTCTTTATTTAAAAGTTTGGTGATTTTTTATTTTTGTGGTCAGAAATATGCCATAGGAACTTAACTCTTACTTCTAGCCTACAATAAAACTGGTTTTGTTACACGTCATTTCGCTTAAGGTTGGTTTCCAAGAACCTATCAACAATGTTGAGTGAGCACTTACTGTATACATAACCAAAGGATAAGCATCCTAAATACATAAAGAACACCTACAAGTCTAGTACAAACAACTAAAATCCGCTGCATAGGAAAATAGGCAAAAGGCCTGAAAAAAATGAAAAGCACACTATAGAATTTCATAGAAGAGGAAGCTCAAGTGACCCATGAATACACTGGACTTCATTTGGGAAATACAAAATTAAACCATAATGGAATGCCATTTCAAAATTGCCAGAATGGCAAAAATTAAAAATATCAGCTGTTAGCAAGGATGTAGAGCAAGATGAATTGTTATAAACTAGGAGGAGAGTAAATTGGTATAACTACTTGGAAACTCAGTTGGGCATTACCTTGCTAAGGTAGAAATCATGCATCCTTTATGACCCAGCAACTCAGCTTCAAGATATCTATCCTAGAGTAGTCTCTTGTAAGTGCGCTGGGAGTTAAGTGCAAGAATAAGCATACAGCTGTACTGTTTTTTAAGACCAAAATACGAGAAACAGCAAAATGATAAACTCCGGTATGATTCATCCTAGGGAGTAGTCAGCAATGAAAATTAATGAACCCCAGCTACAGATACTAATATGCATGAATCTCTGAAACATAACTGTTGAGGAAGAAAACTGCAGATTATATATGGTTCGATTTATATCAAGTCCCAAAACAGGCCAAAAGGAACCAAATATTGATTAATAATGTATATATTTGGTAAAAATGTTAAAAAAAAAAAAAAAGAAATTTTGCATAGTGGTTAATCCTGAGGGAGGGAGGAGACAGCCAAGGAAGCTTCTACAGTACTAGTGTCACTTTATTATTCTTAAAAATGTATATGCATAATATATGTTTTAAGAAACTACACACATCAATGTAAACTTCAAATATATTTGAAAAACACAGCCTATAATTTCATGAACTCAACCTAATAGTTTATGCTTTTGCATACTGTCTTCCACGTATCATTTTTCAACTTTCTGTAAAATGAAGTAAATTCCTAAACATTGAAAGTCTCTGCCTTACACGTAGGTTACCACCCAAAGGCTCGTTTTTAAGTGAAGTATTCTTAAACTCAGAATACATTTGTCCTTAGAAATAATGCCGGATTCCTAGCCCGCGCTGAAAAGTTAAGGCAGTGTGCATGAAGCTGAAATTACCTCACAACCCTCCCGTACCTTCGTTTCACAAGACGGGGAACTGAGGTTCGGCGCAGGGTCCTAACCCAGGTCGAGGTCACGCAATTAGGAGTGTTTCTGTTTTGATAAACCATCACAAGCCCACCTCAGGGGAAGCCCGGGGAGAGGACAGGACGGGAGGCTGACCTCACTGCCGCAGCCCGGGAGTGAGGCGGGCGCCCCAGCCCGGACCCGCCCTGCCGGGGGTGGCGTCCGCGTGGCAGGCCCGGTCGCGCGCGGTGGAACCGGCGAGGGCCGCGCCTACCCGAGTACTGTGGGGACAGTAGCTCTTGCTGAAGATCATCACCCGGCTGCGCTCAATGAGGCCCCGGAGGCGGCGGCGCAGCTCCTCGCGGGCCTCGGACGAGCTGCTGGGCCCGGGGGACGACAGGCGGGCGCGGCGCCCCGGCGGCGACAACACGCGCGCCCCTCGGACATGGCCCGAGCGGCGGTTGGGGGCATCGCCCGCCTTCCCCGGCCCTGGCGACTGTGGCGGCGACTGCTCCACGGTCTCGCTTTCGCTCCCGGCCGGGCCGGGCCTGCTCACAAACCGAAACGCAGGCGGTGGCGGCGGCACAGAGACCTGGGCTGAGGGGCGGCGAACACTGCCTTAGCTGGCCACTCTCAACACCCGCGCGAATCCGCCAGGCAGCCGCTCGCCCCACCCCCAGCACCACCCCGCGCATGCGAACTGGGCCCCCCGCCCGCCCTCGGCGTAGGTATCACCTGCCCTTCTCAAAGAGGCGGGTACCAAGCGCGAGCCGCTTTATCTCCAGGCTGTGCGCGCGTCCCGAGACCAACCAATCTTGGCGATGCCGCTTGGAGATGGCCTCTGTGCAATGCCTTTTACTCCTAATAATCCCCAACAGCCCATTTAAACCACCTTAAAATATACATTCTTCAATTTTTATGAGAAGTGTGAATTGGAAAGATTGATACTTTTAAAAGTTTAGATCGCACAAGCTAAATAAATACATTGCGTTTGCTATTGCAATGCAACTTAAAGATGAGTTTCCTAGGTTGCTACCCGTCAGTTCCCTTCTACATAGAATTCCAGAGCCGCCCCTAACAAAGGAACTCTGAAACTGCGAGAACAGGAATCCTCTGTCCATTTCAGGGGGTGGATAGAAGACCTTTGAGCTGAACTAGCCTGCAATGACTTACAGCCCCCTTCAGCACAATGGGTGAATAAAACCCCAATAAAGAGAACAATCAACCGCAGGACCAGCAGGTGTGAACCGGTTCCTGCCTACCTCTAGGCTGTCATCCCCTGACTGTCCCTCCGGTTCATTCTGCTTCAGCTACACGGGCTTTCTCCCTGTGCCTCAGATGCGTCAAAACCATTCTCGCCTTAGGGTCTTTGCACCTTTCGCTTTATCAGTCTAGGATGTTGTCTCCTGCAGTGGACTGAATGTATCACCCAGATTTCATATGTTGAAACTCTCATCCTAATGTAACAATATTTCAAAGTTAAGACCTTTGGGAGGTAATTAGGTCATGAGGGCGGAATCTTTGAGAGTGGGATTAGTACCAGTAGTTAGTATCACTAAGAAGAGGCCAGAGAGCTAGCTCACTCTCCACCATGTGAGAACACGGTGAGACCTTACAACTGGAAAGGGCAAGTCGGCCCTCATCAGAAGCAACCGTGCTGACACCTTCATCTCAGACTTCCAAGCTCCAGAACTGTAAGAAATAAAATTCTGTTGTTCATAAGATGCCCCGTCTATGGTGCTTTGTTCTAACAGCTCCAACAGACTAATACCTGCTCCAGCAAGTCTGGCTCCTCATTGCCAACTAAGTCTTGGCTTAAATGTTACCTCCTTAGATAACCTTTTGCTGTGTACCCAAAATGAAGTAGCTGCTAATTTCCATCATTTCACACATGTTCCAGTCCCTTCATGATGCATTTATTATTATTTTCAACGACCTCCTATAATTTCTGGTTTCCTTGCTTGTTGTCTGCCCTACCCCTGTCTCCATGACCTCGACTGGAATGCGAGTTCTGTGAGAAAAGGGCCTCATCACTTTGGCCCACAACTCTAGCCCCAGAGTTTATCACAGTGCCTGGCTCATAGTAGGCACAGGATACAGTTTTACTGAAGGAATGAATTAGTGATTCACACATGTCACATCTTACCAGAACATATATTACCATATTTTGCTTCTCCTCTTGTCCTCACATGACAGGCTGGGATCTCAAATTCCTCTTCTTCCTACTCTGTTCATCCAGGGAGCCACAAGTCTGGGAGGTAGAGTACAGACCATGATGTTCAGGGACTGCCTTATGCCACTCCTGTTGCCCTGGGCCCACATGGCTTATTTCATGCCTTGACTCCACAAGCACTTCCTGAACACCTCGGTCTGTGCTAAGTGTTAGGGAATAAGCACGTGGAAGATAGCACCTGTCTTCAGGAGATCAGAGCCCTTCTAGGAGGGATGTCAAAAATAAGAAATGCAAATGAGGAAGTAGCTCTAAAGAGAAGAATAATGCCTGAACTGGATGTGATGAAGTGAAGAATCATTGGCCCAGACAATAAGCACTGGAAGAGGGTATCAGAGGGAGGCAGTCGAGCTGAACCACAGAAGCAGGGGAAGGCTGGTGTATTGGGGGAAAATGCTGAAAGATCCAAAAATGAGCAGAGATGAGGGAGAAATGAATGCCGTTGAAGCGAGCAGGGGCCAGATGGCTGCGATCTAGTTGACGCTGTTTAGAAGATCTCTAGGAAGGAAAAGGAACATGAGACAATGACTTCAGGCAGCAATAAGATGACTTTCCTATTAGCCCGAGCAAAAATCAGAGTTTGGAAGAACTGAAGAAGAAAGGAAACAGAACAAGAGAGAGGTCCCCTTTATCTTTTTATTTTTATTTATATTTTTAAAGAGACAGTCTTCTATTGGGACTCTGGACATCTAGACATCAGTGCAGGGGCTTTCTGAGGAGACCAGCCTCCCTGGCAGGCTTAGATGTGATCTAGCCTGAATCAGGAGGGGAACACACGTGGGGCTGGATGTTCTTTCAGATCCCTGGCAGAGATCAAAGACAGAGTGGTCAGCTTGACCTAGCTTCTGCAAGGGCTGGCTCTGATGTGGGAGAGGGAGGCAGTCCCCAGAGCAGGAATGCCTTCCCTGGGGCTCCTATCCTTGCAGAGGAGAAGCTGGCCATTGTCCACTCAGAGCTTCCTTCACTGCAGCCCGAGGGGGGCGACTGACAGATTCCTCAGGGGGGCAAACGGAACGGATTCCCCAGGGGAGGAAACCTCTGGGCTCTGGCTTCAACCTCCTCCCGGGGAAACATTCACAGCCCCTCCGGAGGAGAGCCCTGCTGCAGGAAAACTCTAGGGCAGGGCCCAGCTGCGAGGGGCCTGGGCTGTTGGTGATAGTGCCGCAGGCTCCAAACTCTCTGGGCCTGGGGGCAGTTCCCTTCCTTGGTTACAACAGATTCTTACCCCGCCCCGCGAGGAAGGGGCCCAGGAGTGGACGGGTGGACAGGCATTCCGGTGTCTCGAGTCGGGGCCAGCCTGAGCAGCACCAGCCGCGTGGGGCAGACAGGGCATGCAAGGCAGGCACCAGGTTCCAGAACAGCAGCTGACAAGTGTTCCGGCGGCGTCGGGTCTCCATGGGGACGGGGGCGGGGCCAGGCGGCCGTGATGGGATTGGGGCGGGGCTTTTCAACTGTCAACGGCCCCGCCTGGAATAAATAAGCCTGGGCAAAGAGACATAGCCCGGCCTGGAATACCGAGTCAGGGACCCCCAGGCAGAGCCTGACCCCTGCCGGCGGCCGGGGCCTCCTGCCTCCAGGTGCTGCTGCCCCTACACGGACGGGCGCCCTCTGCGGGTCCCGCGACTCCCCGCTCAGCGCCTCCAGATGCCTCACCCGGGCCCACTCCGCTGGGTCCCCAGGGACCTTAAAGCGCTGGCCCAGCAGCGGGGTCACTCCTATAAGCCTCCCGACCCTCCCATGGGTCCTTTGGAGCCCTGGATTGTGAAGCTGATACTTCCTCAGGGCCGCGCGCCCGGACGCGGCTGCTCCAGGACCACAGCTGACTGAGTGCGGCCGCGTCCCCTGCAGGCCACCCGTCAAGGGCACAGGCCACAGGAGCCCCAAGGCGCAGTGGCTCACCCTGCCCGGAGCTGACCCTTGAGGTGGGGAGAGGGCACTAACTCCTCTCCCCTTCCTCAAGGCTCCTTCCTCCCCTGGGGTGAAGGGCTCCCAATCCCAGCACCTTGGGGCCGTCCTGTTTAATTCATGCCCACAAATGATCCTGCAGTGTGCTGGGACAGAGAAGACAGACACGCTGGCCTCTGAGGGGTGAGACAGACTAGTCTATCAGTGCAGAAAATTCCCAATAGGGACAAGGGCCAGGAAGGAAACACCAGGAAAAGTGAGGGTGGAAGATGGGGGTGACCCTACTGCAGGTGGGTGCTCAGAGAGGGCTTCTCTGAGTAGGTGACATTCACTCGATTGGCAAAACAGATGGGCAGGGCCTGTGTAAGTCTTCTAAGAGAGGGAACGGCAGTGCCCAGCGGGCTGTCCCGGGGATGGAAATAGGGCAGCGGGTGCGGGTGGGGGTGTGAGCCAGGCAGGCAGGACCCAGACAACGTGTGATGGGTGCAGGGGTGGGACCCATGGAGGCTCTGAGGAAGCCCTGGGCCTCAGAAGATGGGGAAACAGGGGGACCCACTTAGAGGCCTTCACAACCTTCTAGGGCACAGACACTGCAAAACAGTTCAGGCTAGAATGCAGTTTAGGTTTCAGAAGGGTGCTGGGTCCCCTACGCTCTTCTTGAGGCTAAAGGGCTCCGGCTCCTTGGGACCTTTCCATGGAGATATGGTTCTGGGGCCCCAGCTACATGGACAGCCTTCTGATGGTTGTCTACAGCCAGGAAGGGGGCATGGGCCGACCCACCCCTTCCTTGGCCAAGTGGACAGATGAAGGGAGCCTCTGGGAGCAGGATTGCTGGACTGAGAATTAGATTTGGAATGTAATCCAAACCCCCCAAAAGCCACCTCTTCTCTGGAGCTTGGCTTCTTCAGGAAAACTGGGCACAAAGGACAGCAAGAGCAGCTCTCAGGACCCTTCCCTCTCCACCCTGTGATGCTTTTAGATGGTTCTCAGGGGCCACCCTTTTCAGAAAGAACTCTTGGGCTATAGGAAAGTAAAGGGAGGAAATGTGTTTTGAGTGGCAATTAGCCCAGGCTCCAGACTAGGTGTTGGTTTGGTGGGGGTTGCTTTTCCCCTTGCGCCAGCCCCCTTGACAAAACCTGAGTCCTGGCTAGGGCCGGGAGTGAGATTCCTGTTCTAGATTTTCATCATTCTGTGTTGCCCAGGAGGAGGTCTGTGGGGAAAGGAGACAGATATTAGCAAGTATATAAAAGACAATTTAGCCAGAGAAAACCTAAAAGAGGAATCAGGATGAGGGGATTAGGAATGGCAAAGGAGGAGCTGGGGGAGAGGGAGTTGGGGGTGGGGCTGGGACAAACAGAAAGGAGGTGGGTGTGGGGGCCAGGGAGGTAAAGTCCAAGAGGTCAGCGGGACCAGAAGCCACAGCCTTAGTGGGGCCTCAGGAGAGTAGCAAGCTGCGTCTACCTTGGAAAAGTGGAGAAAGGACTGCAGTGAGCTGGGCAGGGAGTAGTAGGGAGGTGACAGGGCAGAGGAAGCAGGGAACAGACAGGAGAAAGAGATGATGCCCTGGGCCAGGTGGCCGCCACTGCTACCATCACTGTAAGTGGAAAACTCTTTGCCTTCTCCTTACCCCTGTGGCTGATGCCCCCATTCTTCACCCCGCTTCTTTAGTAATAGGTGCTGGCAACTAAGGAGCAGACTCTGATTTGAGGTTGCCTAGGAAACACTCGGGGGCAGCTGTGAACCCACGAGGCTTGCCCAGTAGGGAGCTCAGGATCCCCAAATTGGACGAGCAAATGAGCTTAGTGAGTGACAGTTCCACCAACGTTCCCCAAAGTCACAGTAGGCGTCCACTGCCCCTGTGTGTCCCCAGGCCTGCTCTGCCAGGTGGCTTCGGGGACCCAAGGCTGTACTTCCAGTGCTCTGCAGACACACCTCGGGCTTGAATCCCATCTCACCGATTCCACAAATATTGATTGAGGGCATAATGGGTGCGAGGCCTGTGCGGCTGCGAGGGAGTCAAGGTCCCTGCTCCAGTGCGGGTGATGGGCATAAAACAGGACAACTTCAGAACCTGAGAAGGGGAACAAAGCGGAGTACTGGGAAGTGGCTGGGTGGGCATGGGGCAGCCTGGGATAGGGTAAACAGCCAATGCTTTGCCATCCATTCTTGGCCAGATATTATTGGGGATCCTACCTGCTCTCTCTACAGCCTTGGTTTCTTCACCTGAATGGTGGAGCTGGAGCCTCCCCCTGCACTGCCTGACCCTGCTCTCTGGGTTGCGTCTAGGGAGCCAGCCCTGCTCAGGCCTGTTCCCCTGCTCCATGGCTGTTAGTTCCTCCTGAGAATGTTCCCCCAAATAGAGGCCACTGGCAGCAAAGAAATGAGCAAGACAAGGTAGCCCGGCCTGCACCGAGGGCTGCATGGATTCCGAGGCACGGCTTGGGTGGACACTAGAGGGTGCTTTCCGTCTGTGAATTTTGCCCAGGTTCCTGGAGCCCCTTCCCTATGGTCCCTTGACCCAGCCCAGCTCACTGAGCGTGGAGCCCTGGCTTCTGGAGAAGAGATGTCAAACTACCGCAGGTCACAGGTCACAGGTCAGAAATAACTCTGGCCTTATCCGATGCAAGTGGGGGCCAGATCTGGGGAAGGCGCCTCTTCACGGGGCTGGCACTTCCAGAGGGTGGATGGCAGCAAGGTAGGGAAGATTCTGAGGGACCCTTGGGGAGCTCAAGTGGGACCCAAAGGGGCCCTCTGTCTGGGGTGGCAAAATGGATGGGTGGAGGGAGATTCAGTATTGACACCTGGGGGACCCTTGCCCCCAAAGTGGATTTTAAGGACAGTAGCACACTGGGAAGACAAGGGGCCCCACAGCACTCCCACCCTCTCCCCAGCCAAGAGGGCACATGGGGGCTGAAGTCCAGCCCACCCCAGGCCCAGCTCCCTGATCCAGGCTATATCCATCTGGAGGGTGGATTTTCAGAAAGGCATTATACAGGCTAGGAGTGCCCTTCAGGCAGCCAGCTCTCTCATCTGTAAAATGGGCATCGGTGTCTGATGGCGGGCGCTGAGAGATCCCTGTGGCAGTTTGGACACCTCTGTCCTCTGCTGGATGAGGCCTCTGGGCCAGGCATGCTGGGCAGATGGCAGCCTGGGTGTCTTGCCTGGCTCCTACTTGCAGCTGTTAAAATCCACATGTTGTCGAGGTTTCAATGTCAGGTTTTAATGTTCTTGGACCTAAGGATCTTCATTGTCTCCATTCTAAATGCAGGGAGACCTTTGATGTGGACTCTCTCAGGTGTTTTTGCAGTATGCAATGTGTTCTCATTGGTCACCCTGCTGTGTACTAGATGTCAAAACTTCTTCCTCCTGTCCATCTGAGACTTTGGTCCTTTGACCAACAACTCTCCATTCCCTAACTCTGCTGCCTCCCAGCTTCTGATCACCATCAACCTACTCTCTACTTCTATGAGATCAACATTTTTACACCAACACTTCAATGACATCATGAGAAATTCGTCTTTCTGAGGTTATGAATATGCTAAGTAGGTTGATTTCATCATTCCAGTGCACACATCTATCTAATCATTACACTGTACCCCATGAATGAATACAAACATGATTTGCCAATTGGAATAATATTTATAAACATAATAAATATACTCAAATGCAAGCAGTGCTGCTTGACTGCCCAAACTACTTGGTTTTGTCTTGGTCATAGCTATCCACCTGGTTTGTCAGTGCTATCTTATTAAGATGAGGTTTTTGGGCTCGGCAGAAACAAAGCAATTTCAGCATGAAATTGAGACATCTTCTAGCAGCCCTGTGGAAGCCCTGGCTCATTTTATTCAGAGAGGCTGAAGTTATACCATCTGGCTGCCCAGCATGGAGGGAGCTGGCTTCCTGGGATGTTCCCTGGGACAAGGATTCTTCTGGGTCTCTCTCACTGCTGCTGGTGCTCTGGGAGAAGAGGAAGGCCACAGGGCCATGCTGGGGTGCTTTGCGTGAAACGGTTCACTTCATCTGCAGAACTGGTAGGGGACTGGCAGGAACAGTGGCCTTTTGCCCTGACTCCTGGTCCTCCTCAGGCATCTGAAAATGGGAAAGGCCAGCTGGCTTTGATTCCTCTTTGGCTCCACAGGGAAGGTGGAAACCTTCGCAGATGGGGAAGTTCAGGTGGGGCCTACAGGAGGAAGGGACTGTGCTCTAATGTTTTTCCACTAGATGCTCTGATGCTTTCCATTAGAAATGAAAAAAAGTTGGTGAGTGGTACTTTCTTTGAGTAATTTTTTTCTGTAGGTCCTTAGAGTTCTCCAAGTAAAATGGCAGGGCCCTGGCCAACATAGTGTACAGGATGATGCCAAGGCTCCAGACACTGGTGGTAGGGCATTGGTACCCATCGCCCAGGAAGAGTTCTGGGGCTACATAAGAGTCAGTCATATGAAAGGTTCTCAGCCTCTCCCCCTCCCTAAGTGTCATGCTGAAGCCAAAGTCAGTGATATTAACATTGTGTGTGTTCTTCATCCAGTAGGATGTTTTGCGGCTGTAGCTCTCAATGTGCGATGTTCTTTCGGTGGCAGTACTGCAGTGCCTACAGAATCTCCCTGAACATGGTCCAGGCCTCCTCCTCCTCGATGTGGCCATGGTGGCATATCTGGTGGTGCAGCTCTCCTCCTCCAGTGTACTCCATTGCCAAATGGACAGTGTTTGCTGTGTCAATCACCTGGTAGAGTTGAATGATGTTCAGGTGATTGAGGGTCTTCATGATACTTATCTCTCTCTGGAGAGTGATTCTGGGGCAGTCACGCTTCTTAGAGATGATTTTGATGGCCACTTGGGTCCCAGTTAGCATATGCTGGGCCAGTTTGAGGTCACTGAATGTACCCCAACTGATGGTCTCAAAAATCTGTACTTTTGGATCTCCTCATCAGGTGAGTTTGATGCCAAGCCCAGCTCCACAGTGCCTCCTAACTATGCTGACTACAAATCAACCTCTACCAACTCTTCTAACTAATGAGAAACACTAATTATACTTCCTAGGTTGACAATACTAACAAACCACACTAATTATACTAAATACACTAGTAATACTATAATAACTATGCTAAAATACTAAGCAATGATACTGAATATACTAACCACACTAAAATACTAAGCAACTAAACGGACTATAAACACTACACGAGAATACTAAGCAATGATACTGACTTACCAACTATGCTAAAACACTAAGCAACCATATTGACTATACAAACTATGCTAAAATACTAAAAACCATACTATGTTAAAAGACTAAGTAACAATACCTACTGTACTGACTATAAGCAAAGATGCTGATGTTACAGACAAAGAAACTAAGGAACAATACTGACTACACTACACTAACAGTACTACACAATGATATTGAGTGTGCTGACTACTACAAAATATTAAGCAACAATATAGACTATAGTGATCACAATAAAATATTAAGCAACCATATCAACGATACTGACTACACTAAAATATTGAGCAACCATAAAAACTTTGCTAAAATACTAAGCAACCATGCTGATTATGTCAAGTACACTAACAAAACTAGGCAATAATAATGACTATTATAACTATGCTATAATACAAAGAAATAATACTGACTATAATAACTATACTAAAATATAAAGAAACCATGCTAACTATACAAACTTCACTAAAATATTAACTAACCATATTGACCGTACTAGCTGCACTAAACTGCTAAACAATGATACTGACTACACTACCTATGCTTAAATATTAAGAAATTATACTATCTATATTGACTGTGCTAAAACAGTAAACAACTATACTAAGTATACTCACTAGACTAACAGTGCTAATTAATGATACTGATATATGTTTCCACCCAAATATCATTTTCAATTGTAATCCCCAACGTTGGATGTGGGGTCTGGTTGGAAGTAATTGACTCATGGGGCAAAATTCTTATGAGTGGTTCAGTACCATCTCCCCTTGGCGCAATATACTGAGTGAGTACTTGGTAATGTGAGTTCTCACAAGATCTGTTTGTTATACAGGGTGAAGTACTCACCACTCTCTATCCTTTCTTGCTCAAGCCAGGGAGTGCTGCACCCATAACACCTTCCACCATGACTGTCAGTTTCTTGAGATCTCCTGTAGAAGGGAAGCAGGTGACAGTAACATGCTTCCTGTACAGCCTGTGGAACCATGAGCCAATCCCAACCCTTTTCTTTATAAATTACCCAGTCTCAGGTATTCTTATAAGGTAATGTGAGAATGTACTAATATGGAAAATTGGTACTGAGGAGTCGGGCATGGCTCTACAGGTACCTGAAAATGTGGTAGTGACTTTGGAACTGGGTAATGGACAGAGGTTGGAAGAGTGTTGGGGGTTTAGAGCTCTGAAGACATGAAGATGAGGTAAAGTTTGGAACTTGCTAGAGACCAGTTAAATGGTTGTGACTGAAATGCTCATAGTGATATGGACAATAAAGTCAGGCTGATGATGTCTCGGAGATGAGGAACTTTTTGGGAACTGGAGCAAAGGTCACTTTTTTTTATGTGTTAACAAAGCCCATGGAGGCATTGTGCCCCTGCACTAGTGATCTGGTCTTTGAAATTGGGAGTGATGATTGAAGGTACCTGACAGAAGAAATTTCTAAGCAGCAGAGTGTTCCAAGATGTGGCCTGGTTGCTTCTAATGACCACTGATGCTCATATGCATGAGCAAAGGAATGATGTAAAACTGGATTTTATATTTGAAAGGGAAGCAGAGTGTAAATGTTTGAGAAATTTGTAGGCCAGCCATATGGTAGAAAAGAAAAGCCCATTTTCAGGGGAGGAATTAAAGCAAACTGCAGAAATTTGCATAAGTAAAAAGGAACCGATGGCTAATAGCCAAGACAATGGAAGAAAGTCCTCCAAGACATTTCAGAGACCTCTGTGGCAGCCCCTCCCATCACAGGCCCAAAAGCCTGGGGATGAAGCATAATTTTGTGGGCCAGACCCAAGGCTCTGCTGCCCTGGGTAGCCTTGGGACACTGTTCCCTGCATTCCAGCTGCTCCAACTCCAGCCATGGCTGGAAAGAAAGGCCCAGGTACAGCTCATGCCTCTGCTTCAGGGGGTGCAAGTCATAAGTCTTGGTGGCTTCCAGGTAGTATTAATCATTTATAGGGGCATAGAGTGCAAAAGTGGTGGCTTGGGAGCCTCTGTCTAGATTCTGAAGGATGTATGCAAATCCCAGATGTCCAGGCAGAAGCTGGCTGCAGGAGTGGAGCCCTCATGGAGAACCTCTTCTAGGGCAGTGGGAAGGGGAAATGTGGGGTGGGAACCCCACACAGAGTCCCCACTGGATCATTTTCTAGTGGACTTGTGAAAAGAGGGCCACTTCCCTCCAGACCCTAGAAGGGTAGATCCACTGGCAGTTGCACGCTGTGCCTGAAAAAGGTGTAGGCACTCAACACAAGCCTGTGAAAGCAGCCACAGAGGCTATACCTTGCAAAGCCCTAGAAGCAAAGCTGCCCAAAGCCTTGGGAGCCCACCCCTTGCACTACTGTTCCCTGGATGTGAGACATGGAGTCAAAGAAGATTACTTTGGAACTTTAGGATTTAATGACTGCCCTGCTGGGTTTTAGGATTGCATGGGGCCTGCAGCCCCTTTGTTAGGGCAGATTCCTCCCTTTTGGTAAGGGAGTATTTACCCAATGCCTGTACCCTCATTGTATCTGAGAAATCACTAACTTGTTTTTCATTTCACAAGCTCATAGGTAGAAGGGACTAGCCTGTCTCAGACAAGACACTGGACTGTGGACCTTTGAGTTAATGCTGGAATGAGTTAAAACTTCGGGAGACTGGGGGAAAGGTATGATTGCATTTTGAAATGTTACAGGGACATGAGATTTGAGAGGGCCCCAAGACAGAAAGATATGATTTAGATCTCTGTCCCCACCCAAATCTCATGTCCAGTTGTAATTCCCAATGTTGGAGGTGATTGGATCATAGGGGCAGCGTTCTCATAAACAGTTTAGGACTCTTCCCTTTTAGTGCTGTATAGTAAGTGAGTTGTCGTGAGATCCGGTTGTTTAAAAGTGTGTAATGGCTCCCCGCCCCCACTTTTTCTCCTGTTCCAAGTGTGTAAAATGCTGTCTCTCCTTTGCCTTCTGCCTTAAGTTTCCTGAGACCTCCCCAGAAGCTGAGGCAGTGACAGCATCATGCTTCCTGTACAGCCAGTGGAACCATGAACCAATGAAATCTCTTTTTTTTATAAATTACACAGTCTTGAGTTTTCTTTCAAGCAAAGCAAGAAAAAACTGATACAGATATTAACTTTGCTAACTGCACTAAAATACTAAGCAACTATACTGGCAGTACTGACCACGTTAAAATGCTAAGCAATGACACTGACTATACTGGCTATGCGAAAATACTAAGCAACCATACTGACTGCACCAAAATACTAAACAACAGTGCTGACCATATGGATGGCTCTAATGATGATAAGCAACAATATTCGCTGTGCTAACCACACTGAACTGCTAAGCAACAATACTACCTGTACTGACTATGCTAAAGCCATAAGCAACCACACTGACTATACTGACTATGCTGAAATACTAAACAACTACACTAACTATGCTGACAATGCTAATATATTAAGCAACCATACCGACTATACTGACTACTCAGGAATACTAAGCAATGATTCTGACTATAGTGACTACACTGAAATACATAACCAACCATCCTAACTATACTGACTGTGCTAAAATAATAAGCAATGATACTAACTATACTGACTGCACTAATGATGATAATGATACTGACTACACTAGAATACTAAGCAATGATAGTGACTATACTGACTACACTAAAGATGCTATGCAACAATACTATTGTTCTAGCATAGTAACTATTGCTACTATACTAGAATACTATCTGTGTTAGAATACTGACTAAACTGACTATGCTATAATACTAAGGAAGTACATTAACTATAGCATCTATGCTAATTTATTAAGGCAACAATAGTGACTGTATTGACTATGCTAAAATATTATGCAATGATACTAGACTAACTCTTTTTTTTCTTTTTTTTTTTTTGAGACGGAGTCTCGCTCTTTCACCCAGGCTGGAATGCAGTGGCACAATCTCGGCTCACTCCAAGCTCCTCCTCCCGGGTTC